>NC_044406.1:85020496-85340425 GCF_006542625.1 Nomascus leucogenys
CATAGCTTAAGAATGAGCTTAGATTTCAAAATAAAAAGCTTTCTCTGCTTTTGCACAGAACATTTCTATCTATTATTTCAGTTAATTTATCCTTGTTATCAATATTGAAGTACCACTTGCTATACATATTCTAGACATGGGTAACAATGTCTAGAAGTACACTCTGATTTCACAACAGCCATTCAAGGAGATATATTCATATATATCCTTGCAAGTGCATTCTAGGGCTACTGGGACATGTGTTCTTAAATCCTCCTTTGCCAGTTCTCCAAATATGCCAAATTGTTTTGAAATGGCATTCTTGTCTTGTCTTGTTGAATCCACGCTTCTATTCCTTCCTTTTGCTTTTTATTCCAACCTTCCATTTTCTACCCTTTAATTAAAAAGATGGCTAATATATGGGAGATGTTGTAGTCCGTTGTTGTCTAAAATAAATTTAGCAGACACTCCCCCACCATTCCCCCTCCCCAAGTTCAGCATCAGGTATAAAAGTCTCATCAGTCCTTTTGGCAGCATTTAAGTGAATGGCCCCCAGTGGCTTTATGCTTGCTAATTTGAGTTCTCTTTTTATGTACAGAGCTAGTCACATTGACAGACCACACTGTATGAAGATATATACTAGTCTTTGAGTCATAGATTTTGTAAATAGACTGAGAACAGTGGCTGAAAATCAGATTACCTGAAAGTCTAGAAGGAAAAAGGCATAGAATGACCTCATCTAGTCTCTTTTCAAAAGCACTATATATATTTCAAATTTTAGAGTTTCTAGAGACAATTAGCAGGCATTAGTTGCAAGAATAAGCAGAACCCCTGTGAGATGTATAAGCTGTATGATCTTCATTCACTTATATCTAAAAGTTTAACCAACATATAGTGACATTATTTTTAAAAGACAAGTATGTTAAGGAATTTGTCTTCTACATAGTGACAGGTATCAAAGTGAAGAATAATGGCCTTTTGTTTTTTTCTTACTATATACTAAAATGTTGCTTTATATTAGAAGATCGTAATTTATTTCCATGAATCAAATTCTATACTTAAAGCTGACTTCTGTTTATTTATATACTGTTGTGTGATAGAAATTCTCTTGGAGGCAATAGAAATATTATATGCCTTTTAATAAAGTGGGCTTTTAAAATAATTTAATTCAACTTTTCACCTCTTATGAAATTTTTGAAAAGATATTTTCTAATTTATTTTATTTTATTATTTTTTATTTTTGAGACAGAGTCTCACTCTGTTGCCCATGCTGGAGTGCAGCGTCGTGATCTTGGCTCACTGCAACTTCCGCCTCCTGGGTTCAAGCAATTCTCCTGCCTCAGCCTCCCAAGTAGCTGAGATTATTGGCATCCACCACCAAGCCCAACTAATTTTTGTATCTTTAGTAGAGACAGGGTTTCGCCATGTTGGCCAGGCTGGTCTCAAACTCCTGACCTTAGGTGATCCACCCACCTTGGCCTCCCAAAGTGCTGGAATTACAAGCGTGAGCCATCGCACCCAGCCTTATTTTTTTTATTTTAAATAGAGCTCTCCAAATAATGTCTGTTTTGTATTGAAATGAATGAATTCATGAACTTGCTTTCTTCGCAGCATGAGGGACTAACAGCTAGAATAAAAATAATCAACCTAATATTTCTTGTTGCTGGAAAATAATTATGAGAATATTACACAGAGGAAGCCATGCTTAAAATAAAGGCTTCATATTGCATTTAAAACTCAGGTGGGACTTTCAAGTATTCTGTTTAGTAGAATAATATATTGATGAACCCTTGGAGAACCAATTATGTTGTTTCACATGAATTACAAATGCATCATTTAGCTGTATTATAGTCTTACATGTGTCCTTTACAATTAATCACCATTAAATGTTAGAAATGTAAAATTTAAGAGGCAAAGAAAGCATACATCTTTAACAAAGTGGCCCAAACAAATACCAGTATTTTAATTTGAGGTCTATAACAGGTCTACAGATTTTATTTTCTCTTTTTGCAAGATCAGTGTATGAATCTGAGTTCTTTTAATAGATCTTTCTTGCAAAATCTTACTGTTAATTGCAAATGTAAGTTGTGACAGTAATTTTTAGTATACCACTTTAGACTTACTCCTGGAATTTGAGCAACAGAAACATATTATTAGAACTTTTTATTATTTCTGTAGCTATCTTTTCAAATATTTCCAAAACGTGTGGCTTTTTAAGCCTTTGCCTCTGCAAGTCACAATTTCAAGTAGGCACTAAGATTCTAGTAACGTGAGCAGTGCAACAGTACATTGAGTCTTACCAGTAAGTTTTAGTGAATTATTTAGGAGGTGAACATTGATTCCCTTATGAGTCAGTCCAGCCTCTTTCTGAAAATACTGTTGTTCCCATTATCTGTACAATTTTACAGGAAAATATTGTATTCCAAGGAACTGGGTGTTATCAGTAATTAAGTAGGCAGAACCCATAGATATTGAATAGTTTAAGTTGTAAATGTGATAAACTTCTATAATACAAATATTTGTGGACAGAAAATGCTGTGAGATATGGAAGCACAAAGTAGAAGTAGCATTTATGAACTGTCACTAAGTTCCAGACATTTTACTAAGTGCTGAGGATACTGAGATAAATAAGAAATAATCCTTTTCCTCAAGAAATTATACCAGTGGTAGAAATACTCCAAAGGTTCAACAGTGAAGGAATCACAATGAATTGACATATTATGGACTAAATAGATCTGCTCATATCCTGAGGTCTCCAGGCAAGGTTTACATGCACTTGAACTGCCCCGCATAATTGTTATTCTGCTGACAAAAGTATACGTGTGGTACGGTAGAGCTCAAAGGGCTCTGAGAAGTCATATAGTCCAAATCCTTCATTTTCCAGAAGAGGAGAACCAGACCCAGAGAGGGTGAAGGGATTTTCTCCAGGTCATGTAGCAAACTAACGATAGTTGGGACTGTAATGCAGATTTCTTGATCCTCAGTCCAATCTTTCAAGTGGAGATAACCTCAAACCTTTTTGTTTCCCCATTCTCTACTTTAAGCAATGGCACAAGAAGTCTATGGGAAAATGAAATTCCCTAAATGGGGAAAAGAGGACCTGGATAGAACGCTCATGAGATCAATAAAGAAATTAAAGGACAGGGTGAAAAAATGTTTAAAAGTATGTAGGGAGTACATATAGACCAGAAAGAAAATTAAGAAAAGCCCAGTGGCAAAAATAAGAGAATCGCAAAGAAAGGGCTGAAATAATTTTCCAAAAACAATTCTTTTTATGGGTAAACAGGCTAAAATGCCATAGGTCTAATTTTATGCATTCAACCTGCTTCAGAATTTGTTTTTTCAAACTAAATAGTCAGCTATGTTAAGTAGCCTCATATTAAATGGAAGAACTCTCTGTTATTTAGCACATTTGTATAGTTGCAACGTAGTGATGAGTGATGTGTCTAATGTGATGGCCCCAAGACAGTGTAATGCCCCAATGTACCTTTTGAGCTATTGAAAAATATTTATATTATGTTCAGCCTAGTTTTATTGTTAACTATATTTAATATTCAAAATCTTGGAAATGGGAGCTACGTTTATAATATCTCTGGCAATTATCTATAAATATATCTAAGTTCATCGCAGCACTTCATATCTTAGGCTGTATAGTAGAGACTTCACTGTAACGAGAAAGATCCTGCATTGTTACCCTACTTGTCTTCCCAGATGTTTTCTTTGTTAGGCTTTTTGGGATTTCTGGTTTTTCTTGCTCTTTTTCTTATAAAATGTGAAATATATAGCCTGTGATAATGCTTGGCTGCCCTGCCCAATTATTGACCAATCTCGATCCAATTATGCTTTTAAAAGTATATATTATGTAAATAGATTATTTTACCTTCTGCTGCCTTATAAATCTTTTTTTGTACAGCAGCAAGGGAAGATTATAGTGTCATTGGCTGTCAAATGCCCTTTTCATGTAAGTCAGCTGCCAGGCAAGGATCCTACATCTGTTTTCTAGCATCCATATAAATGTCTGTGATAAATAAGTCATTGCTCACTGGAGCTGCCTTTGTGAAGCAGATCCTGTACTTACTGTTTCTTTCACATGCACAATGACAGCAGTCAACCTAATTGACTATTACTTGGTCAGTTTCTGTGTCAGAAGTGATGCCAGGTAAATAGGAGAAATCCAAATTTAATGCATTTCTGTTTAAACCCAGAAAGATTTAGTAATAGAAAAAACAGCACCAATTTCAGGTTTTTCAGAGATGAGTGTGTTCCCAAAGGATGAACTTGACACTACTGCATTCTTTCTCACAACCTAAACTGGATTCTTATGTGAATCTCTGAGTGAATTCTTAGTAGACACATTGACATGGTATAAAATCCATCACACGGCTGTAATAAACATAGGTTAGAATTGTGGTTCAGTTTTCAGCCAAATGCCAGGAAACCATTTTCATATGTAGTCTTTCCTAATTGGAAATCTAGAGGATGGGGAACAAAATAGTCATCCTAATCTGTTCAAACATCAATGGAAAATTATGTCTCTAAAATTCTCAATACTTTGCAATTAAAGAGTTTTTGATTCCTTCATTGCAGAGCAGGACTCTTCTTCTGTGACTGATGCTGCCCTCTCTTTTCTATGTCATCTCTGCTTTGGAATCATCATTATGGGGCATGATACCAGTCATGTTAGGCCATGCTGCTGACAATGGTTACTTTCAACAAGGTGGAGTAACCAGGGAAAGGACATCCATCATTATGTAATGTAGGGGAAAAAACCCAAAGACTCAGAAGCCATGTTAATAAACACAGCTGGAAGCAAGGAGGCATTTGAGTAGGATTACAAACATCTTAGATTGTGCAGATTAGTACTAGATTTAGGGAAAACATGAATTGAACAACCTCTTTTGCACAAATGAGCAACCTGGAGTTTGCAGTAATGGAGCCAATAGCCTCATCACATTTTGAATCCATTTGGATGTCATGTAAAGAATGAACATATGCAGTACTTAATAAAGAAAGGTCAATTCTGCCATAGTGATCACTGAAGCATAGTGCAGCAAATGAGGTAGGGCTTTTTTTTTTTTTAAACTCATCAATCCTAGAACATTTAAATTTATCTTTTCAGTAAATTGAGGGATTTTTTTTAATCTCCTGCATCTGTTATAACCTAAATGAACAGCAGTTCAAAGCCAACTCCACACCTGTACTGACATATTAAAAATGTCAAATAATTTGTATAAAAATGCTGAGATGCAGTTTCACTAACAGTCTGTTTTGTCACTGCCCTCCCTATTTATCAGACTCTAAGAGGATTGTTGGGTTGATGTGGCTCTGTATATTTCCAATTCCCTCCTATTTTTGGATTGTACTGCTTTGATTATAGTTAACAACCAACCTTGCAAGATTTCAAGATTTGTCATAGCTACAATACTTTTTCCACCTCATAGCTTTAACACTGGCATTTGTATGTTACCCAAACCAAACCACTGAGTTCATCATCTTCATCCAAAGAAGAGTAGCTAAGAGTAGCTTCCTTGATTTTCAGCATAATGTTTCTGGCTATCTAGTGCCTTTTTTTTTTTTTTTTTTTGAGATGGAGTCTCATTCTGTCGCCCAGGCTGGAGTGCAATGGCACCATCTTGGCTCACTGCAACTTCTGCCTCCCAGGTTCGAGCAATTCTCCTGTCTCAGCCTCCAGGGTAGCTGAGACTACAGGCGCACGCCATGAAGCCCGGCTAATTTTTGCATTTTTTAGTAGAGATGGGGTTTCACCATATTGGTCAGGCTGGTCTGGAACTCCTGACCTCAGGTGATCCACCCACCTTGGCCTCCCAAAGTGCTGGGATTAGAGGCATCAGCCACCATGCCCAGCCCTTTTTTTTTTTCAGATGGTAAACTAAAAGGAAATAAAATTGTAACCTCAGCTGGTGCCATAATTCTTTCTTGGCTTATAGTTTCTGAAAGGTGTTGAAATGATTACATATTTATCCATGAGTTCCAAAATTGCCCCTCTAATTCAAGTCATTAGAACCTTCTTCCACCTACAACTCATTTGAACTGTTTTTCATTAAAAGTCATGTCCAAGAGTCAGTTCGAATGTCACGTTATTTGGTCATTCCAGCTTTCCTCCTGAGTCTTGTAAGCCTATCATTAGTGCTGTATATAGTTCTGTCCGCTTGTCTCCTTTTCTTATCCAGTAGTTCTTGGAGGGCATCAACTATGCTATCTTTGTTGTTTTCGCATTGCTTGTACATTGTGGAGATCGAATACATTTATTCATTTTTAACAAACGTTCAATGTGCTCTTACTAAAGCTTGGCAATGACCTAGATCGGGGTTTTCCAACTGTGGTCAGTGGGCCAAATCCAGCCCATGGACTAGAGCTAAAATGTTGTTTATATCTTTAAAGAGTTATGAAAACAAAGAAGAATATACAGCAGACACCATATGTGGCCCACAAAGCTTAAAATATTTGCCATCTGGCTCTTTACAAGGAAAATGTTGCTGGCCTTTCTTCCAGATGCTGAGGATACATCAGTGAACAAAACTGACAAAAAAAAAAAAAATTCCCTACCTTCAGAGAGCATAAATTCTATTTCTTTACAACAATTTTATGCAGAATAGGCATCTGTCTTTGTTACTTGCACAATATTTACATATAGTACATACTCAATATTTACGAAATGAATGAATAAGTCATAAATGGAGTCCATCATCCAATATTATATAATATTGGTAAATATTTCTATATGATGTAATAAAATGTTGCATTTTCAAAATCTTTATGTGAAGAATTTTTCCCTAGATAATTTTTAGACCAAAAACTCAAACACTACTTACTTGTCAAGACATTTTATTCTGGTGCTTAATAATAATTTCCCATCTTAATGTAACTTTTATTCATGATGAGGTCCTGATTATCTAGCCTCCTTATGAGAGGTAATCATAATTATATTTGATTCCAGAAGCTTTCTGAAATGGTGATTCTTTCATAAGAGATCATTTTGTATACGTGACAATTAAAACAATGAGTTAGTTTTTCAGAGTTTCTATCCTTGAATTCTGCAAGTTTGTGATGTTTATAGCTTGAATTCAGATAAAACCATTTTGCTCCACATTTGAAAAGACAATCTTTTGCATTAGACTCAGAGTTGACTAAAACTATGGCAGCTTTTCATAAAGTCAGGCTATAGATGTCCCTAATTCCCCCACAGAGCTCACAGCCCGTTGAAAGTGATGATAGAATACTGGGGATGGATCAGAGAGTGCTGAGAGGAGAGTGGAAGGGAAGAAGGGACAAAGGGAAAGGAATCCAGAAGTGGAAAGAGTTGGATTCGTAGAGCCAGCAGATGATGTTGGTGATAAAGAAGATTACGTGACTAATTTCTCTAACCCATGAGTGTCAAAGTTCTCCACTCAGTGCCATGTCTCCATCCCATTACCCCCACCTAAATAAGTTATCTGTTCTAACACCCATCTATCCCCACAGCAAACCATCATTACCAGCAAGCAATTTCCTGTACTGTCCTTTATCTTTTAAATGTTCAAAATTAGAAGTAAATGAGATGTGAGATCTAAAAAAAAATGACATGACCTTTTATTTATTTCCACTGGTCTTTTAATCTAGGCTGCCCTTACTCCTCATACACTATACACTGCCTCTTAGATACTACACTGCTGTTAGTCTAAATACTTTGCTTTATTAAGGAACTGCTCATTTCTTATTCCTTGCATAGATTTAGGGTTGATAAAATGAGAGTTTAAAATGCAATAATGGAGAATCTTAATTATAAATGAAGGAAATTGAAACATGCTACTGTATGTGCTGATTTACTTTCAGATTCTTGACCTTTGTCAAGACTAATGAGATTACACATTTAGTATAGAGAATGGATAGAAATTTTAATAGACCTGCCTAATTTACATTGTTAGGAATTCTGTAAAACTGAGAGTTATGCCAGCAAACCTACATGTGCTGTCTTTTTAATTGCATTTCTCCCCACCACCAGCCCACCCTCAGTCCCTAATATCTGTGGTTAGTACATATGAAGTCATTACTTACATTATGAAGTGACAAACATAGGAAACCATGGCTTTGTTCTCTGAATGCAGGTAACTCATATCCGTCAAAGTTTCTAATTTACAGAGCTTTCCTTTGAAGGAGGCTAGAATGCTGAGTAATGATGAAAAAGCAACATTTGTTAAATCTGATTTGGCACAGGACTTCTCTCTGTACAAAGCAGTTTTTCGTAATACCAGCTTGAATCTAACTATTTCTCGTATGTAGTATAGGGGGAAAGAAATATCTTTTCTTCCCGTCTTAGGTTCGTAGCTAGGGCTCCTTAACAACAACAACAACAACAAAAACCAGATTACCCGATTACAAAGAGAAAAGCCTACAAATTTATTTATTTATTTATTTATTATTTTTTGAGATGGAGTCTTGCTCTGTCGCTGAGGCTGGAGTGCAGTGGTGTGATTTTGGCTCACTGCAACCTCCGCCTCCTGGGTTCAAGCAGTTCTCCTGCCTCAGCCTCCTGAGTAGCTGGGATTACAGGTGTGCACCACCATGCCTGGCTAATTTTTGTATTTTTAGTAGAGATGGAGTTTCACCATGTTGACAAGGCTGGTGTTGAACTCCTGACCTCAGGTGATCCACCTACCTTGGCTTCCCAAAGTGCTGGGATTACAGGCGTAAGCCACTGCGCCCAGCCCAAATTTATTTAATACACGTAAATTTTATGCAACACAGGAAACTTCATTAGGAAATAAAGACCCAAAGAAAACAGGAAAACCTGTGTATTCTTATGCTTAGGTTTGATGAAGAAGTGGAGAGTAGTGGAGAAGTATGATTGGACGAAGGGGATATGATCTAATAATAATAAACTGTGGGGGACTTAACAAGGCCTGTGTTTTCTGATTCTTCTCTGTGTCCTTGTATCTTCAGAGATAAGGATGTTCCTTTCCTCTGAATGTGGGGTTTGGGGGTACCTCTGGAATGAAGGTTTTATGGCCTGCTTCAAGAGAGAAGGGCAAGGGGAAGGTGAGAGTGACCTTGCTTCTGCTATTTTATCAAATGCCAAGGTGACATATTGTTGGTAGCAGGTCTTGAACCCCATCAGTAGCAAAACAAACAAGGGACTTCTCACTCTGAAAAGCTGGTAGATCAGTGAATTCTACATCTGAAGGATTATACTCATAATAATAAGCATATAAAATAAGCCATAAGGCCGGGCACAGTGGCTCATGCCTGTAATCCTAGCACACTGGGAGGCCGAGGCGGGCGGATCACGAGGTCAGGAGTTCGAGATCAGCCTGGCCAATATGGTGAAACCCCGTCTCTACTAAAAATACAAAAATTAGCTGGGTGTGGTGGCACACGCCTACTGTAGTCCCAGCTACTCAGGAGGCTGAGGCAGGAGAGTCGCTGGAACCCGGGAGGTGGAGGTTGCAGTGAGCCAAGATCACGCCACTGCACTCCAGCCTCAGCGACAGAGCGAGACTCCATCTCAAAAAATAAATAAATAAATAAATAAGCCATAAGGCCATGAATGTACTCCATCAATAGGTATTTACTGAAGAAATACTATGTGCTTAGTACTGCGGGAAATATAAATGTAGAAAGCTTGCTCTGTTTCCTTGGGTAATCAAGACTTATAAAAAATAAAAGAATTATATGCAAAAACAAATATGTACCAAAATGATGTTCTATAGGTTTCATATATCCTAGAATTTTCAAAATAATCTAAATTCATTATCACATTACATGTTTACATATTTAGTGCAAAAAATAGGCTCTGTGGCAATAGGACCTCAGAGAAGGACAAGATCACTATAGTTTGTGATACTCCAAAAAGTCTTCACAGAGGAGGCAAGGCAGCTTGTTTATCCTACAGATACTGTGTCATCTCTTTTCAGATAATTGTCTGATTACACCTGTGGCTATTTCCCCTTGAATTTCTTACTAGTTGGTTTTTGGTTTTGTTTCTGTTTTTTTAAGGTAAGGTCTTGCTCTGTCATCCAGGATGGAGGGCAATGGTGCAGTCATGGTTCACTGCAACCTTGGCTCAAGTGATCCTCCTGCCTCAGCCTCCTGAGTAGCTGGGACTACAGGCATGCGCCACTGTATCTGGCCTGTTATTTTCGTTTATCTTCTTTTTTACTCATTCATAATAATGCAGAATTAGAAGCAATCCCACATCTTTTTTTTTATTTTATCGATTATATATATTTTTTATCTTTATTATATATATTTTTTATCTTTATCTTTATATATATTCAAGGTGTACAGCATGATAGTTGTATATGCATATACATTGTGGAATGATTTCTACAATCAAGCTAATTAACCTGTCACCTCACATAGTGATGGAGTCTATAGCGATGGACCTCACAGGTTTTTTTAGAGTTAATTTTTGCATTGCTTCAACACTGCTTCTACCAGAGTCCCCATTCAAACACATGTCACTATGGTAGTTCACAGTAACATGGAATAAATTATTACAGAGCATTTGAACTGGGTAATTTTATTTATTCATTGTGGTCAGACAGCAAGTCTAATTCTGTTGTCATTTTTATACAAGTGATGGTTTAAGAAAAAAAATTATTTACAGACCTCAACAGCCTATCTCGATTTCCGTATTTTTCTTATCAATGAAATAATAAAGATGAGCACTTCAAACTATGCCTCTCACAACTTTCACAAAGCATGGCAATGATCTATAATTTATGTCACTCTCATCTGTAAGGCTGAGAATCATTGACAGGACCTAAAGGGAGGGAAAAAAATCATCTTTCTAGATAAAGTGATGATAGTTTTTCCCAGCTTTTAAAAAAATATATGCAAGGAATTTGTGGTGAAATACAATAGCATTTTAATAAATTGTTATTAACTTGTATTACTAATAAAAATTTAAGCCTATTGATCTCACCCGAGAAGCTTAAAACATTGACCAGCTAAGGCTTTAGTCACACATATTCTTAGAGTTTCTCAGAAACCAATAGCTTTTATAATTTTAAAAAATCTATTTACAAACATCATCTTCACATTCCTCTAGCCCTGCTTTTATTAAAGGAAACCCTACAGGCAAAAATGTAATTTTTCCAAAGTTGGACATATGGCTGATGTCAGAACCAGCAAAATCATGTTATACAAAGTCAAACGCTGAGTTAAACCTCCCAATGCTGATGTTCATCAGACCCCAGAATAGGTGTCTGTTACAGGATGAGCAAGATGTTAGTCATAGAAGTAGAACTCTATGGAGATATAACTACTCACCTGCAAAATCAGGTGGCTCTGAAAATGAATAGCACTGTAGTGTTGGGCCAATTCCTGCTGCCCTTGGCACTGGGAATGCAATCTTGTATGGCAAATCAAATGAGCAGAAGGCTTGGGGCCAGAATAGTATCAAGCTCTTCTCAAACTTTAAATGGATGAGAAGTCCTGCTCACTGCCATGGAACATGGCATGGATTTCAAGTGCCTAGTAGGCCATTTTATTTTGTTCTTTCTTATTTTTGGTAAGCAGAGCTGGCAGTATAAGATAAACTTACATAAACAGTGAGTTCTTGATTTTTATATTTCTCATATAGATCCAAAGTCAGCAGCTTCATTTATACGTAGCTGTAAAACTAGAGGAGATAAAGTAATAGCGTAGGATTATGTTGAAAAATCAGGATAGGGAAGAATCCCCAGAAGAGCATGATATTTTATTAATCCCTACTGAAAAACATGTTCCAAAATTTTTAAAAATGTCCTTCTAATAGCATATATATATGTATGCATGTGTGTGTGTATGTGTATATATATGTGTGTGTATATATATGTGTGTATATGTGTGCGTGTGTGTATATATATATGTGTGTGTGTATATGTATATAGTTCTTTCCATCTAGTTTTCTCTCAGTAGTGTCTATTTAATCTAGCAAGCTTCTCAAGCCATGAACTTCTCTATGGATTAGATTCTGTGTATTAGAGCACAAGTGAGTATAGCTTTAGTCCTTGAATGAGCAGGGAAACTCATTGAGGACAATGAGAAAATATGGGATTTTCCAAGAAACTGTCCTCCAGGGCCCTTCCTATTCTTAATCTTTTCTCTGTAGCTGAGGATAATAGCTGCATACCTTCTAGCTCCCCCAATTCTAGAAACAAGAATAATAAAGCCATGACAATCCATGAGAAGACTTTAATCTGCTCTCAGGATTCCCGATTCCAGCTCAGTTTCTAATGTTCCTGGATGGTGACTCATATCTCAAAGGCAATTTTGGATTTAAAATGGTTTTCCAAATCTACATAAAGAATTTCTGGATTGTTTGCTGTTTTAAATTAGCCAAACCACCCTTTCTCTCTAATAGCCTATATAATTGAGAGTTGGCTATACATTGCTTGATACCTGTAAAAAGTAATTGAACATTCTGAATAGTGTATTTTGATGACTGCAATTTCAGGTGCCCAAGCTTGGCCAGGTTGCTTCGTTTTTGCTCACAGTGGTATTCACATATGCCCCTATTTAAGCAACCCAATAAATGAAAATAATATTTTACAAGAATGATAAATGAAGGTGATTTTTTCCCCCCAGAGATCTCTTACTTTTAAAAGAGATTCATTGTAGTGTTAGTCATGTCCTCAGTTGCATTGAAAACATCTGTTTCAAAAAAAAAAAGTTCACATTTATGGGTTATTTTCCTCAAATTATTATTTTCCTCATATTGTAAGTAAGTCACCTGGATCTACAAGAATAGGCTAAAAGACAGTTATTACCATGTGTCATATTCACCAGTTCTCTCTTTTCTTTAAAAATGCTTAGATGTCTTTAAAATGGTTTTTAAGTGTTTAAAGGAATAGTAGTCCATGCATAGCCCTCAGTATACCTAAGAAGATGAAGTATACTTGTGACTCTGATTGATAAGAATGCCTGTAATTTTCAACAGAGGTTACTGTTTCAGTGGTGGCCCAGATAACCATCTGTCAATCTTTGTCGAATAGCTTATTTGTTATTTTTCTGTAGTCCCTAAAACTGTTATTTTTTATTTTATTTTTTTTTTTTTTGAGATGGAGTCTTGCTCTGTCACCCAGGCTGGAGTGCAATGGCACGATCTCGGCTCACCTCCACCCCCCAGGTTCAAGCGATTCTCCTGCCTCAGCCTCCCGAGTAGCTGGCATTACAGGCGCGCTGTAATTTTTGTACTTTTAGTTGAGACGGATTTTCACCATCTTGGCCAGGCTGGTCTTGAACTCCTGACCTCATGATCCACCCGCCTCAGCCTCCCAAAGTGCTGGGATTACAGGCGTGAGCCACTGCGTCTGGCCCCTTAAACTGTTTTTGTTCTTTCCATACATTCTTTCCCTACCCCCCTGCTTTTTCCCAATGTTCCATTCTAAAAGTGAATAAAAAAATTCACCTACCAAATCTGGATAACAAGAATGTTATTTCATTTTACTTTAATCTTTGCTATTCTTAGACCTTCTTTTCTTCTTCATCTTTTCCAATTGAAATAAAAAAGATTTTTGATGTACGTAGAGGCTATGTTTTTTTAAAAGAACTGTTAAAATTGTGCAACTTCAAAGCGTTTCCAAATGTTGCATTTTCAAAAATGTTTTATCATATTTTTCTTTAAATTTCCTGTTGCTGTGTAGTCTCAGTGATGGCTGAAGGCACTGAATTTTACATTCTATATTGCTTTTTGTGTTCCACATCTAGTTAGTAGTTATAACTTCTCCCACACAATAACAGTGCTTTTATGGAAATAATTACTCAAAGATGATTTATTTCTAATGATTTTTTCATATCATGATTTTAAAATATCTTCTAATTTCCACTTACATAAATGTTTTCCTTCTGTATTTAGGATAGAACACAGATACATGTTGATTACATCCTAATCTATCCTTCATCTACTTCCCAGAAAGATTTCAGGTGGTTTACAACAAAGGGCCATTAAAGTTAAATTAAAAGTTAGAGGAAAACTTTTACACAATTATTCCAAATATGTAAATTAAGGCTTGTTACTATTATTGAGCATTAAATTAGCTCTGAGCTTACTGGAAGCCAATACAGAAAGAAAACATGTTATGTTTTATAATTCTTATTATCTGACAAAACACACACAGTTTAAAATGGAAGACGAAGTACAACATTGTCTTTGGTAATAGTTTTAGAGATGATACAAGAATGTTCTTCATGATCACTTGTTTCATCAACGAACCACTTTCATACTGCCTTTGACTGTGTTCATTTGTGAAACACAATTAAATATTGCTGTTTTGGTCTAAATGTGTCCCCCCAGAGTTCGTATGTTGGATCTGCCCTCCATTGTGATTGTATTAGAAGGTGGGGCCTTTGGGAGTTGATTAGGTCATGAAGGCTCTGCCCTCATGAATGGAATTAGTGCCCTTACAGAAGAGGCCTGAGGGGGCTTGTTTGCCCCTTCCACCATGTGAGGGCACAGCGAGAAGGTACAGTCTATGAGGAAGCAGGCCCTCACCAGACACTGCTGGCACCATGATATTAGACGTCCCAGCTGCCAGAACTGTGAGAAATAAATTTCCATTGTTTACAAGTTACCCAGTCTATGGTATTTTGTTTTAGCATTCCAAATGAACTAGACAATTGCATTTATGGAATACAATTTGCAACACATTGTACAAAATGATGTATATTCTGGAATGAGTCCTCTTCCCACTCCTTACTCCCCTTTCCTTACATACACACTCCTTGCCTTTCCTCACCCCCAACAATAGTTCTGGGACAGGAAAATTTTCATTTACTTCTAAGAAGGTATAAAATCTTGATATGGTTTGGCTGCCCACATCTCATCTTGATTTGTAGTTCCCAAAATCTCCATGTGTGGTGGGAGGGACCCAGTGGGAGGTAATTGAATCATGGCGGTGGTTTCCTCCATGCTATTCTCAGGATAGTATGTTCTCACGAGATCTGATGGTTTTATAAGAGGCTTCCCCCTTCGCTCTGTTATCGTTCTCTCTCCTGCTGCCCTGTGAAGAGGTGCCTTAGCCACAATTGTAAGTCTCCTGAGGCCTCCCCAGCCTTGGGGAACTGTGAGTCAATTAAACCTCTTTTCTTTATAAATTACCCAGTCTTGGGTATTTCTTCAAAGCAGCATAGGAATGGACTAATACAAATCTTAATTCTTCTTGTAAACATTTATTGAACACCAACTTTGTGCATCTTTCTCTTTTCAAATTATAAATTATTTCAAATGTACAGAAAACGTTATCCCTAGAACTCTTACCAAACAGCCTTTATAGAAGTTTGTGATTAATAACTGTATCTGCCAATAGAAGTCATTTGCACATAGGTCCTAGAATCATAGAATTTTAAAGGTGAAAATGAGGTTAAAGAACATTTGCTAACTCCTTCCTTTTACATAAACATTAAGGACTTATATAGGTTCTTATACCTAGTTAGTAGAAAAGTTGATGGCAGAACTCATGTCCTCTAGTACTTTTTCTACTATACCATAATATAGATTTGCTGGATTATATATACCATTCAAACTGTGCTTCTATTCCTGCATGTGATAAACCCAAGCCTCGTGTGATCTTGTTACTCTCTATACAGAACTTACATCCTTGATTAGTATGTAGACTATCAGTTTGTTTATTTTTTTAAGAGATGGGGTCTCGCTATGTTGCCCAGCCTGGTCTCAAACTTCTGGACTCAAGCAGTCTGCCTGCCTGGTCCTTCCACAGTGCTGGGATTACAAGCATGAGCCACCACACATCTGGCCCAGACTTTCAAGTTTCATAGTGAAAGTGTCTGGCAGATTAATGAGTTGTTGATGCATTCAGTCAAGAAATACTTCTGAACTATGAGGTTCATAATTTGAGGTTTATCTGGTTAAAATCATGACTGCTTTCATTAGCGCTTTAATTAGTTGAATTCTGTATTTGAGAGAGGCCAAACTAGGAACTGCATTTTACTGATAATTGAGTTATACTATGCCTTTTAGGCAAATGGAACCCTCATTTTTTTTGTCCTTATGCTCATTATTAATATTTTGTTTGTTCTTATTTTTGCTTGGAGAAGGAGAACTATCATTGCATTGCATTACTGCAAACAGTATATTTATTTACCTCCTGCCCATGAACACTTCTTTCCCTATTTGGAGAAAGAAGATACTGTTTGTTCACAGACCTCCCTAGTGGTCTGTCTGTTAAGCAGCAGCAGTCCTGAACTAAGGGCACAAGAAAATGGAGCTGGTAATCACAAGCAAATAATGCCAAGACTTTTAACACTTTACATAACAGATTCAGGTGGGGCTTGCCTACTTTATTATCCAAGGTGTTGCTATTTCCTTTCATGCCTTTGGAGATCCCAGAAGAACGGGAGCTAGCCGAGTCAAACCTCTGTCTCACAGGGCTTTCATGAACAATGACAATTCATTTCGGCCTAGAGGCAAAGAGGGTGCCTTTTCTTACGAGATTTTTGTTCTTATTGCCTGGTGAATTTTTAAATCAAACTGGTGGAAAATTGGAATGTTTTCCTCTCTTTTGTCCTTTTGCATCTCCATACCTCCCCTCCTCCCAGTATTTTTGAGACCAGATAGAAGCAGATAGACTCATGGGGGCTTCCTTTGTCCCTAACTCCTATCTAGAGTACTTGCTTTTCCTAATATATATAGAAATGATTTGAAAGAATTCTAACTAACCTCAGATATGGAGATAATGACCACGATTAAATGGACTGAACATCTCATTTATATCAATTCCAATTCATAATCCTATTTTATTTAAGTGGTTATCTTTGTCCTTTGGAATTCCAATTAGCCGAAGGATGCCAGTACTGTTAATAATACCGTATGCCAAGGGAAATTATTTCCTCTGCTTCCACAACTACCAGGGTTCACTTTGTGGAAGCTGTGTGATAACATAATTCCTCTTACCCACCACCTCTTTTGGGCAATATTTGAAAATGAAAAAGGGAAAAGAGCTGGGGGAGAAATCATTCAAGTAAATTTAGAATAGTTTCAAAACCAGATTTGCTCATTAAAAATAGTACTTGAAATAGATAGCAGCTGTGGCTTCCATTTTGTAATTTTTTTATGATCTATTTCATTTCTGTTTTCTAAGCTACTTAAAACTGTTGTAAGCTATTGATAATATTATAATTTTCCCCAAATTATTTGACTCCTCATTTCATTTTCCCTGCTGTGTTTTATAAAATTTCATATCAGAAATAAGAATTAACTAGATATTTTTGAAATTTTGAGTAATTTTTATTCACTGTAGAATTAGATTTCTTTTAAGAAAAAGAAAGCTGGTACAGTAAAAATCAGCATTTCAGATGTAGGTGGCAAGAATTAACTAGATTTTAGAGTAAACCGTAGAATAGTGCCCTCCTCTTTGCTCCTTACCATACTTTGTTTTCTGAGCATTTGTCACCACCCATCATGTATTTATTTGTTCATCGTTTGTCTTCTGCTCCCCACTGAAATGTAACCTCCATGAGAGAAGATGCTTTAAGTCCTCTAGTTACCCAAAGACTCTCCAGTGCCTAGAACAGTGTTTGGCAAATATTTACAGTAGTTGCTCAATATTTGTTGTATTAGTGATTAGCCTGCATGAGCTATCTGGCTTGCCCATTTCAAGTGCTGTGATGAATATTCTATGCCTGAGAAATCATCCTCCAGACTGGATCGTTACCATTATCTTCATTTGGCATTTTATTACCAACAAGATGGTACCCCAGGTACCATAATAAAAATGACTTAAGTGCTTTCCATGTCCATGTGCCTTTATATTTTACTTAACAACATATATTCTTCACAGTGACATACATTCATTCAGTAAATATTTGTCGAAAACTTACAATGAGTCAGACACTTACTTGCCCAGAAATAGAGGCATAGATAAGATATTGCACCTTTATTGTAACTCTACTAGGACACAACCCTAGAAAAAATTCAGAATCTGTCATCTCCATAGTTGTGGATTTCTCTACAAAGTTGAAATTTATTGTTGTTTTTGTGACAACAACATACTTTTGCTGATTTTTCTGATACCTTTTGATTCATCCTCATCATTGATGTTTCTTTTTCTCCTTGTACGTTAAATGCTTTTGTTCACCAAAGTTCAACCCTCACACTCTACACAAGAATCTTTCTGTGTGATTTCACCCACTCTCATATTTTTAACTGTCTATATGCAAATCATTTGTAACAACGTAGCTATAGCCTAGAGTTCTTCCTGGAACTTCAAGCTTGCATAATGAAATGCCTGCTGGACAATTCTACCTAGATGTTCAATAGGCACCTTCAGTTCGTGTCAAAATCTTAACTCTGCTTTTTCTTCTAAAATCTGTTCCGTTTTTTATTCTTTGTAGGCGGCACCACCATCCAGCTACTCACTCTAGCAGGAACTGGGTGTGAACCTTGATTCTTCCTTCTCTATAAATCTCCACATCTCACAATCTCTGTATCCTGCCCGTTTTCCTTCCTAAATATTTCTTGAATGTGTCACCTCTGTGGCTTCCTAACTGCCATTGTCCTATTCCCATGTTTTACCAACTGTTGCTGAGACAACTGCAGCAATCTTCTAAATGGCATTCCAGCTTCCAGTCTTGTCCCCCTTCAAATCCCTCCATTCTTTTATAATTTTGCCCACTGTGTCCCTCTGCCTGGACTGCCCTCCCTTGTTCTTTTCATTGGATGAACTCCTGCTCATCCTTTAAAACTCAATTCGGCCCCATCACCAGAGGGGCTATGAATATACTTTCTCAGTTCTTGCATGTGCTTTCAGCATGTTGTTCCCACTGAATTCCCACACTGCTTTGTCTTTGTTTCTTTACCTGCCTGTCTTTCCTATTAGATAGTGAGCTCATCGGGAGCATGTCTTATTTATCTTTGTAGATCCAGCATTAAGCATGTCATTGGGAACTTAATAGGCCCTTCAGACATTTTTGAATAAATGAGTAGATGAATGAACAAAAGAACAAACAGCAAACAAAGGGTAGCTTTGAGGTACAATATAAGTATATCAAAGAATATAATATTCTTTTACTTTAGATATCAACCTTATAATTTATTAGGAGAAATAAAAACACAAAAGGGCAGTAATCTACCAGCCCACATGTAGTCTCATATTCCAGTACAGTTTTATCTGACTCTGCCGTTTTGATACTGATGACACAGGGAGCATCTGGGGCTAGATAAACTGCTCATGCTCTGAACTATATGTTGAATATTTTGATAGAAACTCTTTTTGCCTGTGGCTTATTTGTTGTATGCCGCTTGAGTGTGGACTTAATTTGCATGACTGCAATAAATGAAAAGTGTTTCTTATTTCCTACTTTGAGTACATAAATTTGACCTTGATCAATGTCAGCAAACCAGGCCTCTGGCAACCACTTCACAATTTTGACTATCCAGAGAAGTTCATCATCATCTTTAGACAACTATACCCTGGAATGGCAGGTTTAGTTAGTATCAGTGGAGTCTTGTCAGACCTGTTTCCTAACAAAAACGACCTCAAGCAGGAGTGTGTGGTTTTCTCTGAGAAAGCTTTTCTTCCCCTGAGCAGATCATAGCCTCCACAAATGTCTTTGAAACAGGCATGCAAAGGTTGCTTTATACAGAAGATTGTGACACCGAACATGAGGTTGCTTTGAATGGTTATCCTAAAGTGACCTGCCAAACTGAAGGGCAAAAATGCCACTGCTCTTGAAGTCTTAAAATAGTATCTCTTCTTGTTGAATCCATGGGAATAGAAAAAAGAAATTGTGGTCAGGCCATATGAGAAGGAATGCCAAAAAAAAAAAAGTCACCATATCCATTTAGCACTTGGTAACAAAAGGTAAGAATAGACATTGAATACTGTACTATTTTTAGTATCCATTCCAGCATAGTGCTAAGTATGTCTTACCTCTAAAGCGTGTTACTCCTTCTACCTTCTCCATCTCTAACAGTAATTAGCCCAGTCACCTAAGTTCAAACTCTGAGTCAACTTTGACTCAAGCTTCTCATTGATTCCCTAGAACCATTGGTTACCAATTCAGATTTCGTTATCTCTTGAAACTGTTGTACCTCCAAGTACTCTAAAATTTTCTTATTTGAACATGTCCACTTCCTTCCACCTTTCCTAGTCCATACCCACTCTGCTTCTGCTTTTCCGTTTGGTATTCTACAAGCCTTTTTCCCATTCAACTTTTCCATCTATCTAATTTCTGTCCCTACCCAACTATGACTCTGCTGTCCAACATGTCAGTATGTACTCAAAAGCACTCCTCGTTCATTCTCTACCCAATTCTCCAGTTGCCCCTAGCCCCAACCCTGCAAATAGCCATTGTCCATTTTCTCCCCTACTGTTCCCAGACTAATTAATGCTGGTAGGCAATGACATATAATAGTAGCATGTTGATCAGGCCCACTGCAAGAGAAAGAAAAATTCTAAATTCATTAGTTAGAATTTTGAAAACAAAACATCTGTCCTAATACATCTACTTGATTCTGAAAAACTGTGATTACTGTAATTATTGAGAGGTTTCTGTAACCCAAATACTTAACTGGGTCTTACATGGAAATTATTTTTAAGATTAAAAGTAGAGGATATATGGTACTGACAGAATTTTCTTTAGGATTTACGTGAGTCTAATCTGATAGAATGGAGGAATGCAATTGAAAACTAGGAAGAGAAATCTAGGCATGCAACTTCATCATCCTAACATTTTTTTCCCCGATTAAAAGCAACATATCAGCGTGCGTTTTTCAAATACAGGCAGTCCCTATCTATCTTACAAATGGCTTGTAGACAGATGTAGGGCATATTATTGTTTGAATCCTGATTACTCAAGTGGGAAAACTTTGCTTTAGATGTCAGTTGTTTGGAATCCAGAAAGCATTTTCCTACCAAGGCAGTGTTATAAATGGTGGTTGGGCTCCCCTGGGATAGCCAATAATGTTACTGAAATACTATACATTTGCAGTGA
This sequence comes from Nomascus leucogenys, assembly GCF_006542625.1. NCBI lineage: Eukaryota > Metazoa > Chordata > Mammalia > Primates > Hylobatidae > Nomascus > Nomascus leucogenys. The sequence goes on from NC_044406.1 coordinate 85,041,410, forward strand.
AACAGTAGTGAACACATTTATGATATACTACTAATTAAAAGCAATAACGTTGAATAAGATCATTTTATATTTTGGGCTTCAATGGTGGTGCTTGAGGAAAAACAGGTTTAATTATAAGAGGATGAAAAAGTAGATGGAGACTGTGTGAAGTCTCAAAATAGGGCTCATGAGCATTTTTGAAGACTTCAAATGACACGTGTTCTTTATCAAGTCTAACTGATTTTAAAACTTGCGAACTTTTACTTCCCTTTTTGTGGTTATAAGTGTTTTATAGTACAACTATTGTGCTATGATTCTGGTCAGTTTTTGACTAGTGATGAAAATAAAACAAGGGAAGAGGATAAAGGAAGAGGATATGGTACCAGAGGAAAATTTTGAGAAGAGGGGGCTTATATGCAAATGTGAGGATTAAAAAAACAACTTTAGCATTCCACAAGCACCAGCAACCAAAGGAAAAGGAGTTCTTTCTTGCTTAGTTCTTAGGCCATCCTATATAAATGTCCTAAATAGAGATAAAAGTTGCAATAAGTTAAAGAGGCTAAGAAGTTGAGCCACACTATAAGGAGATGATGTGTAAACCACAAAGCTTGCATGAGCTGAGGTAGGAAGAGAGTTATTTATTTGCTTTTGTTGTTGTTATTTGTTTTTTGTCTTCAGTTGTGTCTTAATCTGTTTATTGTTGCTATAAAGGAATACCTGAGGCTGGGTAATTTATAAAGAAAAGAGATTTATTTGGCTTACGGTTCTGCAGACTGCACAGGAAGCACAGTTCCAGCATCTGCTTCTGGTGAGGGATTTAGGTTAATTCCACTTAACGGCAGAAGGAGAAGGGGAGCTGGCATGTGCAGAGACCAAATGACAAGAAAGAGAAAGGGAAGGGAGCTTACAGGTTTTTGTTTTTGTTTTTGTTTTTTAAACAACCAGCTTTCTCAGGAACTAACGGAGCAAGAACTCACTCATTACCACAAGGAAGACATCAAGTCATTCATGAGGGATCCACCTCCATGACCCAAATTCCTCCCATCGGGCCCCACTTCCAACATTGGGGATCAAATTTCAACATGAGATTTGGGGGATAAACATTCAAACTTTAGAAAGTTGTATGGACTATATCTTGGAAGAGGGAAGGATATGTTGGAAGTCTGCTACCTTCTAAGTGTCAAAGGTTGAGTCAGAGAAATATAGAGAAAAAAAGGCCAAAGTGGGCAGATCACAAGGTCAGGAGACCAGCCTGGCCAACATGGTGAAACCCCATCTCTACAAAAAAAAATATATATATATATATGCTGGGCGTGGTGGCATGTGTCTGTAGTCTCAGCTACTCGGGAGACTGAGGCAGGATAATCGCTTGAATCCAGGAGGCGGAGGTTGCAGTGAGCTGAGATGGCGCCACTGCACTCCAGCCTGGGTGAAAGAGCAAGACACTGTATCAAAAAAAAAAAAAAAAAAAAAAAAAAAGATTTTAGTTCTGTTGCACATTATAAATGGAATCCTCCTTTGATATCCTTGGAAAGGATTTGGTAACTACTTACATTGTTTTTCAGTCATGTTTTGTATTCACATTCATTTTTACTTGGATGTGACTCTACTGGTAGGGAACTGTGGGGCAGCTTGGCTTTATTCAAGTTATATAGGTGTGCTAGATTTCCCAAGATCACATTAATTGAGCTGTCAGTGGGGGACAAAAGAGTATGATTACTCTAAAGAGGAAGAATAGAGGAGGTAGAAGAAGACAGATATAGAGCCACATAGTTAATTCTCTTTGCTGTTTACCAGCTGATCGACCAACAATTATTCAACAAATTTTTATTGTGCTGTGTTCTAGGCAATGTGCTAAGTGCTTAGAGATGCAGTGGGAAAGTACTTGGAATACAGTAGTACACATGATATTACGTCTGCCCTCATATGTTTTACAGATAAGGGGAGGGTACAGATAAGTAGATAAGGAATTATAATGAATTATGTTAAGTGCTAATATGGAGGTACTCTTGGGTATTAAGGGCATATATAGAAAAATCACCTAAATCTGACTTTCGGAATTAGCACACATCCTAGAGCATTCTAAACTGATATAGAAAGATGTGTCAGAGTGAAACAGGAAAAGAGAAGTTAGGTAAGAGGCAAATATTCCTAAAAGAAGAAATAATGTTTAAGATTCAATCATATGGCAAGAAGCTTAGAGGGAGTACTGGAAAAAAAAATAGCCAAAGAGAGATTTCTACTTCTGAAAATTGTATAGTAACTTGTGGCAGAACAATGCTCTACTAAGAATATCTACATAAGCCAGATAACAGACAAAAAGTCTGTTTGAAGGCATTGGAAAGTAGCCAAGACAGCCAGGGCTTGAGAAGTTAAAATCTCAGGCAAGGAAAACTACAGAGAAATGAAGCATATTTCCTTTTGGGGCATTTGCCAATTCTTGCAGCATGATACAGAGAAGTCACCAGAAGTTCCAGCTATCTTATAGGCTTAGAGAGAGAGGAATACATTGAGGGCTGTCAAGGCAGTCAGTACTGAAGGGGGCCAAAATCCTGAAGACAGTGGATGAGTAGAGAAATGAACTTGCACTCAGTAGTTTTAACCTCCAGGCATTTGCCAAATCCTTAAGCCGTTCATGGGATGAAAAAGCGTAACTCGTCAAGCAGTAAGTGACTGAAAAGCAGAGTGGAGCTTTCCCACTCATAGTATAAAAGAAATAGAAAATAACGTTCAGGGCCCTCCACAGAGGAGCAACCCCAAGAAACACCCCAGCATTTCATTTGCGACTCTTAAAGAACCTACCCTTTAGGAATTGGTATGAACTAAATATAGACGGAACTTTTGAAAGACTGCAACTTCACCTATTTGTTAGTTGATTCCTTGATTAGATTAAGGTGATCTACCTCTACTCAAGCTGCCTGTAAATGATAGAGAGAACCCTCTCTGGAGGAAAATATCATCTAGTGGCTCTAAGACTTTTTGCAAACAAAATGTCTATATTTAATCATGCATTAATTGGCTTATGAAGAAACTGAACCGAGGGAAAAATCAGACAATAGAAATAGACCTACCAATGATTCAGCTATTGACATTCTCATAGACTTTTAAATTAGCATGATTTTTAAAATTACTATGATTAATAAGTTTGAGAAAATAGATGACAGTATTGAGAATCTCTCCAAGGAACTGGAATCCATTAAAAAATAATAAAGAGGTAGGAGGAGAGTGACAATTAGTGAAAACAGTTTCAATAAGGAAAGAGTAACTGATACTGAGTTATGCTACAGTGAGGTCCTTTGGATATAGTAACAAGGAGCACAGGTACTAAGAAGTCCTTTGGGTTTCATATGTAGACCGTTGGTGGGTACAGGTTCAGTGGAGTGGTGGGTAAAGAGGCCATGATGGTGATAAGGTCAGATTTGAGGTGAGTAGGGAAGGTGACTATGGAAACATGAAAGGTATGATGGGCTTAAAGTTTTGGTCCATTAATTTGTAGTGTCATAAATCTATTATATATGACTCTTTAATTTTCTCTAGAAACACTCATCGACTTGATTAGAAATAATAGAGATAGGTTGTATTGTTCTCCTTCCCTCTTCCCCCTTTCCCATTCCTTCCTCTCTCTTCCTTCCCCTTCCTTCTTCCAGTCGTTTTCCATTTTTACTTCCTTTTCCACTACTATTTTACCTTATTTTTCTTTATTCTTCTTTCCTTTTCTTCCTTTCTTTGTTTTCTAATAGAGGAAATAGAAATAACACTTGTAGATTGAGGGGAGAGAGCTTGTATATTGAGAGACGTAGTTAGACTCAAAGCATGCCGTCATAAATCTGAGATATTTAGAAATATGTATTCCAGTAAAATTGGCTAACTTGATTTTTACAGACATAGCATACATCACAGTTAAAATGCCTTTTAGAGTCCCATTCTGTTTTACAAGACAAGACCAAAATTAAATGTATATATGCTTATATACATACTAATATTTATCTGTTATGTGCACATATCTGTGTGCATCTGTGTATGTGACAACACAGTGTTTTACTGAAGTAAATTTTTAGGATTGAAAGAAATAAGTTTCTCTAGTTGTATAGACTGCTTATGAAAACATTACAATTCGATATGTAGAGAGATGATGATTACAATTTATTAGTCCATCTCCATCACCATTTGGAACAATAGATGGCCGAATGTAATTAACCATTGAAAGAAATACATTTTACATGTCCTAAATTTCATTTCTAATTACTCATAACTGAAACTCTCTAGAATCTTAAAATCCGTTTTGTCTTATGAAAGGCTTCATTGCTTATCCCTGTTGTTGCACTATTACTTTATATTAGAGTAACTTCATTGTAAAATTACATGTCAAATATAATTTGCTATTAGTAACGTGGAATGTGTGGCTTCACTCTGAGAAAAAAGCCTGTTCTGCATTTTTTAATATCATATACTTAAACAGAGCTTCCAGGATGATTAGATCACATATGGCACAATGTAGATCTATTTGTACTTGCATAATGCATGTGCATGTACACACTGTGATATTTTATGACTATTTGGGTACATTGATTTTTCTATAAAGAGAACTATTATCCACATCTTTTTGCACAGAAGTACACTTAAATATTGGCATAGGTAAACAACTTACTAAAATAAAACTCATGCTTGGCACAACTATTACTGGTGTCACAGATTTTACAACTATAATATTTCTGAAAAGCTAGCTTGAACGCTTTGGAACATTTTTTCTGAGTGAATGCAGAGGCAGTTTGGTGAGCTGTAAAACTTTTACTTTTCATTTTGTATTCTAGTCTAGGCCAAATCTTAAGTGTCACTAAATGTGATTCTATCTTGAATTGTGGCCCAGTGTCATCCCCAGAAGGAGGCTTCTCCCCGGCACTGGCTAGGTAAGCTGCCTATGTGAAACAAAGGAAGTGGCTTTGCCAGCAAGCAACTATGAAGAATGGGAAAGAGTTCGAAATAGGCTAGCAAAATGCAAAAAGTAAATCCAAAGTCCAAAAGTAGAGGCAGCCTTAACTCTGTACTATTTTTATCTTGTGATCCTGTTTGAAGAAATGTCTCAATCCATTATAACTGAAGTAAAAGTCACTAGCATGATATGGAAACAATCTTAAACTGGTAAATATTCCTTCTCCTTACTTAACATAAAATAAAACCCATATTAAGATGGTAGTTCCTCCTCGTCAGCAGGAGGAATCTCTGTATAGACTGTCTGAGGATGTGGCAGTTGACTGACACTAGAGTGGGCAATCCCAGAGACTGGAAATTGATGTCGAAAAGTTTGGTTTTGCCTGCTCTGTTTAATCTGTAATTAGTCAAATTTAATGTTAGTGGATAAGGTATCTGAATTGGGTTCCCAAAACTCATCTTTATTACTATTTTTTTTTTAAATTTTGCAATAATTTTGAATATTTTGAATATTTTTGAATTTTGAACATACAAGTTGCAAGAATAGTACTTCGAAATTCCTGTATACTCTTTACTCAGATTCACCATTTTAAACATTTAGCCACATTCATTTTGTTACACCTCTTAAATTTTTAATACTTCAATTACTGTTTTCTAAGAGCAATATTATTCTTGTAGGTAACAATAGCAAAGTTACCAAATTCAGGAAATGTATCATTAATGTAATACTTCCATCTAATCAACCATCCATGTTCCAATGATGTTAAATGTCTCAGTAATGATATCTTTTACAGCATTTTCTCCTCCAATGCAAGATCCAGTCCAGAATCACACATTGCATCGAGTTGTTGTGTCTTCTTAGTCTCCTTTAATGTAGAACAGTTCCTCATACCATTGCATACACTGTTAAATATGAAGAATACTGGTCAATTATTTTATAGAAGATTCCTCAATTTGTATTTACCTCATGATTAGATTCAGGTTATGTACTTCTGTCCTAACTACTACATAAGCAAAGTATGTCCTTATGGTTCACATCTGGAGGCACATAATGTCTCTCTGTCCCTCACTGGTAATGTTAACTTTGATCATCTGGTCAATGTGTTGCCTGATATCTTCTTTTTTTTTTTATTATTTTTTATTATTATACTTTAGGTTTTAGGGTACATGTGCACAATGTGCAGGTTTGTTACATATGTATCCATGTGCCATGTTGTTTTGCTGCACCCATTAACTCGTCATTTAGCATTAGGTATATCTCCTAATGCTGTCCCTCCCCCTCCCCCCACCCCACAACAGTCCCCAGAGTGTGATGTTCCCCTTCCTGTGTCCATGAGTTCTCATTGTTCAATTCCCACCTATGAGTGAGAACATGCAGTGTTTGGTTTTTTGTCCTTGCGATAGTTTACTAAGAATGATGTTTTCCAGTTTCATCCATGTCCCTACAAAGGATATGAACTCATCATTTTTTCATGGCTGCATAGTATTCCATGGTGTATATGTGCCACATTTTCTTAATCCAGTCTATCGTTGGACATTTGGGTTGGTTCCAATTCTTTGCTATTGTGAATAGTGCCGCAATAAACATACGTGTGCATGTGTCTTTATAGCAGCATGATTTATAGTCCTTTGGGTACATACCTAGTAATGGGATGGCTGGGTCAAATGGTATTTCTAGTTCTAGATCCCTGAGGAATTGCCACACTGACTTCCACAATGGTTGAACTAGTTTACAGTCCCACCAACAGTGTAAAAGTGTTGCTATTTCTCCACATCCTCTCCAGCACCTGTTGTTTCCTGACTTTTGAATGATGGCCATTCTAACTGGTGTGAGATGGTATCTCATTGTGATTTTGATTTGCATTTCTCTGATGGCCAGTGATGATGAGCATTTTTTCATGTGTTTTTTGGCTGCATAAATGTCTTCTTTTGAGAAGTGTCTGTTCATGTCCTTCGCCCACTTTTTGATGGGGTTATTTTTTTCTTGTAAATTTGTTTGAGTTCATTGTAGATTCTGGATATTAGCCCTTTGTCAGATGAGTAGGTTGCAAAAATTTTCTCCCATTCTGTAGGTTGCCTGTTCACTCTGATGGTAGTTTCTTTTGCTGTGCAGAAGCTCTTTAGTTTAATTAGATCCCATTTGTCAATTTTGGCTTTTGTTGCCATTGCTTTTGGTGTTTTAGACATGAAGTCCTTGCCCATGCCTATGTCCTGAATGGTATTGCCTAGGTTTTCTTGTAGGATTTTAATGGTTTTAGGTCTAACATTTAAGTCTTTAATCCATCTCGAATTAATTTTTGTATAAGGTGTAAGGAAGGGATCCAGTTTCAGCTTTCTACATATGGCTAGCCAGTTTTCCCAGCACCATTTATTAAATAGGGAATCCTTTCCCCATTTCTTGTTTTTGTCAGGTTTGTCAAAGATCAGATAGTTGTAGATATGTGGCATCATTTCTGAGGACTCTGTTCTGTTCCATTGATCTATGTCTCTGTTGTGGTACCAGTACCATGCTGTTTTGGTTACTGTAGCCTTCTAGTATAGTTTGAAGTCAGGTAGCATGATGCCTCCAGCTTTGTTCTTTTGGCTTAGGATTGACTTGGCAATGCGGGCTCTTTTTTGGTTCCATATGAACTTTAAAGTAGTTTTTTCCAATTCTATGAAGAAAGTCATTGGTAGCTTGATGGGGATGGCATTGAATCTATAAATTACCTTGGGCAGTATGGCCATTTTCACGATATTGATTCTTCCAACCCATGAGCAAGGAATGTTCTTCCATTTGTTTGTATCCTCTTTTATTTCATTGAGCAGTGGTTTGTAGTTCTCCTTGAAGAGGTCCTTCACATCCCTTGTAAGTTGGATTCCTAGGTATTTTATTCTCTTGGAAGCAATTGTGAATGGGAGTTCACTCACGATTTGGCTCTCTGTTTGTCTGTGATTGGTGTACAAGAATGCTTGTGATTTTTGTACATTGATTTTGTATCCTGAGACTTTGCTGAAGTTGCTAATCAGCTCAAGGAGATTTTGGGCCGAGATGATGGGGTTTTCTAGATCTACAATCATGTCATCTGCAAACAGGGACAATTTGACTTCCTCTTTTCCTAATTGAATACCCTTTATTTCCTTCTCCTACCTGATTGCTCTGGCCAGAACTTCCAGCACTATGTTGAATAGGAGTGGTGAGAGAGGGCATCGCTGTCTTGTGCCAGTTTTCAAAGGGAATGCTTCCAGTTTTTGCCCATTCAGTATGATATTGGCTGTGGGTTTGTCATAGATAGCTCTTATTATTTTGAGATACGTCCCATCAATACCTAATTTATTGAGAGTTTTTAGCATGAAGGGTTGTTGAATTTTGTCAAAGGCCTTTTCTGCATCTATTGAGATAATCATGTGGTTTTTGTCTTTGGTTCTGTTTATATGCTGGATTACATTTATTGATTTGCGTATGTTGAACCAGCCTTGCATCCCAGGGATGAAGCCCACTTGATCATGGAGGATAAGCTTTTTGATGTGCTGCTGGATTCGGTTTGCCAGTATTTTATTGAGGATTTTTGCATCAGTGTTCATCAAGGATATTGGTCTGAAATTCTCTTTTTTGGTTATGTCTCTGCCAGGCTTTGGTATCAGGACGATGCTGGCTTCATAAAATGTGTTAGGGAGGATTCCCTCTTTTTCTATCTATTGGAATAGTTTCAGAAGGAATGGTACCAGTTCCTCCTTGTACCTCTGGTAGAATTCGGCTGTGAATCCTTCAAGTCCTGGACTCTTTTTGGTTGGTAAGCTATTGATTATTGCCACAATTTCAGAACCTGTTATTGGTCTATTCAGAGATTCAACTTCTTCCTGGTTTAGTCTTGGGAGGGTGTATTTGTCGAGGAATTTATCCATTTCTTCTAGATTTTCTAGTTTCTTTGCATAGAGGTGTTTGTAGTATTCTCTGATGGTAGATTGTATTTCTGTGGGATCAGTGGTGATATCCCCTTTTTCATTTTTTATTGCATCTATTTGATTCTTCTCTCTTTTCTTCTTTATTAGTCTTGCTAGCAGTCTATCAATTTTGTTGTCTTTTCAAAAAACCAGCTCCTGGATTCATTAATTTTTTGAAGGCTTTTTTGTGTCTCTATTTCCTTCAGTTCTGCTCTGATTTTAGTTATTTCTTGCCTTCTGCTAGCTTTTGAATGTGTTTGCTCTTGCTTTTCTAGTTCTTTTAATTGTGATGTTAGGGTGTCAATTTTGGATCTTTCCTGCTTTCTCTTGTGGGCATTTAGTGCTATAAATTTCCCTCTACACACTGCTTTGAACGTGTCCCAGAGATTCTGGTATGTTGTGTCTTTGTTCTCATCGGTTTCAAAGAACATCTTTATTTCTGCCTTCATTTCATTATGTACCCAATAGTCATTCAGGAGCAGGTTGTTCAGTTTCCATGTAGTTGAGCAGTTTTGAGTGAGTTTCTTAACCCTGAGTTCTAGTTTGATTGCACTGTGGTCTGAGAGACAGTTTGTTATAATTTCTGTTCTTTTACATTTGCTGAGGAGAGCTTTACTTCAACTATGTGGTCAATTTTGGAATAGGTGTGGTGTGGTGCTGAAAAAAATGTATATTCTGTTGATTTGGGGTAGAGAGTTCTGTAGATAATCTATTAGGTCCACTTTGTGCAGAGCTGAGTTCAAATCCTGGATATCCTTGTTAACTTTCTGTCTCGTTGATCTGTCTAATGCTGACAGTGGGGTGTTAAAATCTCCCATTATTATTGTGTGGGAGTTTAAGTCCCTTTGTAGGTCACTCAGGACTTGCTTTATGAATCTGGGTGCTCTTGTATTGGGTGCATATATATTTAGGATAGTTAGCTCTTCTTGTTGAATTGATCCCTTTACCACTATGTAATGGCCTTCTTTGTCTCTTTTGATCTTTGTTGGTTTAAAGTCTATTTTATCAGAGACTAGGATTGCAACCCCTGCCTTTTTTTGTTTTCCATTTGCTTGACAGATCTTCCTCCATCCCTTTATTTTGAGTCTATGTGTGTCTCTGCACGTGAGATGGGTTTCCTGAATACAGCACACTGATGGATCCTGACTCCTTATCCAGTTTGCCAGTCTGTGTCTTTTAATTGCAGCATTTAGCCCATTTAAATTTAAAGTTAATATTGCTATGTGTGAATCTGATCCTGTCATTATGATGTTAGTTGGTTATTTTGCTCGTTAGTTGATGCAGTTTCTTCCTAGCCTTGATGGTCTTTACAATTTGGCATGTTTTTGCAGGGGCTGGTACCGGTTGTTCCTTTCCATGTTTAGTGCTTCCTTCAGGAGCTCTTTTAGGGCAGGCCTGGTGGTGACAAAATCACTCAGCATTTGCTTATCTGTAAAGTATTTTATTTCTGCTTCACTTATGAAGCTTAGTTTGGCTGGATATGAAATTCTGGGTTGAAAATTCTTTTCTTTAAGAATGTTGAATATCGGCCCCCACTCTCTTCTGGCTTGTAGTTTCTGCTGAGAGATCAGCTGTTAGTCTGATGGGCTTCCCTTTGTGGGTAACCCGACCTTTCTCTCTGTCTGCCCTTAACATTTTTTCCTTCATTTCAACTTTGGTGAATCTGACAATTATGTGTCTTGGAGTTGCTCTTCTCGAGTAGTATCTTTGTGGCGTTCTCTGTATTTCCTGAATCTGAATGTTGGCCTGCCTTGCTAGATTGGGGAAGTTCTCTTGGATAATATCTTGCAGAGTGTTTTCCAACTTGGTTCCATTCTCCCCGTTATCTTCAGGTACACCAATCAGACGTAGGTTTGGTCTTTTCACATAGTCCCAAATTTCTTGGAGGCTTTGTTCATTTCTTTTTATTCTTTTTTCTCTAAACTTCCTTTCTCTTTTCATTTCATTCATTTCATCTTCCATCAGTGATACCCTTTCTTCCAGTTGATCGCATCTGCTACCGAGGCTTCTGCAATCTTCACGTAGTTCTCGATACTTGGCTTTCAGCTCCATCAGCTCCTTTACACCCTTCTCTCCATTGGTTATTCTACTTATCCATTCTTCTAATTTTTTTTTCAAAGTTTTTAACTTCTTTGCTATTGTTTTGAATTTCCTCCCGTAGCTCAGAGTAGTTTGATCGTCTGAAGCCTTCTTCTCTCAACTCGTCAAAGTCATCCTCCGTCCAGCTTTGTTCCGTTGCTGGTGAGGAACTGTGTTCCTTTGGAGGAGGAGAGGTGCTCTGCTTTTTAGAGTTTCCAGTTTTGCTGCTCTGTTTTTTCCCCATCTTTGTGGTTTTATCTACTTTTGGTCTTTGATGATGGTGATGTACAGATGGGTTTTTGGTGTGGATGTCCTTTCTGTTTGTTAGTTTTCCTTCTACCAGACAGGACCCTGAGCTGCAGGTCTGTTGGAGTTTACTAGAGGTCCACTCCAGACCCTGTTTGGCTGGGTGTCAGCAGCAGTGGCTGCAGAATAGCGGATTTTCGTGAGACCACAAATTCAGCTGTCTGATAGTTCCTCTGGAAGTTTTTTCTCAGAGGAGTACCTGGCCGAGTGAGGTGTCAGTCTGTCCCTACTGGGGGGTGCCTCCCAGTTAGGCTGCTCAGGGTTGAGGGACCCACTTTAGGAGGCAGTCTGTCCGTTCTCAGATCTCCAGCTGCGTGCTGGGAGAACCACTACTCTCTTCAAAGCTGTCAGTCAGTCAGACAGGGACATTTAAGTCTGCAGAGATTCCTGCTGACTTTTTGTTTGTCTGTGCCCTGCCCCCAGAGGTGGAGCCTACAGAGGCAAGCAGGACTCCTTGAGCTGTGGTGGGTTCCACCCAGTTCGAGCTTCCTGGCTGCTTTGTTTACCTAAGCAAGCCTGGGCAATGGCGGGCGCCCCTCCCCCAGCCTGGATGCAGCCTTGCAGCTTGATCTCAGACTGCTGTGCTAGCAATCAGCAAGACTCCGTGGGCATAGGACCCTCCGAGCCAGGTGTGGGACACAATCTCCTAGTGTGCCATTTTCTAGGCCTGTTGGAAAAGCACAGTATTAGGGTGGGACTGACCCGATTTTCCAGGTGCTGTCTGTTACCCCTTTCTTTGACTAGGAAAGGGAACTCCCTGACCCCTTGCACTTCCCGAGTGAGGCAGTGCCTCACCCTGCTTTGGCTCACGCACAGTGCGCTGCACCGACTGTCCTGCACCCACTGTTTGGCACTCCCTAGTGAGATGAAAGCGGTACCTCAAACAGAAATGCAGAAATCACCCGTCTTCTGTGTCGTTCAGGGTGGGAGCTGTAGACCGGAGCTGTTCCTATTCGGCCGTCTTGGCTCCACCCCCCACCCCCGATATCTTCATTTTATATGTAGTATTTTCCCTGTTTCAACTAATAAGCAATCTGTGGAAAGACACTTTACGACCATGTAAATTTATTGCTCTACATCAAACTCCTCCGCTAGCCTTAACTACTATTGATGATTCATTCCTGAACCAATCTTTACCACAACAGTTGCATGTCATCTTGTATTAATTTCTTTTGGAATGAGAAGAAAAACAATAATTTACTCTGGTAATTTTCTGAAGAATACCGTTGATTTCCTTTGACAATGTTCTAATAAAGGAAATTGCTCTCTATGGAATCATAGTGATCTGTGTCCTCTGAATAGTTTACTCATTCTAACTCAACCAAAATGAGCAGAAATTAAAAGCAAATAATTTTTGCTCTAGAATCAATACGTATGTTCACAGTCAGTATATATGCTCTGCAACAAGTTGTACTCTGGGTATGCATATACACAATTTCAGTGTTGCTTAAAAAAAAAAGAAAGCATTTTTATTGACTTAATGGAAGAATTCTGTAGTTTTTAACCACTTTATTTTTCTGGAATTTGTTTACTTTAAAACTTTTCAGCCTTTGCTTTTCCATCTCTTTAACAAATTATCACCTCATTCATTTAGTCATGTTCTATTTAATTTATATATTTTTATTCTTTTGCCATTCCACATTGCCTAAATCCTTGTGGCTAGGATTACTTAAATTTTTCTACATGGTTTTCATTCACCCCCATTCGTATAAATTATGTGTATCATTTATTTACTAAATATCTTGGTCATGTTCAAGAATTGAAGATGAGAGTTTTCAGTTATCACATTGAAAAAGATTAAAATTGTATTATATACATATAAATATTTATTATACTATAAAAATCCTTGTGTAAGTTCTGCAAATCAGTATTTTATATATTTAGTGAACTGCACAAAAGGCAACTTCTATTCAGTATAATAACCCTAATTTTATTTCTTAATTTTAAAATTTTAATCTTTTCTACTTAACATTCTCCATAAATAGCTTATTGTAGTGTTACAATGAAAGAAAAATTTTAACATCCTCATGAATCCTGACTACTTAGTATATACATATGGAAGGTGAAATAGGTTAAATAGCTTATGTGACTATTTTCTAGTTACTTCATTAAGTCTCTAATGCCTTTTGGATAAACAAAAATGATGAAAGTAGGTCAATTGGCTACCTCAGCCTGGTGATCAAGATCAACATCATTAGAGATAGTGATAAGACAGGTAGATATTATGTTCTCTTCATGCAGTGAAAATGGCATTTTACCTCTGTCTTCCCCCAGAACATATAACCCCAGTCTAATTAATTATGAGGAAATTGTCATACAAACCCAAATTGAGGGACATTCTACAAAATACTTGACCATTACTCCTCAAAAGTATCAAGGTCATCAAAAACAAGGAAAGTTTAAGAAGCTGTCACAATCTAGAGAAGCCCAAAGAGATGTGATAGCTACATGTGATGCTGTATCCTGGCTGAGATCCTGAAACAGAAAAAGCATAGTAGGTAAAAAACTAAGGAAATTTGCATAAAGTATGGACTTTAGTTAATGATGACTTACTTATCAATGTTGGTTTATTTGTTTGTTTGACAAATGTAGCACACTAGTATAAGATATTTATAACAGGGGAAAGTGGGTACAGAGTTTATGAGCACTCTTATACTATCTCTGCAATGTTTCTTTAAACCTAAAATTATTCTAAAATAAAATTTTATTTTAAAAGATACGTGTATTGGGAAAGTAAAATTTTATATGAACAGTGATGTTGGATTCTTAAAATCAGAAAGTCCCTGAAAGTATACCATAAAATGTTTTGGGTTTTTTTATTGTATTTATTTATTTTTTTGAGACAGATTCTCACTCTATCGCCCAGGTTGGAGTGCAGTGGCATGATCTTGGCTCACTGCAACCTCAGCCTCCCGAATAGATGGGATTACAGGCATGCGCCACCACACCCAGCTGATTTTTACATTTTTAGTAGAGACAGGGTTTCACCATGTTGGCCAGGCTGGTCGAACTCCTGACCTCAAGTGATCCACCTGCCTCCGCCTCCCAAAGTGCTGGGATTACAGGCGTGAGCCACTGCGCTCGGCCAAATGGGGTTTTTAAATACTTGGTAAAGAATAGATCATGCCCAAGATCACTATCATCTAGCTTTATATTTTTTAAATAACAAAGTATACAAATATATACTGATTATTGTTTCAAGTACTATATGTTATAGAGAATAAGAATAGGAAGTGATTAAAAGACTGTGGTCCCAGTACATGGTAACATTGGTGAATACAATTTATACAAACAACAGAGAATAGAGTCTTCATTCCAACCTTTTACACATCCTTAGGGAAAGTGCTATGTAAATGATATAATTGCTTTATACTTCATAGAGATACCACACAAAGGGAACACTTTTAATATCAAGGGATTCTAAGAATTTCAAGAAGTTTACTAAATGAAGAATTAGAGGAAGATGCAGGTAAGTATATCATAAGGAAATATAATTCTAAAAGCTTATCAATGCTAACTCAGGCTCAGCTATTATAATATGTATCATCTTATGGACAAGGACAAAATAAATCTCACTGAAAACTTAGGACCATTTTTCACCTTGAAAACTCAATGTGGAATTTTCCATGAAGAGCCCTTGTCATCAAAGCACTCAGATACAGTATTGACCATATGAAGCCACACTAGTACTTCTGGCTAATTGGAATGAAAATATCATATGAGTCAGCTTTTAAATTTTTTAAAAATTCTATTATTCTGATCTTAACACATTATTACTACATGAAATTTATCCTCAACATTTTGACCAGCTCTTTTTAAGTAGACTATTGTACAGGTATGACAAGTATATTAAAATACACATAACCATTTCATATTTGTATCAGAGTATTTCAAATTACCAATGTCTTTGAATATTCCACACTAGAAATACCTGTTTGTAGAATTTCTGTACTGGATCACTTACCTCTTCTTTCTATAGCATTTTGGCTTCACACCTTTCTCCCATAAATCCAACAGTACAGTTACACTTTTTTCAAGTATGTTTAAATATTGGATTGAAAATCATGTACCCTGAAACCTCATAAAACTCTGTCACCAAAGAACATGTCATCAGATTGAGTGGGATCCAATACAGACCTGGATTATATAAAAATTATACAAAATTATACACAAGCAATTAAGTCTAAAATACATTTCTTCACTGCTGAATTATAAGCACGGTATTGTGCTAGGTACTGTAATGGTTGAAAATAAGCTGAATAAACCATGATCTCTATTTTCAAGGACCATACAGTTCATTGGAGGAAGCAAACATATATATTCAAATACTTTTATTACAATATATATTCATATTTCACAATAGAGGTAAAACTGAATTATATGGACATATGGAGGAGAGAAGGATTGAATTTTACTAGGGACATCTCAGAAGCATTAAGGGCAGAAAAAGTATTTGAACTGGGCCCTAAATGAATGCAGGAAACGTCAGTAGGTAAAAATGGACTAGGAGGATAGGGAGGTATTTCAGATAGAGGGGGCATAAAGGTGGAGAAGCATACAATGTTTACAAGTAGTCCAGGGCAACTAGAGTGAGAAGTCAGATCCTAGAAGGCCAAATATATGACTGGGGAGTTTGAACATCATTCTGTATTAGAGGTTTTTGAGCGGTAGAATTTCAAAATCCTGTCTTATGTTTGAATGTCTATTGGGCAATCATGATAGACAGGAAGAGACAGAAACCACTTAAGTGATGCTGTAATAAGGCTTGAGTTTATTTAAGTAGATACGTTCACTTAATTTTAACAGGTTAGTTAGGTGTGGTAAACAGCCTCTAAGACAGTCCCGAATGATTCCTGCCTCCTGGTATTCATGTTCTTTGAGTTTGGGCTTGGCCTAGTGACTGGCTTCTAACAATAGAAGGAGAAATTGATGGGATGTCCCTTCTGAGATTAGGTTATGAAAAGAATGTGGTTCCCTTCCATCTTCTGTGCTCACTCTCTGTCTCACGGATCATGAGCTTCCATGTTGTGAGGACACTTAAGCAGTTTATAGAGTGGGCCACATGTCCAGGAAAACCTGGTTGCCAGCAGCCATGTGAATGGACTTACTTAGAAGAAGGTCTTGCCCTGGTTGAACCTTATTTGAAACCAAAGCCTTGGTCAGTGGCTTGACTATAACCTCATAATAGACCTTGTGCCAGAGACACTACTTAAGTTAAAACTAAATTTTTTTTTTTTTTTTTTTTTTTTTTTTTTTGAGACAGTCTCACTCTGTCGCCCAGGCTGGAGTGCAGTGGTGCAATCTCGGCTCACTGAAAGCTCTGCCTCCCGAGTTCAGGCCATTCTCCTGCCTCAGCCTCCGGAGTAGCTGGGACTACAGGCACCCGCCACTGCGCCCAGCTAATTTTTTGTATTTTTAGTAGAGACGGGGTTTCACCATGTTAGCCAGGATGGTCTCGATCTCCTGACCTCGTGATCTGCCCACCTCGGCCTCCCAAAGTGCTGGGATTACAGATGTGAGCCACTGTGCCCAGCAAAGACTAAATTCTTGACATATAGAAACTGTGAGGTAATAAATGTTTATTGTTTTAAGCCACTAAATTTTGCCATAATTTATTAGGCAGCAATATGTCATTAACAGAAGTCAAATCCAATATCTAGCCTGCTTTATCTTTGTACTAAATTATTGAATATTTTATTTCTATCATTTCTATACATAATATGGCTTAAAGATTACTGAATTATAAATAAAATCTAGAATTTTCTCCATATTGCTTAGTATAATCTTAACTATTATATTATATTGTGAAAGCTTTGTGATCCCTTGCATTTACAGCTTTTTAGAGAAATGAAAGATACAGGATTTATATGTAAGAGAGGTCTTAGAAACCTATTTTGAAATTAAACATTTTTAATATTTTCTGTTCATCCTTCTTAGGAAAAAAAACTTGTTTATAAAGTTTTTACTAAAGTTAAAGAACACTAACTTTATGGATTCACCGCAGCTTTGATAATGAAAAAACTACTGGAAAATAATTAAAGAAGTTGCTAATCAGTTCATTAATCAAGTGTATCTGCTGCACATTATACTGAAACAAATTGAAAAGGATGCTGTGCTAGCCAGAAACTCCCTCTCAAATAAAGTCAAAAGTGAAGATAAACTAAATTGACTTTTCCTTTGTGGTTGATTTCTATCTAAGTAGATCCATCTCTAAAACACCAAATAAAGAAAGTTGCCCCATACATAGATTCAAGACTTCACTAGGATTCTGTATCTTAATACTACTGAGAATAATTTGAACTATATTTAATCAGTCTGTCTCTAGTTTTTGTTTTTTGTTTTGTTTTCATTTACAACCCATAGACCACTTTCATTTTTAAATGTTAAATATACTTACAAAGAAGAAGAAAAAAAAAAACACCACCGTGCTCACTGCATTAAGACAACTGGTTTTGTAACCTGATTAAAAGACTTAAATCGCTTTCTATATAGCTTACACTCCCACGAAATCTTTCAGTGCACAAAATATTTGTCAGTGGTCAGAATGATTCCAGTCCATCCCACTCTCTGTCGTGCCTTAACTATAAAAATGGCAGTGAGGCACTGCAGCTTGAAAAAAATACAGTCAGATTTTTCAATTATGATTAGAGTAGGTCTCCCAGAGAGGTCTCTACAGAAGGCCCAAGGTTCTCTAAAGAGTAAAAGGAGTGACAAAATTCTGACTTAAAACAATATAGTCTTTCCTCTTTTCTTGATACCGACCTTCAAATATTTTGGGGTTTTTAAAAGCCAAATCTAGAAGAAATTGAAGGTTCAAAATTGGAATTCGCTTGAGTTTCATTAGGTTTAAGCCAGATACCAGCCTATGTCATTTTCTAAAAGCAGAATAATTTAGTTTTAAAGTAATAGTACAAGACAAACAAACAGGTACCTGGCAATCACATTAAGACTCCCTTGGTGTAGACAGATATGTATAACTTCTTTTGACAGGTTATTTTGTTTATTCATTCATTTAATTTTGGCACTCAATTTTAAAAGAGCTTAGAAATCATAGTATTTTGATATATATAATTGGTATGAATCTGAAATCAGTAAACTAAGATACATAAGAAATGTAATTTTCTTTATTTTCTTGTAACTGAATTAATTCTATCTTAAGACTCTATTCTACTGGAAGGTACCGTGGAAGATAAGAAAGCAAACCACAAAAAAATACACAAATTTATACTTCACATACTGTCCCCACCATGTTATAAGGATATAATACTCATTCGTTAAGACATGAGTTGCATGTTTACCCCATTATAGATTATTTAGGATTATGCTGAATTTACAAATGAAGGAAATAATGAGCAAAGAAATGCCCCTGGATAAAAAGTGTTTTGCTTTCCAGAAGCATTAATTTAAGTGACTGGCCCATGATTATCCATCTGCTCTATCAGTGAAAGATCCCTAAAGACAATGCTTGTCTTCTATCCTTGTTATACTCAGTACACTGTTTGCATTAGCAAATATTTGCCCAAAATTGCTCAATTTGGGATACAGAATATAAATATATGAACTGCAGTGAGTCACTGATAGGATCTGAGTGAAAATTTTTTACATTTTTTTGAGGCTTAGGTGAATGGACACAGTTTTCTATTGTTTTGTTTACCTTTGTCTGGTTTCCCTTCCCACCCCCATGCACGTGCTCATGCGCATTTAATTAAACAAAGAAGAGTTCCAGGAAGTTGGGAATGTCAAATGGAAATAGACACCTTCACAGGAGCTGAGAAAATATGCTATATCATTTATCCTTGTGCAAACATGCAAACCAGATTTGAATAGTTTTTAATTGATTTGCAAACTTTGCAGTAGAATTTTCTGGTAATTAGCAACTTGCTGAGATTAAGTGAAGTCATAGTTAGCTTCACAGTGGTTTAAATCATATTTCATTGTTTTGCATGTTTTAAAAGTCATGTTGTAAATTAAAAACGCAAAGAAAAAAACACCAACTTATTAATAGAGAATTGATCATTATGCATCCAATTAAAAGATATAAATACATATACAAATCAATCATGTATAAAACGGTAGGTGCTGCAGAATGTTAACACTGTACAGGCAAGTGCTTGACAAATAATAATGAGCTATAAAGATAGACTAGAAGCAAAACAGTAATTTGGCAGCTTTGTTGGAAATATTTTCTAGAAATGAAGATGCGTGACCTTCCGTGCCTTTGTTAGTCATCAGTTATAGATAGTTAAAATGTTATATTTACAATAATTCTGTGACTTTTAAAGTAATTGTTTATAGAACTACATTGAGCTTACTAGTGGCAGTATTTTCATATGTACATGTATCTCTCTTGAGCTCTCAGGAGAGAGAAAAAAAATCTGAGGAAGTGCTAGCAAGCATAAGCAGGGAGATAAGAAAAATAAACTATCTTGTAAGTATAATAAAAATCACCCATTCCTCATGGATAACCTAACTTCCCAATTAAACATGACATTTCCTCCAAAATATTAAGCAACAAACTAGAATTCTGTTTCGGAAACCAAGGAAATTAAAGAAAAATAGAGTCGAGGGGTAAGCAGAAGAGACTTAATTACATTTAGCAAGGGTCCCAATCCACTTAGATACTTACTAGGGTACTCAGCACTTGTTCACTGCAGCATTTGCATTTAGTCATTTCTATGCCATAATATACTTGGGCTGGGAATGGGGGACAAACCCAGAGTGATTGTTCTCTTTTCCCGTGTTCATAATGTGTATGTGCACACACATGTGAGGGTGAGCCTGCACATGTTCATACCCCATGGCAGTCTGACTCCACTGATTACTTTCTAGAATGTTTTTTCCTTTATGTGCCCTGGACAAGAGAATGGACAGGGAACATGGTAACAAAAACAAAGATAAACATCCTTCTATAATTCTAAAGAAGCGTTTTTCTGTTTCCTCCTAGGAGAAATAAAAAGGTATAATTTAAATTACCAATTAGGATCATGTTGGGCTTTAAAACTTTTTTTGGGGTAAACTGTATGAGGGTTGCAAAAAAGTCATGCAAAGAAAAATACTGAAATCTCCTAATACAACATGTTGAGAAGAAAGTTAATGATCAGTTTTTCTGGTAGTTTTTGCATGTAAGCCTACTTGGAAGCACTGTGTAGGCCTAAATGACGTTAGTGAATCAGCAGAGAGCTGATTTGAAATGCATTATCCGATAGGCATGAAATTAAGCAGCTTGATAGGCATCTTAGAGCTGTTTCCATGGCCTTATTAATTTGTAACAGTTGTGTGGTAAGTTATGTCAACCTCCCAGTCAGAAAGTCTTCAGTAAGTTTTTCAGGCTCCAAGTTAAGGGATGGGTAAGACCCTGGGACAACACCCTAGTGGAGGCTTATAGGAGAATTTAAGCATTTCTGAATGTTTAAATTCTGGATGTTACATTCTGGATGCTACAGGCCCAGAATTCCACACTAAAGTATTTGTTTGGAAAACTCAAGTATATTATGGGTATCTTATTTGTATTATGTGTAAGTAAATATCAACATAGGTTTGATCATTTAATCCCATATCCTGATTTTGCTCTAAGCGAAGGCAGTTATTTGAGTGCCAACTCAGAAAAGGTCATTCACTATTATCTGTTAAGTGTGATGAAACAGGACTTCTCGGCATATCTTTCTTGATGGTATTTTAGGTTCAAAGCTGATGGATTAACTTTTTGCCCTTTCACACATTCTACCTATCAGTGACACCATGGCCAAGGGAGACAATCCAATTCACTTCCCTGACAGAGTTGTAGGTGATGGTTATATCATTACGTATCCTGCAATGCAAGACTGTGCTTGTATTGATCTTAAACATATAAGCTAAACTCAGTAGCAAAAATATAACCAATATATGGTGGGGAAAACGACAAGGGCGGGTTTTCTAAACCCAAGAAATAATAAATAGGCTAAGACCAAGATGAAAAGTGCAAAGAACCAACAAGACAAGAGTAGAAAGAATGCGGGGCTCAATAAATGGTATTATTCTCAGAAAGTATATTCCATTATCTATTGTTGTAGAACAAACTACCCAAAACTTAATGGCTTAAAATCATTGTTCACGATTCTGCAATCTGGGCTGGCCTCAGCCTGGCAGTTCCTGCCACTAGTCTCATCTGAAGTCACTCACAAAACTGCAGCCCATTGGTCCAGGGTGGTCCCATTCATAAGTTTGGTGGTTAGTTGGGAATGTCAGCCCAGCATTTCAAATCCCATGGCTTCTCCAGAAGGGAGCTCAGGCTTCTTACGTGGTGCATGTAATGTTCCAAGAAGTCAAGAATGGAGACTACACAGTCTCTTGAGGCCTAGGTCAGAAGTCACACATCATTACTTGTACTGCATTCCGTTGGTCAAAGGAGGTCACAAGGCCAGCCCAGGTTAAAGGGGTAATGAAATGGATTCCACCTCTACATGGAAGAAGGTGCACATAATATGTGTCCATATTTAAAATGTCACAGGATTTACAGGAATATGAAAATAATCATGGCAAATGTAGTGCATTCTTACAAAGAACTTTTTTTTTTCTTTTTTCTGTTTTGATATGGAGTCTCACTCTGTCGACCCCGGGCTGGAGTGCAGTGATGCGATCTCGACTCACTGCAACCTCTGCCTCCCAGGTTCAAGTGATTCTCCTGCCTCAGCCTCTCGAATAGCTGGGATTACAGGTGTGCACCACCACACCCGGCTAATTTTTTATATTTTTGGTAGAGATGGGGTTTCACTATGTTGGCCACGCTGGTCTCGAACTCCTGACTTCAAGTGATCCGCCCACCTCAACCTCCCAAAGTGCTGGAATTACAGGCATGAGCCACCGTGCCTGCCCAGGAGGAACTATTTTTAATGTCCACCATTGTATAGTGCTCCCGGTACAGCCTCTATTTAACAATTTTTAAAATGTCTCTACATATTTCGACTCTCTTAAAAGCTAATAATAATGAGCAATATTCACATTGTATTCATTCAATAAACATTAAGTACTATGATTTCTCTATCGCTCTCAGATCTATCAGAAACCTTAAATGTAAATAGATCGTTTGATGCTTTATTATAATAATTGTTAAACATTCTTCCTAAGTGCATTATTGACCATTGATAGAAAAAAAATTACTTCACGTTATACTTATTCATCAAAAACACAAGAAGTGCCCTTCCCTGTCACCTTCAATTGTCACCCCTGCACTTCACTAGAGATACAAATAATAGCACATGAAATTGTAGCTGGAAGGGAAGAGGAAGACTGGTAAGGCTTATTTAAATTGCATTCCAAGCATAGAAAACATATCTTCTTTCCAAGAAATGAAAGCTAGTAGAATATTAAATCAATAATATACATGCTTAAAGGCATATTATTTTATGTGATATGTTAACCATGACATAGAGTATCTCAAACCAAAGTGATTCAATTGTCATTACCATCAACAAAATGAAACTTATAAGTGGATTGTTAGCAGCCTCTTTTTAGTTTGTTGTAGAGTGTTCCTCTAAAGAGAGGGGAGGCCAGAAATCATCTCAGTGCACAGACACAGTGTTGCTGCATCTCCATTTTTCCACACCAATTTTAGTCTTGATATTACTTCCCTATGGAGGCTGTCTGAAAGCTAAAAGCCTACACAGAAGTAACTTAGGCCAGGTCATTTTTACTTACCAAAAAGTCAGTTTTCCTATAACATGTACCACAAGATATTACTTTAACAGTTTTGGTTCAAGGGTCACCAGGCTGTACAGACTACCAGAGCTTCAGCAGTGGCATTCTTTCAGGTGGCACTCTATAAGTTGTCTGAATCATTGGGTTAACATTCTCTTCATGTTTTCATCTTAGAAAGGCAATTTAACGTATTTTTAAAGAGGTTTAAGAAGGCTTAAGAAAAAGTAAACATTTTTTTAACTCATTGAAAAATAATTTGACAATTTATTCAATTCCCTGAGTTTTTATTACAGACCTACTATGTACACAAGCATGGTGTACCCGGCAGCTATGAGAATAGCAAAGACACGGCCTCAGCCTCCCAAAGTGCTGGGATTACAGGTGTGAGCCACCGCGCTGGGCCCCAATAGATCTTTTCTGTGTATATTTTCCCCTACTCCTCTCATCTACCCTATACTCCATCCTAAGTGGATGATGCCCTTTTCTCTGACTATATCTTACCTTTCCTCCCTCTATGTCTTTGTTCATCACTTTCACCCTAGCCACTCTTCAAGGCTCATTTCAAACACAGATTTCTTCATGAAGGCTTTTCTCCTGAATACACACACTGCTACCTCAAATCTAAAGCTATTTCTCCCTGTTTATCTCCCATTGCACCTTAATTCCTCTTTGGGCTAGAGTTGTCTCTGTATCTTGTCTCCACCATCCACCAAATTTTAAGACCTGAAAGTAGAGACATCATTTTGTTCTATCTCCTAACATACTTTGCAGTTAATAAGAGGCAAAATAACTGTTTAGTTGAATTAAAAATGAATGCAAGGAAATATTGTGGCCATCTGCTAAAATGCATAGGTAACAATGTTGGAAAAGAAGTGGCTCTTTTTTAAGTTTGATGAAAATATATATATATATATATTCTTAAAAAATTAATCACTTGTCCAAGATTTAACAGCTAAACTAACATTTACTGTATGTTCATTATTCTGCATAATATGTTTCTCATACATGTAAAAGCACATTATTTAGTCAAAACTATCATATTAAATTTCTCCCATAATTCCTAAGGGCTGTCAGCTGCTCATTAAATCTTGATTTTCTGTCAGGAGGAATTAATAATCTTGCCTTTGAGTGAATTTAGAAGCAATGAGGGATTGAGCAGGAATCTTTGAATACCCTCTCGGTGGTAAATTGGATATCCAATTTTCAACTTAGTCTTAATGGGAAAAAAAGAATAAATTGAATTCAGAAGCTGTTCTTTACTTTTTAATATTTCCTCCCCACTTGTAACTGAGTTAAAATGGAAGGGTATAGTTCTTTCTCAGTGGTGGGGAAAATGTACTTTCATTCACTTAGAAAAGTTTGTCAAATTCGAATGAGACTTAATATATGGACAATCTATATGACTAAGTCTGTAAGGTGATCCTTTGGAAATCATAGGAAAATTCAGTACAGTAACACAAAAATTGATTTGCATGAGGTTTAAATCGTGTTTTTCTAAAAGCAAAGAATCCTGCTCCTCCCTCTCCCCAAATGAATTTTGTTGTCCAATACTGGTACTAACAATTATTGATATCACAACTCAGTCTCTAAAAGCAAACTGTCTTATTATTACCAGAGAGGTGCTAACTCACGTTAACCTAATAATATATAGCTCTTAATTTTCAGTTTTCATCTTTCATCATTTTTTAGCTACTCATGTCTTAAAGTCCTTTAAAATTATAAAAGGTTGAGAGACTGATAAACAGGCATAAAACCTTGTAGATGTTTTTTCCCCTCCACTCTTTTTTTCTAACTAAGCTACACGGTACCATCATGTACCATCCATCAGTACATTTAGCTGTCATGACGCTGCCAATAGAAGTTGTCCATCCACTAGGCAGTATAAAATCACAATCACATTCTTCGCTGGGCGTGGCGGCTCACTCCTGTAATTCTGGCACTTTGGGAGGCTGAGGCAGGTGGATCTCCTGACGTCAGGGGTTCCAGACCAGCCTGGCCAACATGGCGAAACCTCGTCTCTACTAAAAATACAAAAATTAGCTGGGCGTGGTGGTGCATGCCTGTAATCCCAGCTACTCGGGAGGCTGAGGTAGGAAAATCACTCGAACCCAGGGGGCAGAGGTTGCAGTGAGCCAAGATTGCACCATTGTACTCCAGCCTCGGTGACAGAGTGAGGCTCTGTCTCAAAAAAAAAAAAAAAAAAGTTACAGTCATGTTCTCAGTGAGGCAGTAAGGTGGAAGACTGTATTTCTTTCTGTGTAGTATGACTATATGACCTCATGTGTGTCACTTGCTTGCACTTATTTTCAAATACCAGGCAGCAGTTTGCTTGAAGTTAACTATCTGTTTTATCATGCAACTTAAGAAGTTGTAACACATACAACTCCAAATTATTCTTATTCATAACTCTGTTCTATAGTAAGCATTTGAATATGGATGCAGCTCATGTGATGAGCATCATTCTACTTGACATGAAGGAATGAGATCCAACTGCTAGGACCCCAGTCAGAAAGAGCTGAAGGCCCATTGATGCCTCATCTTTTCTCCCTGCTTCCCCCACTCTTGCTAGGGATCATTGGCACCACCACTCAGACTGATGGTAAAACTTTACAAGAAATTGTCTTCCGTCTAGCTCGGACACATCACTTGTCCAACTCAACCCCTGCTTTGGGTACAGAAAGTTTTAATCTGGTTAAGTTGAATAGAATTTCTCTTCTAGCTTTTGCTGTGCTAAAGCAAGAGAAGTACAAATGTCAACAAGCAGAACAAGAATAGTATAACAAGAAGTGGTAAGAAGTCAAGGCCAAATCTAGATACTGACCTGTGGATAATTGAGAGGTGTCAGCAACTCTCTAACATCAAACAGACATAACAAAAACCTAACAAAAGATGTTGAAGTCTGACCAGCATACCTCTTACTTTGCATAGGTGCTGTTTGGATTTCTATGCAAGCCTGCACTTAAAATCAGCCTTCAGATGGAATGTTGATAACCTTCCCTTTTTTACATGCCTCATTTCAGTTTATGGCATTCCAATCTTTTCTCCCTCACGACGAACACTTTTTTGTATCAGTGTGAGGCAAGCTCTGTCAATTCGTCTAATCCTCAAAGAATTTTTGCAGAATAAGTATGTTATCCCCATTTTATAGATGAAGAAATCAAGGCCCAGAGAAGTTCAATTAGTTGCCGAAGGCCATACATCTGGCAAATGATAGAGTTAGGAGTTGATCCCAGATCTGCCTGATTCTGAACCCTTTGTTTGATCTTTGTGTTGTTCCATATCATTTCCCTATTTAAGAAACTCATTTATATTTGCACTCCACAAATATCAAGCCTGTTGGAACTAAGTTGTAATGAGTTCAGCATCAATTCTTGTTTACTGGTCTGGGCTAAAAAGTGCTGATAGAAATGCTCAGGTGACCACTGGGAAAGGTTCAAGTTCATGCTCTAATATCTGACAGCAGAAACTACTCCCTTCTAGAGAAAAGAGCAGACCTGAGGATACCTTGTGCAATCCAAAGTCAAATTCCCTATTCATTCATTCATTCTTATTTTGTGTGTCTCTCTCTCTTTCTCTCTCTTGTGCACCTACGCACACACATTTTTTGGTCGATGCACAATTTTAAGGTCATTTTTAATCTAAAGAATTTGTTCCCCTCTTCTTTCCTGATTACATGGCCATAAAGCCTGCCCCAAACAGTATGACTCACTCTCCATGACTCTTCTGCGGCTCTTCGTTCTGAGTTTTCATTTTATGCCTCATTTTTGAATATGCTCTAAAGAGCAGGGATGGCCTTTGGCTAGAAAGAATGGCACGTCAGAAGGGTTCCACAAGCCATGTTGCTTTTCTGAATCATGAAAAGGCATCAGCACTCAGTGACATGGCCCAGTTTTCTAATCTAATTTAATTGAATGTACAATGATGTGGGCACTGGAGATTAAATACAACCCCACTTCTCTGCAAAGTTCACATTGCCTTTAAAGCAAAGTAATATTTTTTTCATTTCTTATGAACGGTTCTGTGTATGTGGCATGTATAATTTTACTTGTATTCTCTGTGCAAAGTGATACCTTAAAAGTTATCTGTAAAAAGTCTAATATAACTTGGTCTTCTGGAATATGGCCTGATTTAATTAATTGGCCAATATTACTTTAAACCATTATATTGCAATGAAAGTTTTTTCTTGTCACAGTAGGAACTAGAGACGTGTCCTAACAAAGTACTAACTTATTTGCAACTGACATAAAGTGAATTAATATATTTGTTACTTTTAAAAGAGAGTGTATTTTGGAATTTTGCAGTTATCTGTATATTAAGGCCCATATTAAGAGCCTGCCCATTTATAAAATGACGGGTAATTTTCCCAAGTGCTGATAAAATATTTTATCATCTAAATTTGAAAAGAAAAAGAAACTAATTTTAAAACATTTCTAATTTATAACATTTTGTGACTAACTTACTTTTTATTTAATTTATTTCCCTTCATTCCCCTCACTGTGATCCAATTTGTAGACAGGCAGGCTTGCTAAATAGCTTCAGCATTTGGGTTTGATTTACTGTGAAGTAGATCTTAGAAATTAAAGTTTCAGGTTGAAATTTGCCTTTCAGATCTTCTTGCCTAAATATATATGTAAATTTGGGAGTAATCTAACATGTGCATAAACACATTCAAACTATTTTATAGCTTTAAAAAAATTTATATTGAAATAATTTTAGACCTACAGAAAAGTTACAAGGTTAGTCCAGATTTTGATACCCCCTTCACCCAGATTCCCCAAATATTAATGTTTTACTGCATTTCCTTTATTAATCTTTTTTCTAGAAACACATACACACATTATTTTTTTCTGAATATTTCAGAATAAATTGCAACATGATGCCCTTTCAGCCCTGAATACTTAAGTGCGTATTTCTTCAAAATAAGAACATTCTTTTTTATAATAGTATATTTATCAACATTGGTAAATCAACATTGATAAATTACCACATAATCTATAGACTTTATTTAAATTTTATCAGTTCTCCCACTAATATTCTCTATAGTAAGAGAAAAAAAATCCCAGCCCACATGTTGCATTTAGTTATCATGGCTCTTCAGCCTCCTTTAATCTGGAACAGTTCCCCTGCCAAAAATGCATATCCTGAATCTAGTCATGAGGAAACATCAAGCAAATCCGCATTCTACAAGATAATTTATCTGTACTCTTTAAAAATATTATAGTTTTTAGAGCTATAGTACATCTCCAAGTAAGCACATATGCATATCTACATTTTTAATTTTCTCTAAGAAAGAGCAACAATTCAAAATAATCCCTAAGTATGTTTTAAAATAAAGGCTTCTTTTTGAAAGTCAAAGAGAAATGCTCTTAGCCTAAGGTTTCCTTTAAACATAGAATGGCTATTTCAAAAAACAGTATTATATAAAATATGGGCTGGGTGCAGTGGCTCACGCCTGTAATCCCAACACTTTGGGAGGCCAAGGCAGGTGGATCACCTGAGGTCAGGAGTTTGAGAGCAGCCTGGCCAACACGATGAAACCTTGTCTCTACCAAAAATACAAAAATTACCTGGGTGTGGTGGCAGGCACCTGTAATCCCAGCTACTCGGGAGGTGGAGGCAGGAGAATCGCTTGAACCCAAGACGCAGAGGTTACAGTGGGCCGAGATCGCGCCACTGCACTCCAGCCTGGGCAACAAGAGCAAAACTCTGTCTCAAATAAATAAATAAAAATAAAATATGTATTTAAAAAGTTAGGGACAATCTGGTCTTTCATATATAGACTTCAGACAATTGGTTGTTCATTCTGGAGTTGAGCACTATTTCTCTCATGGGCTCTTAAGCTAAGAACATTTAGCTGCATGTCGGGTATGTTTCTTACATTCTGCCTCATGACCATCTCCCGCTGCCATGCATATGACAAAGACACTTAACTCTGAGCCCCAAATCTAGAGGAGAGATCTAAACATCACGTGAAGTTCTTAAAAACCTTTCTTCTGAGGAGTCAACAAGGGATATTAGGAAGATTCCTCTGCCCAAAAGACCTCCCAAATATCCTCTACCAACTCAGGCTGCATTAAGTTAAACCAGATCTTTCTGTAAAATAGAAATGAGAATAGCTAATGATATCAATATTTCATACCTTTATTTTAACTACTCTTCTCTGACTACTTTCTGGGTTGTGAGGGAATGCAACATTTTGCTGAGGAGCCAGGTGAATGAAAGAAGAAATGCAGAGCAAGGGGTCTTTGGTGAGAGGGCCTGTTTGGGCCCCTACACTAGGGAATTAGGAGTAGCATGAGGGCCCTGTATATCCACAGAGGACATTCATTTTTAATTTCCTCCAAGAAAGAGGAACAATTAAAAATAATGCCTAAGTATGTTTTTTAAAAAGGCTTTTTTTTTTTTTTTTTGAGAGTCGAAGAGAAACGTTGTTAGCCTAAATTTTTATGTAAACATAGAGGGTGATTTTAAAAAGCCATTAAGGAGGCAGGGGAGGGGTATAAAAAAATAGATTGAAGACCACCTACTTTACAATTTTGTCTGGTAACACCAAACTAGGTAGCCAAAGCCTGGCTTCAGGTTTGTCACAGCTATTGGTTATGATAAACAATATTACCAACACTTCCTGCTTATAGTCTGCATGAATTTGAAAACTAAAATTTGCAGTGGTTGGGAGTGGTGGCTCATGCCTGTAATCCCAGCACTTTGGGAGGCTGAGATGGGTGGATCACCTGAGATCAGGAGTTCGAGACCAGCCTGGCCAACGTGGCGAAAACCCATCTCTACTAAAAATACAAAAATTAGCTGGGCGTGGTGGCACACACCTGTAATCCCAGCTACTCGGGAGGTTAAGTTGGGAGAATTGCTTGAACCCGGGAGGTGGAGGTTGTAGTGAGCCGAGATCGTGCTGCCATTGCACTCCAGCCAGGGCAACAAGAACGAGACTCCGTTTTAAAAAAATAAATAAATAAATAAAATTAAATTAAATTAAAATTAAAATTAAATTTAAAAATTAAAATAAAATTTGCACTATTATGATTCAGTAAAGCAGGAGTGTTATAATTGGTTGTTTTCTCCTTTTTTCCTCTGTAATTTGTTTAATACAATGACTATTTTTAGGAGGATCTAGGTAGATATCTCACTCTGATTATTCCCAAAGTATGAAGTCTCCCATACTGGCTATTTACATATAACTTAATTCATAAGACTTTTAAGAAATCTCTTTTTGCCTTCTCCTTATTCTCCAGACTGGCATTGTGAAGATGAGAGCCAACAAATTATACCTCAAAGTCTGGAAAATTAGTCAACTGTTCCATAGTCGTGCGTGAAACATTTCTGACTTTGTGATTTGTGAAAGTAGCACTGACTCAGCTAAGGATCGTGGAAAGAGCATAGACTTAGATCAGAAGACTCATTCTAGTTGGTAACTGTGTGATCTTGATCTGATCACTAAGACTCTGCGTGCCTTAGGAGTCTCCCCTTGCATGAAATGCAGCTGGTGAACTAGATGATCTTCGCATTATCTCCCAAGTTGTAAACTCAATGATTTTGAGTATAGGAATTAACAAAGCCACTTAAGGGGAAAAAAGTTCCCGTCATTTCTTGATGAAATACTTATTGAGCTATGTACTATATTCCATTGAAAGGAAAAAGCTAGATATCTTAACCCTACTAAGTTGTTTAGCGAAAAGAACATGAAAAGTTCAGATGAAAAGTCAGGAAGTCAACATAGGAAAAAACAGATAAACTAATAAACTGAATAAGTAAGTAATACAGCTTCAATTAAGTACTGGACTTCCAAATGGATGGAATCATACCATTCAGGGCTAAATTGTATTTGAGAATGCCTACTCTGAGGAATAGGTTTTTATGCTCTGGAATCATCACCTCAAAATTCAACATTTAATTCATTTCACTCTTCACTCATCACTCTTTTCTTTTTGAATATACATATTTTTCTCTTTTTTTCAAACCAAAAATAAATGGCTAGGTAGATGGCTGGAGTTTGCTTGTTTGTTTTAGTGATAGTATAACTGCATATAGAAAAGCAATATATGTGTTCCTAGATGAACAACCCAAAAGAAAAATAACTTTTAAGTCATAGAATTTTGAAGGTCTGCAAATAGTTGTTGACTTAGTTATTACTATGTGTATTAGTTTGCTAGGGCAGTTACAACAAATGCCATAGACTTGGTGGCTTAAGCTACATAAATTAATTTCCTCAAAATTCTGGAGGCTAGAAGTCCAAAATCAAAGAGTCAGCAGGTTTGGTTTCTTCTGAGGCCTCTGTCCTTGGCCTTCTTACTGTGCCCTAACGTGACTATCCCTCTGTCTCTATGCTCCGTGTACTACGGACACCAGTCAGATTTAACTTAATTATTACTTTAAAGGCCCTATCTCTAAATACTGTTATATTCTGAGGTACTACAGGTTAGGACTTCAACATATGTATTTGGGGAAGACACAATTCAGCCCATAATACTGCATTTATCTTTATAATAAGGAAGAAGGATTTATATTATTCTACTGTTTTGTGTGCTGAATGTATCTTTAACTTTGATTGTACAATTTCCCTTACACCTGCATCAGCTTATCACATTGTGCCGAGGATGTGAAATGAATTGCTTCAAAATACACCCTAATTAAGATAATTAAATATTCACAACATTTTTATAGCATTTGATTTTTTACCTTGTTAAACATAACAGAGAATTGGTTGTTGTT
The DNA here is from genome assembly GCF_006542625.1 of Nomascus leucogenys. NCBI lineage: Eukaryota > Metazoa > Chordata > Mammalia > Primates > Hylobatidae > Nomascus > Nomascus leucogenys. The sequence goes on from NC_044406.1 coordinate 85,073,024, forward strand.
CACATATCACGGATAAGCCAATAAACCAGACATTTTGCCATACTCTGTATTGATAAGAATTTTTTTTGGCATGGAAATGATGTATTTTATTGCCTTTAACTTCTAATACTCCCTTAATTACAAACACAATGGATGTTTTACTAGGGATATTGTATATGCAGCAGTTGTTTAAACCTGAAATAGAAATGCTAAGAGGGAAAAGTATTCAAGTCCAGTGTAGCCCAATGCTGAAAGATAAAATTGCAGCTTTTGACATTTTACCAAATTATTGATTGTGTTCTCTGGCTGGCTTTAAAAACTTAATGCAGTGAGTCGGTTAAAAAAAAAAAAACAAAAAAAAAACGAAGAAAATGGCTGGGAAAGCATAAAGGCAAAACAGTTTTAAAAAAGTATGCGAAAGCTTAAGGCCTAACTCAAATGATAAGCAGTAGATTTTATGGCAATGGTGCCAGACAGCCGGGGTTTGTATCTTGACTCTTCCTACTTAATAACTCACTGTCAGGCTTGATGTGATAATAAAATAATTCATGTAAAGCACTCAGCACATACCTGGTTTATACTAAACTCAACAATTTCTAGTTACATACATAGATAGATGTACACTGGTACATGTGTATATATGTATATGTACCTTGTATATGTATGTGCATATATTAATATATGTATGTATGTATTCATATACATAATATGTATACATATTCACATTCATTTTCATATTCTCCAGCCTCCATTTGGTACACTACTACAGTGTGTGTAGTTCAATTAACAGCTGGTTCTGCTGTCATGATGGCTAGAACAGCAAAGTCAGCCAGAGAAACCAGCCTCAAATGGTACATCTTTCTGTAAGCAGATATATATGATCTATAGCAGCATGTCCAGTGATTGCCTCACAGATACTACTTCTAACCTATGGGGGAATTGTTGCATAGAAATCCAAATCCCCTCCTACCTCTCCTCTCAGTGCTTGAGCAATCTCTTGATACATATAAAGCTTTGTAACTATCCTTAAGTTTTTCTCTGGTCTACATATGGCCTTTATGCTTAACTCATTGTTAAATTCTCACAGGACAAAGGCTACATACATTCCATATATAACTTCAGCAGCATCTGCTATAAGCTTTCCCACACCTTATACACTGAATAAATCGTGAAGGCTGATGGAATCCTGAAATGAACCCATAATCCAATAAAATGAGAAAGGCTAAAGACCTTACCTGCTCTGGACTCACATTAGTCTAGAAGCTTCAGGAACTCACTGAAAGGCAAGGTAGAATAATGGTTAGTATATGGACTACAGATTCAGGAATACTTACATTTGAATCCTGGCTTTGCAACTTATATAACTTGGGCAAATTATTTGACCTCTCTGCGCCTTATTTTCCTCATCTATAAAATGATGATAATCAGATTATCTGTTTCCTAAGGTTATGAAGAATAAGCTTATTCATATTTGTTATGTGCTTAGATTAGTTCCTGGTACAAAGTAAGTGATAGCACTTACTATAAGTGTGTACTACATAAATAAAATAAAATAATGCCTGGTGTCTCAACACTGGCCCACAAACTAGTCTACTCTACACAGGTCTTCCAGACCAAGAGCGACTATAAACCTAATAGACATCTCTCAACAAGGCAGCTGTAGGTCTTCACTGTTCATATTGGGTTTTGCCAGCAGACCAAGTATTATGAATTGGCTTTAGCCAAGGGTTTCCTGAAGAGATAAAAAAAAAAAAAAAAAAAAAAAAAAAAAAAAAAACAGGCTGGTGGAACATTTGGAATGTGTGTTTCTTTGGTGGTTTACAGTCTGTGTTTCTAGTGTCTGCATCATTAATATATTTCTCTTTCTGGGTTTAGACCCTGTCATTACTCATCTGTATCTGTTTTGACTTAAACCCATCACTGGAAGAAAGAAACAATATGGGTCTCATTGAGTTCTATTGCTTCTTTATGGTGATAACTTTAGTGCCCACAAGGAAATAGTTGCATACCCACTGGCTGCAAACTAGGTCTGCATTCTTCAGGAAAGACATTATATGGCAGCCTTTAAGAAATGCAGTCTTCTTTTACCTTCAACTTTGTGTCTTACTTCACTCTACAGTTTTTAAGTGAAGGAGATAAGAAAGAGCTAGCTGCAAAGGTGAGAGGTGAAATATTTTTACAGAGACATCATTACAATGAACATGACGGAGTGTAGTTGTAAATAGGGTGAGTGGGAGAAAACTTGAAGAAAATTAGAAACAGAGATGAAGAAAAGGATTTAAGATAAAAATCAGGGAAATCAATGTCAGTATGGGAAAAAAGTTAGTAAGGTAGAAAAGGAACTTTTAAATGAAAAGAATGAGTAAAAGATGATTTTATATTGATTTTAAATAAAACTCCGTGTCAAAGCCCTTTGTAAATAATAAGGTTATAGATGATTGTTGTGGTGGTTATGTTTGTTTAGCAAAGACTACATTAATGAAATGGCTAAGAAGCAAAATCTTACCAGGTTTTAAATATGAGTACACTGTGTCTATTGCTCTAATTTTTGTTACAAACTTACCCTAAAATAGGTCTTTTAGGCAACAACAGTAATAGCGCCAATCGCAGTTACTCTACCATTCTACCACAGACCAGGGAGCATTCTCATGAGGACTCCAGCATTAGATGGCCCATTTTAGGGCACAACACTTCAGCCAAAACTTTGGTAGAGAAGCAATTTCAGTGAGTCATTCATGATCCTAAATCTTTTGGCTGTGGCCTCAAGATCTCCCCTCTGTTCCCAGTGGGAATTATGGTAGAGAGACACAGTTAATTGCCTGTGGATTTTATGACTGTCCCCTTCCCTGCAGCCAGAATCATCATGGAATTAAACATGCAGGGAGGTTATCAAGGGACTCTCTCTTATGCGGACTGAAAAACTTAGGTTAGACCCTTTGAAGAATTCATTGGACTGAACATAGAGTCTCTACTGAGTAAAAGGATCTCCTCTGTTAAGTTGTTCATCATCCATTTATTTATTCATTCAATAAAAATGTATTGGGTGCTGTATGAGTTTCCTAGAGCTGCTGTAATATATTACCACAAACTGTGTGACTTAAAACAACCGAAATTTCTTCTGTCACATTTCTGGAGGCTAGAAGTTTAAAATCAAGTTGTCAGCAGGCTTGATTTCTTCTGGGGGCGCTGAAGGAGAATCTGTTCCATGTCTCTCTCCTCTCTCCTATCTTCTGTTGGTTCCCAACAAACCTTGGCATTCCTTGCATTCCAATTTCTACCCCCATTGTCACATGGCCTTCTTACCTCTGTGTGCCCTCTGTGTCTCCAAATCTCTCTCCCCTAATGACACCAGTCACTGGATTAAACTTATTTCCAAATATGGCTACATTCATAGGTAACAGGGGTCAGGACTTCAACATGTATTTTCGGGGGACACAGTTCAACCCACAACAGGTACCTTTTTTGTACCAAATACAATCCTAAATGCTGGGGATAGAAAGATGAATAACATGCAGTCTCTGAACTCAAAAACATCATTTAAATAGGGGTAGACATAAATATACAATTATAGTGTCATAAATATTCAATTATGTGTCTCAACAAAATGCTACGGGAACACAGAAAAAAAGGGCAACTAACATTGTCTCAGGAAACCCAAAATGTTTCACTGTGAAGCTGCCTTTTGAGTTATAGGGTAAAGGATATTGGAGTTCATCGATTAATTCGTAGTTGTGAGTGTGCAAAGGACATTGCAGAGGAATGGAAAAATATGTACAAAAACATGGTATCATGAAAAGACTTTGTATCTTTCAAGTAAGGGAAGGAGTTGGTGTAACTGGAGTCTAGGGTTAGTTGTAGGGAGCGGCAGAATACATAGAAGAGAATAAACAGGAGATGGTAGATGGCAGAGGACCTACAATTTCATCTCAAAGAATTAGGGCTTTAGGCCGGGCACGGTGGCTCACGCCTGTAATCCCAGCACTTTGGGAGGCCGAAGTGGGCAGATCACCTGAGGTCAGGAGTTTGAGACCAGCCTGGCCAACATGGTGAAACCCCGTCTCTACCAAAAATACAAAAATTAGCTGGGTGTGGTGGCAGGCGCCTGTAATCCCAGCTACTTGGGAGGCTGAGGCAGGAGAATCGCTTGAACCTGGGAGGGCGGAGGTTGCAGTGAGCTGAGATCGTGCCACTGCACTCCAGCTTGGGCAACAAGAGCAAAAGAATTGGGGCTTTATAACATAGAATGTCTCTGCCAAGACTCTTGGGGATGTTTTTTAATCCTTAAAGTAACAATAAATGTATTTAAGTCGTATTATAAAATGAAGTGAAACAGTAGTTACTAAAGCATCTTGCAAATTTGGAAAGGCCATTTTGATTTTGAGAAAATTATTTGAATTATAGAATAATTTTAAGGAAATACTTTTTAATTTATTTTTAGGATGCATAGGAGCTCAAACTAAGTTAACAAGATTCAGTCATCCAAACCATTGCCTAGTAGGTATCCTTAAGGACCCAGTCTTAATAAACAAATACAGCTAAATTATAATTGGCATATCAACTGTACGTAAATTGAAGCTTATAAAGCACTTGAGGGGATTTGAAAAGTTTGTTTTCTTAAGCATTTTAAATATTACTCATGTTAGTTATACTATTTATTATCTATGGGGAAGGAGTTTGCTAAACCAAGGTAAATGTCAATGCTAGTTCCTAGACAACTATCATGAATTCTGAATTAGTCACTTTTTATTTATTCAACAAATATATATTACTTAACATCTATGAACCAGATTATGTCCTAAGTAGCAGGAATTCAAAGACATGACAAAGGCACATCCGTGTCCTCTTATAACTCACAGTCTAGTTGGGGAGACCAAGATGGAAACAAAGAAACACATTAAAGTTTGTTGAGTTAGATAATGGTGGTGCATACAGGGTGCTTGGGTGAATGCAGTGGAAGACCCAACTCTTTGTTGAAAGAGGATTTATATTTAGCTTGTGAACTTTGAAGGATAAAAAGTGGTTTTCCTAGAGGACAAAGAAACTGGACAGTGTAGTGAGGATCCAAGGGATCAGGCACAATGCTTTAAAAAGTTAGGAGAAATGAAGGCTAAGCCAAAGTCCCAGAGCTGCAAAAAATCAAGTCCGTGTGGTTTTGGTTAGGATGAGAGGAGGCAAGGTAGGAGATGAGGCTGGGGGGTTGGCCAGCAGCCAGTAAGGGGTCTCATACAAAGGAGTTAGAACTTTTATATGATGTAGGATCCACTGATTTAAGCAGAAGAGGGCCATGATGAAATTGGGTTTTAGAAAGAGACCTCTGGGAACAATTTGGAAGAAGAAATTAGAGCAGTGGTTTTCAAACATTTCTCTTTTTTTTTTTAACACAGAGAAAACTTTTCTAAAGAAAATCTTACATCTAACCAAGATAGATAAAATAAGAGTGATATTTCATTCAAATAAATATTATGCAAATGAAAACAGGCTACTTCAAACTCAAAAGTGTCAAATTGGGGGTTATAGACTAGAGCGCTTGTGTTATATTAGACTCAGTATCAAAATTATATCTGTGCACAGTTAGGAATTATGGTGGTTCAACTATTTTTCAACTTTACAATGGTGTGAAAGCACTATGCATTCAAGTAGAAATTGTACATCTCTCATCATGCTGGGTAGCAACATTGAGGCGTAGCTCCCAATCAGCTACACATTTTCAGCTTCTGTTGGGTTTATCAGGGCGTAACCCCATTGTAAGTCAAGGAGCATCTGTATTTATTGCTGTACTATATTGAGACAATTCTGATTTTCTGTAATAAGTTGTAAATAATAACAGTTCAAATGACTCTCCCTGTCATGTCATGGAACCCTTCAGTTGCATTGGTCTAGAAATATAAAAAAGTCCAGGCCGGGCATGGTAGCCCATTCCTGTAATCCCAGCACTTTGGGAGGCCAAGGCAGGTGGATCATAAGGTCAAGAGATCAAGACCGTCCTGGCCAACATGGTGAAACCCCGTGTCTGCTAAAAACACAAAAATTAGCTGGGCGTGGTGGTGCGCGCCTGTAGACCCAGCTACTCGGGAGGCTGAGGCAGAAAAATCGCTTGAATCCGGGAGGCGGAGGTTGCAGTGAGCTGAGATCATGCCACTGCACTCTAGCCTGGCGACTGAGTGAGACTCCGTCTCAAAAAAAAAAAAAAAAAAGTCTGATAGTGGGAAAAAGTCCCTAACAAGAGTCACCACAACTCACATTCTTTACTGTAAATATAGGCATTCAAAACTTTCTTAAAATGCTAAAAGCATTCATAGTGTAGTCTTACATGTCTATTTTATGTGTTTAGTTTTTGTTTCTATGTACACGGTAGACATGGTAAATATCTGTTGAATTAAAATGATCAAAAACAAAGTAAAGATTTAACCAAAAAAATAGACTTAATATAAAACCATGAAGATTCAAAGTCAAAAGTAGCTATAGTCTCTAGCAAGGCAGATGTTCACTAGCATTTGTCCTCTGGTCCGACTTCCAGCCCCAATTTATATAATCCTGACCTACCAGAAATTGGGATAGATATCACTTCATGGAAAAAGACATCATGCTTTAAGAAAGAAGAGACACATATAAACTTGTGTGGGGTCAGAGGAGTGATGTCCCTCTCTAGTTCCATTAGAAATTGCTGTTAAGAAGGGTTGGGAGCAAAGCTCTTCCAATCCTACCCACGTCTCAAGGCCTAGATCAAATTTCACAGTCTCTGTGTGACACACTGATATCTCAACACTTCCTGAAGGTGACCCATATGCCAGGAACAGCACTAGATCCAGAGATACAAGTATTAAAAAGATCCCTGCCACCTCTCATCTACATTTCTAGCATCTGTTTTTACTCATTTGCCATTTGATCATTTCCCGTCTGTATACAAGACTTTAAGGCCCATGAGAGCAAAGTTTCTGTAAGTTTAATTCAACCTACTTTTTTTGGCCACAAGCTTTGTGGCAGGCGCCGTGTTAGGTATTAAGAAATACAAAGATATAGAATACAAGTCCTCCAGTAGCTTGCAGTCTACCATGTATAAACCTCAGATGGCTACTACCGTATACCCCTCAACAGCCAGTTAGCTGTGAGAGTAAATTGTAAATTCTTTCATGCTCTGGCCAGATTTAAAAACATACTAATATGTATATTCTTTTCCAACTGTGTCCTTTTTTTTTTTTTTTTCTAGATGGAGTTTCACTCTTGTCACCCAGGCTGGAGTGCAATGGCTCAATCTCAGCTCACTGCAGCCTCCACCTCCTGGGTACAAGCTATTCTCCTGCCTCAGCCTCCTGAGTAGCTGGGATTACAGGCACCCGCCACCAGGCCCAGCTAATTTTTGTATTTTTAGTAGAGACGAGGTTTCACCATGTTGGCCAGGCTGGTCTTCAACTCCTGACCTCAGGTGATCCGCCTGCCTCGGCCTCCCAAAGTGCTGGGATTACAGGTGTGAGCCACTGTGCCCAGCCCAAATGTGTCATTTTAGATTTCACTTTCTTCTTGAGACTATGATGATGCCACATGAGAAATCCTTAAGTCCAGCTCCAATTATACTGCATATCCTAGAATGGACCATTACATTAACAAGAATTTTAATATGCTAACCATTACATGTACCTCATATCATGAATGTAGATGGCTAATTTTCACATATTACCATGTATTTCAGCATTCCCTAGAGTTATCTGAAGCATCTGGGGGGAAGGGGGAGAGAACCTTTAAGTTTTCTGCTTCGGAGACTACTTTGTTGTTATTGGGTATCGCTTTGACCCCCTTCTTTTAGTGCTTCTCACTAGGCATCTGCCGTATTTAATGATGTGTGTCATTTCATTTAGTATCACTGACTTGGATCAATTCCTCTTCCAGGTTTCTGTACTGTCTTGATACATGTATTTGTTTTGCTTTGAAAGAAAAATCAACAATTGAATTGCCAGTGATAGACATACGAGTAGGACCATTCTTAATGGATATGTAGAGATAACTTCTCTTCCTTTAATGTCTGTGAATTATCATCCACTGTGATGCATTTAAAAATGCAACTCAACAACAGTAGTCTACTGACAAACAGGTGACTGCCGCCTGTGATGTGTTTTCAGTTGTTGGCTTTTCTAAGTAGTTACTTGTCAGAGAGAAAGGAAAAAGGATGGAAATATCCATTTTGACACCTCTTGAAATGTGTTTGTTGACTGTCTCTCTTTTAAATCGCCCTGTACCTATTTGGCACTAATCACAATGCTAAGTGACTTTTTACTTTACTAGGCATTAGACTTGTGCTGCTTAACCTTTGAGCATCAAACAGGCCTTTCCCCAGCACCCTGCTGTATCTTTAGTACAAAACTCCTGAATCATTATCCATCTTGAGGATCTGCCTTGCCTTAGAGGTACTCTGACATTTGCTAAGACTTCCCATTGGACCTTGCAGACATTTCCAGATCATGACAGTGTCATTTGATATTTTGGTTTTAAACATCATCAGAGTGGCTTGTGCTGAAAAACCAGAACTAGAAAGAAAATGTAAAATGAAAAGAAGGCTATTGCCTCTGTGCTGATTGTTAAGATGGCATTAGAAACGTTTTTATTTTTACTATGGATATAGTCATAAAACCATGAATATTTTTCAAAGGATCACAGTATGAAATACAGAGCCAACAGTAGAATATATGAAATTAGCCCATTTGAAAGAGGGTCTATCTGTAAATAAACCTTGCAGTTAAGAAAGCCAATTATGATAAAACTGTATAGTTACCTGGTAAACTACTGTTTATAAACTACTTTAATTTTTACAATATCTTATTTGAACCTCACAAGAAATGTGTGAACATAGTAAGACAGGGTTACTCTCCTCATTTTGCAGGTGAGGAGACTGAGAATTAGAAAGTACATGTGATGGCCGGGTGCGGTGGCTCATGCCTGTAATCCCAGCACTTTGGTAGGCTGAGGCAGGTGGATCGCCTGAGGTCAGGAGTTCAAGACCAGCCTGGCCAATATGGTGAAACCCCATCTCTACTAAAAATACAAAAAAAAAAAAATTAGCTGGGCATGGTGGCGTGCCCTGTAGTCCCAGCTACTCGGGAGGCTGAGGCAGAAGAATTACTTGAACCTGGGAGGCAGAGGTTGCAGTGAACCGAGATCGTGCCACTGCACTCCAGCTGAGTCAAGATCGCGCCACTGCACTCCAGCCTGGGCAACAGAGCGAGACTCCCTCTCAAAAAAAAAAATTAAGAAAGGCCGTGTGACTTACTCCTAATTTCCTGGCTTGCATGAGGCTGAGCCAGAATTTGAGCCTAAAGCTTCTCTGAGTCCAAATTTGGTGCTCTCTCCACTATGTCGTGCTGCTTCTACTTATAATATGGGATTTGGAAATACTCGGGAATTTTAATTGACAAAAGTGAACTGTGTTCAGGACAGAACTTAAAACTAAGGTAGATATTAAGGCAGCGCCCTATAGTTCAATGGGTGTTTGTCTAGGCTATAGATGAGGAGAATGCCAAGGTTATTACCTACTCCAACACCACCACTTTGTGGCACAAATTAACAAAGACACCCCCCAAATCTATGTATGGTTGGCTTGCACAAATTAACTTTGTATTTGGCAAAAATAAAAAGCCCTCAGGATAATATTTCCCTTATGTAGTAAAATAGCTACAACAGCATTTGACAATCTGTGTTATTTTCTGTTGAAATGTCCACAGGAAAATTAGAATTCTGCTAATTGATTTTTTTCTGTATTTATAATAAGCCCTCATACAATTGAAGCATATCTGAGAAATCTATTTTATTTATCTTATAATCTGAAAAGGGAGTGTTATAAAAATTAATAAGGTTTCCTAGAGTAGGAAATAAAAATTTTAAAAATGAAGTAATGATAAACATTAAGCTCTTTAAATATATACGAGGCATATAGAATTACAAATCAACCTGGAGAGACCAATTGGACGGAATGATGACAATGAAAGTAGATGCATTTTAGGATGTTTGGCAGATTAATCCTTCAGTTTTATCCCTTCAGAGGTATGAGAGGTCAGTAGCATGTCTAAATGTAGGCTTATGTTATTTACTTTTCATCATCACTGTGAGGAAGGGTGACTTTTTTAATAACAAGAAAAAACTATCATAGCATGGAGCTTGCTTTTTTTTTTAATTGGCAGATAATTTTACACTTACTATTTCTCTCTCAGCTCCATACATTATCAGTTTAATTACTCTGAGGCCTCAATCAAAAAATTAAGGAAACTAAAATAGGAGAGTTTGCAGTTTACACTCAGCTGTTCTGAGTTCACTGAAAGTGAAATGCCAAGCTGCCAGGGATCTACTGCAGGAAGCTCTCGTGAGGCTCCTGACTGGGCCCAGAAGTGGCAGATGAGCTTTGTGTGGATACGGTAATGCATTTAGTGAAAAATGAAAGTGAAAGAAGCTAGGCTGCATTCATAGGCTGGCAGGCTTTGACTTCTCAGTTCCAAACTTGAAAAAGGGATCTAGGAGTGAGTGGTAACCATTCTGTGAAAAAAAAAAAAAAAAAAAAAAAATAGCTCAGGAAGGTGTTGTAATCACAATGGTCCACACTCTGCAGATCAGTCTCAGGAAAGAGATTGGCATCTGAACAGAAGACATTCTACTTCCTTAGTACAAGATTAGGGTCCTCCAGACAGGATGAATTATTGCAAGTAATTCTGATTGCTGCTCCTGTTTAAAAAGAGGCTGCTGCATCAGGCTAGAGAAGGCCCTTTGTAATGAAGTAAAAATGGGTGAAAATTCCCTGTTATGAAAGACAAAAACAATTAGTGCTCTTCTCTTGGAAAATATAATAGTTGAGTGAGAAGCTTCAAATAGCTGCCTGGCCCTTCCACTCCTTATGCCATGTGAGGACACAATGTTCATCCATTCTACAGTGTAAGGATGCAGAGGCTATGCTCAGTGTTTTTGACATCAAGAAATCATAAACATTTGGAGAGGATAAATGCAAACCTATTTACCAAACCCAGGCATGTTGAAACCTTAATCTGTTCAGGCTGCTCTACCTGAGACTGGGTAATTTGTAAACAACAGAAATTTATTGCTTACAGTTCTAGAGGCTGGGAAGGCCAAGATCAAGGTGCTGTCAGATTTAATGTCGGATGAGGTTTTGCTCTCTGCTTCCAAGATGGCACTTCTTGCTGTATCCTCACGTTGTGAAATGGACAAACACTGTGTTCTCACACAGCAAAAGGAGTAGAAGGGCCAGGGAGCTCTCTAAGGCCTCTTTTGTAAGGGCATTAATCCCATTCATGAGGATAGAACCCTTATGACTTAATCACTTCTCCAAAGGTCCCACCTCTTAATACAGCTACAATAAGAATTAAGTTTCAACATAAATTTTAGAGGAACACAAACACTCAAACCATAGTAACGGGTATCTTTGAAGCATTGCAGAAACAAATGGGGGAAAGGGAAGTACTATACATGACTCACAGAACAACTTATCCTGGAAGTTCTAAAGAAATAGCATGTTTAAAAAGTAAAGTGATTCAGGTCAACTCATGCACTATAGACACATGGTTGCTTTGTAAGAGAAACCAGGGAGGAAAAGCCATTCCTTTCTACAAAGCATCCCTTGGTGACTCCCACCAAAAATAGAATCACAAGGCTAAATTGATCATGAATTTGGTATTCTTCATGGCTTTAGTTTTAAAAATATTTTTAAAGTATTAAAAGGATTAGTGTTGAAGATAGTAATACTGGTAATGGATTGCAAAGCTTCTTGTTCTTGTCCTACTTTGGACTCCACCTGCATTTACACAAAGTACCTTCCTGTCAAAGTCATGGACCTAGAAATCCAGGCTTAGTGCTTGTGGATGCCATCTGGTATGGGGGTCAGCTTATGGACTTTGAAACTCCACAGATGTCCACCACTTATTAACTACATGACCTTATGCAAGCTTTTTAATTTCTTGGAGGCTTACTCTTCTCATTTGTAAAATGGTCTTATAATACCTATCGTACGGGATCCTTTCAAGAATGATTGATTGACACAATCTATGCAAGTCACTTAACACGGTGCATGGTATCCACTAAATGCTAAGTAAACAGCAGCTCTCACTACTGTTGTGAGCTAAGTGAGCTATGTATACAACCCTGGATTCAAAAAGTTGTAATCAATATGGTGGATAAGGTGAGCCCACATTTTCCTAATAAAACTTTTAAAAAGTTTTATGACCATTTTGAGTGTAGCTAGACTTTTAGAAATGTAGATGAAACAGTGAAATGTATAGTTATGATATTTGTTTAGTTATACAGATATATTCAAATTGCAGATGATGCAGAGTAATATCTTCAGGTATGATACTTTGCTTTTCCTCCCCACTATCTCATTTTGTAAAACAATTCTATTGAAACTCTTCACACGTATCTCTGACATCGGTGTTTCTAGAAGCACTGGAGCTAATTTTTGTGTCATCTAACAGTTTTCTGGAGCATATTACATTTATGTCCACCTAAGTTTTTAGAGATACAACACTTTAATCTGTGTATCAGAGTATCAATGTCAGGCTTTTTCCCCAAGCCACAAATACTCATTTGCATACCAGTAGGTCCACTGGCTTTTCCATTCATCTTGCATGTGTATATTGGTGATCTTCGTTAGGTATTTACTGCAGGGAAATCTTAAGTAATCTTTCAAAGGCTTGTTTACAATGATCTCCGACACTTAGTACTATGATGTCATACCCTGTAAACAATTAATGGGTCTGTGTTAAATTTCATTATCTTAACTAACTGCCTTCCCCAATTTTATATGTTTACATCATAAGCATCTAAAACCCATATTAATTTAAGTTGTTCCAGACTAATGTGTGTTTTCCAGAGAGTACATTATTAAGAATAATTTGGAAAATGTCCCTTGTAAGTAAGCACTTGAATCTAAGACATCTTCCTTTTTTTTTCTGCGAGATAACTTGTAGGGAGCAACAGGAAGGTATGCTTTATATTTGTGAGGATAGGAATAGAGATTTTCTTGAAATATTTATCCAGTTATATGACTTTAAAATCATGCAAGTTTCTTATTTTTATTCATTGTATATATGTATTAAATGCTGGGATGATCCAAACACATAGGAGGTGAAGAAGTTCCTGCCATTATAGGAATTTTTGGACCTTAGAGAATATCCACTTCCAGAACAATGCACTGAATACTTTGTGGAAAGCATTTGCAGAGAGAAAGCTGTGAGTTGCAGCCCTTGTCCTCAACAACTGACAGCAAATTTGTCAACAAATTTAATTACGTTTATATCAGGCAGAATGTGTTTGAAGGGCCTGCACACGTTTCACATAGGAAAAAGAAAGAGGTGAAGAGAGAAATGTTACATGTAAAAAATTTTACGTAGTAAATCATCACATGGAAAAACACATTTTTCACTGGCAAGTAAAGAAATACAACAACAAAGTAACAGATAGCGACATATATGTATTGTGATGGCTAAGCACTAAGTGAGGTGTTGGAGAAGCTGTAGAGAAACAGGTACAATTTCAAGGTGGTGCCGTTAGGTGACAATTCATGGAAATGTATACATAAAACAATGTTAAGTAAGTGAAAGCATTAGATCACAAGAGAGTATATAAACACTGATTAGATCTATAATAATGTGTGTATGTTGACATCTATTGGAAGAGGATTTGAAAGAATGTAAGTTTAATATTGATTTGAATTTTCTCTCTGTAACAGTGATTTAAATGCATACTAATTTGAAAAGAATACAATGAAAAATGACTCCCCATCACACCCTTAAAACACATAATAACTACACACATCTTGGTAAATAGATTGTGGTAGAATATGATGTTCATTGTTTGCGATGTTGCAACATTATCTATAAATCAAGGACTTAATTGAAGTTGTACTTCCCTTCTTTATCTACTGTAAGTCTGATGAAGCATTTTTTGATCACTGTTTATTACAGTAATGAGAAAAGAATAAATCTTTTCCTTATAAATCCTGACAATTTGCATTTTAAATCCTTGCACAACCTGAATTCTTTGTCTCCACTAAATGAATACAGAAAGTTTAAGCCTGTGATTGCCTTATTTATTCTGCCTCCCTACCTTTCAATAGCTACTCAATAGCTCTTTCTTGACCTTTACCTGTCAGTTAATAGTTGGTACATTGAGATGTGTTTATTAAGTCCAGGCAGCTAAGGTTCAGATTTATATGCAGCTAATATGTTGAATGAACTGAAGATCTACTATATACCACAGATCTTTGCCTGGTACTCTACAAAGGGGACTTTACTTGATCTTGGTAGTAACCATCTGAAGTCTGAAATATTATCCCTATTCTGATGTGACAAAACTAAGCATCAGTTCAGCAGGCAGTCCTCTTCCTAGCCCAGGACAGTGGTCCTTCCCTTGTTCCATTGTGCCTTTTAAGTGGCTGGTCTCAGTGTGTTATGGAGAATAGTATAGTTTTAGACATATAAAATAAATTTGTAGCAAGCAGCATATTTTTAAGAAAGATCTTTTTAAAAAGATAAGTGTGTTGCTTTTTTCCTCATTTGAAAAACTGTCTATTGTTGCTATAAAATTTATTTATAAGAGTGGTTGGAGGGAGGCCGAGGTGGGCAGATTACCTGAGGTTGGGAGTTCAAGACCAGCGTGACCAACATGGTGAAACCCCATCTCTACTAAAAAGTACAAAAATTAGCCGGGCATGGTGGTGTGTGCCTGTAATCCCAGCTACTCAGGAGGCTGAGGCAGGAGAATCCCTTGAACCCGGGAGGCGGAGGTTGCAATGATTGGAGATCACGCCATTGCATGCCAGCCTGGGCAACAGAGCGAGACTCCATCTCAAAAAAAAAAAAAAAAAGAAAGAGTGGCTGGAAATTTTGATACAAAGCAATTCGAAATTATACAATTTGAGTAGAATCCAAACATGAAGCAAGATTTTCTACTACTTTAATAATTTCAATTAAATAAAAGTTAGTTAGTTAGGAGCTTATAAAACCGTTTGAGGGTTTATTTAAAGGGGAGCATGTTATTGGCATGCTGACCAATAACACTGGGAATGTAATGTATCATGACATGTCAGATAACACAAACAAGGACAGTTTTTGGAAAATCACAAATAACAAAATAGAAGGACTGTAAAATGGAAGAAGCATCAAGGAGTGGTTGGTACAATAAGATACTAACTCTGAGAAAGTTTTCTAACTCATCACTTAACATTATGAATACTGAATTGGGATGACTGCAATACTAGCTTCTGTATGACTGCTTAAATATTGATATTGGAAATGTGCACCACATGATAACCAATATTTTAAGGTGGGGGCAAAATAGCTGCTGGTATGAATCTCTAGAAAAGATTAACTGGAAAACCGTCTTGTGTAACAAAAGGAAAGGAGAACATCTGGGAGGAAAAAGGAAATTTCCTAGAAATGGGAAATCTGGCCATAATGTGATTTCTTTCTATAACCCATGTATGCAAAAACATTTATCTCCTTTTACTCTAGTCACACTATGTTTGTGGCTTGCATGAGTAAGAAAGCTAGATGAGGAGATAATTGTTCAGCAAAAGAATTACAGAGTTGAAATCAGTGAAGGGAACGGTATTTTATAGCAAAGAGATCCCTAATAGAAGGTGGCATAAAGAATAGATGCAAAAAAGTATTGCTTTCTCATCGAGTTCTAAAGACCTCTGTTGATGACGTTTTGCTCATTTAAATTCCAGAGAATAATTGGAAACAGAGACTTTACGCGACAGAGCTTTCATTTAACTTGTTCACCTGACAGTTGGCTTTGAATGATATTTTATTACCAATCAACCTAAATTAAAATACCCAGCTCACTGTAAAACCCTGCAGACAGTGTCTGGAATGCTAAAACACATACCATATATAAATAAAATTAAGGTAAGGACAAAGATTGACAAAAGCAATGACGGTGAACATTAACATGATACCAGCAGCTTTGAGCTTCTTCTATCAACAATGTGGACCATGATGAAGTTACCAGAGAGGGCAGTATAGATGGATTTTCTAACGTGCATTTATCAGAAGAGATTTTCACTTTTCAATCTTAACTATGTCTTATACCTTTTAATAAAGATGTGGTGTCAAACATCTAATATGTATGTCTATACCTACATGTAAATATATATGCATGTGTGTATATGCATAGCCATAGCTATCCATCCATCCATCCAAAAGTTCATCTCTCCAAGGTGCTAGTCCACATAATTGTGTTCAGTTCTTCTCTGGTCTTTGTATAAATGTTTACTTAAGGACTTTGTGGATAGTGTGTGATATAAATATGGTTCAGGCCCATCAAAATGCAGATTATAGGATCCAGTGAACTTTTCCTTACCAAATAACTGAATTCCCGAATGTTGTATTATTATAACATTACAAAGCTTTCAAACTTACTGCTATTCTCTAATTACTTCTATAGAGTGATTATTATATGGGATCGCCAGATGATCATGGTCTGTCATGCTAGTGCTATCTTTCTTCATAAATATGTAATTTATCAAAGCTTAATTATATTATTATCCAATAAATGAATGATAGAATAATTATGGTTATGTGGTTAATTACCTTATGTCCCATTCTCTGATTGAAGCCTCTCAGTTTCATATCTTTGTTGTGTAGACTATTTATGACAAGTTAAATCTCTTCTCTGGAACTTAGTGTCATCGTCTATTAAAATGAAGGGTTGGATTTCAATTAAATAATTCATAAATTTCCTGTCAGCTCTAAAATTCTGTGTTCCATTGATTATCCTCAAATTATTATACAAGTTCATAAGGCCTTCTAATATATATATATTAGAAGATATTATATATATATATACTAGAAGGCCTTATGATTAGAAGGCTGTATGTGTATATGTATATATACACACACACACATACACACACACACACACACACACACACACATATATATATATATTGTTCAGTTCTTCTCTGGTCTTTGTATAAATATGTTTTATATATATTTTTTAAACACTATGTTAATGTGCATGAATTGAGAACTGCTGTGTTATCTAAACCCCTTTCTGCTTGATTCTATGATGAGAGATGAATGAATTTGGAAATATTTAGTCCAAGAAAAGAAAAAGCGTGGGGATAATCAGTCTTCAGGTTTATGATGAAATTGTGACTAGCTTTCACTCTCTTGTAAATGATAGACAAAGAGAGAACAAACTGTACCAAATCTCAGAATGCATAATGTGATAGTGCATTAAAAAATGCTATAGAAGCTGGAGATACTTAGGGAAGGTAGTCATTTGATGCAAAATATCAGTTAATCTCCTCTCTAGTGCGCTTTAAAGCCAGGGAATCCAAAATGGGGGAAGCCAAGGAGGAGTGGAGTTGTTTCTCACTGTTCAACAGGAAGGCACTTTATGTATTTTCTTATATATTAATTATTTCTGAGCTGTTCCTCCTAAGAGAAAACCCTTAGATTTGGCCTACAGAAGATGTACTTATCATTGGCCTTTAATGATACAGACATTGCCATTGCTACCAGTAAGTTTATATGCACAAGGTTATATTTAGTTAGCTTATGTATATCAAAATGCAAGGACAGAACCTAATCCCTCCTCTTCGTCTGTACTAATCAATTTATAATCCGGATGTGTCAGAATTCAGATTATGAATTATGTTGTATCTATTAATCCTTGTAACCACAGCACATTTTATAAAAATATACATGCTTTGATTCTAAATGATCATATAGTGCAAGTTCAAAACCGAGTAAGTCACAGTTGGTGAGCACAGAGACATTGGCAATAATGGGATCCTCCAGCTAGCACCAAGTCTCTGTTTTTTCTTTAATGTTACATGATGAAGGTAATAATAGGTGGCCAGTAGGGATAAAAAGCCACTCAAGAAAGAACCAGTCTTAAACTTGGCTCTTTCGCTTTTTTCAAGTTTTCTCATAATATATTCAATTCCATATAAATATTGCAAACAGCTGAAGTGCACACATTAACCTAAACATGAATAAAAAATGTTAATATTTTATTTAACCTAAAAATACTAGTTATCGATAGGCTGCTTTTATGATTATCATATTTAAAATACATCATTTTACATTGGGAATACAGGGAGGATTGTCACTGTTATTGTATAATAAGAAAATTTGTTTTGAGTACATTAAAAATACAGTAGATGATTATTGCAATATAAGGGGAAAAGTTGTTTGCTTTTGACAGTCTGTCAGATGTAGCCTAGGAAGACAAGTATGGTAGCTGCTTTATATAAAACAGTAGGAGAAGGACACAAGCTCAAAGAAATTTTACCTAGCTGCTGTTATTAAAGAAATTCTTTTATAGAATAGAGGCTGGTTTTTTTTTTTTCATCTTTCCGTTTTTGCTTCCATCTCTGAATCCTTTGCTTTCATATGGCATGCAAAGCGTCTGTGCATGGCAGCCTGTAACTTCTGTTATTTAAACTGCCAACTGTTAAAATGGATTGAGTTGAACCAGGGGAGGAAAATAGCCCCACTGAGGCAAATGCATTTTTACACCCTTCTTTAATAAAATATTGTAAGGTATAGCTAGAAAGTTTCCCCTTGGACTTTCATCTAAAACTGTTAGATTGTAGCTTTGTGAAAGAATCATTGTTGACTCCTGTCAGACAGTTTTGGAGAGGAGGTGAAGAGGCTTGTCTTCTGACTTTCTGTGCACTTTGTCAAATCAGGTACTTTGAGCAGAAGTACGAAGTGAAGGCTGATGTCAGAGAATGCCTTGAAGCAGGAACTTGTGCTAGTCTCCTGTGACTTCCTTTTTTTTTTTTTAAGGAATCAGATTGGATTGTAAAATGATGGGAATATGACTGGACACAAACACGTTTATTGCAGGCTCAGCAGCCGTTACATATCATTAGTAAAGGGAGGCAAGGGGCAAGGGGGACCATTTTGATGTCAGTTTCATTCTTTTTAAAGACAAATGCATTCACTGATGAGAAGTAAACCAGCATCTGTAAAATTTTACAGACAAGTAATATTTTAATGCCTTCTTTTCCTGTAGATAAACATATAACTTTTCAATAATTATTAATATAAACTGAAATAGTGAGTAATTGTGTTAAATACCCATAATGTTGGAGCTGCTTTTAAGGAAACCAATTATGAAGCAACTGTAACATCAAGATCAGTATATTTCTTTTTCAAAATAGTCTGTTTCTTACCTCAGTACGTAGCTTGCTGTTATGTCACTTCGGCCACAGTTAATGCCAAAATCTAAAATTTTAAAGGTGATAATGCTTTTTAATAAGAAACATAATTTGGCCTTAACTTTCCACTTATAAAAGGCCATATTTCATACACATCAACTCAAAAGTTTGTCCCATTTTCTGACTTTTCCTTTTCTTTATTTGCCAAAGAATCTCTGTAATTGGCTTGCTCTGCAAAGCATTTTATTTGCCCTTCTGAACATTAACTATTTTAAAGATCCGAGTGTATTATGGCAGGGAACACAAGATTTTACTTCAACCCCTTCTATGCCCTCCTCTCTCTACTAAATTAATTATTTCCGTTTTGAGTGTTCCAGGGAAAGAGTAAAATTGTTAAGGTATAACAGGTACCAGGGAGTCATCCAAACAGAAGTGCCATTCCAGGAAAGTACAGTATCTGTGTGGCCAGCATGGATCTTGGCCCTGCCCTACTTTTAAGCTTCTAACATATCTTCGTAGTCATTTCTTCTATATTGTGATTTTTTTTTAAGTGAGCACTTTTAGATGTCCCATATGGTTTAAACCAAATCAGAAATTCATGTCCTAAATGTTTCGTTAGTCAGAATAATTAAGTTGATCAGTTCGGGGAGAGGTGGAAGCAAAATAATGGGGTCATTGAAGCAGTCAAGCTCTAATGGGAACCTGAGCTCATTCAGATATCAAATCTAATAATTGTTCTACACCTGTATGCCCAGTCCCATTGAGCAAATTCACATTAAAGGTTTAGTGGAACAGTTTCAATGCTGTGGTCCAAAGGGACTTGCTACTGTTTTCACAAGAAAGCACTGAATATTTTTTGGCAAGATATATATATATATTTTTTGTGATGTGTTAACTAAGCTCTGTGCATGTTATGTTGGTGCCCTATCCCTACCTAGGGAGGAAGAAAAGGGAGAGATGTATTTTCAGAAATGTTTTTCTTACCATTTAAGGATAATAAAGATACTCTCAAGCATTTGCCACCTGGAAGCAATAATATGAGATGATTAAACTCACTGGATAGTTTGGGGAGAGGGGGAGTTTGGTTAATCTATGCAACCGACTAGAAATGAAGTTCACTTAACCCTTTTTCTTCATAAAATAAAATGGTATCAAGGTATCAAGCATGGTTTTTTTTTTTTTTTTTGGTTTTTTTTTTTTTTTTGAGATGGAGTTTCACTCTTGTTGCCCAGGCTGGAGTGCAATGGTGCGATCTTGGCTCACTGCAACCTCTGCCTTCTGGGTTCAGGCGATTCTCCAGCCTCAGCCTCCCAAGTAGATGGGATTACAGGTGACCACCACCACATCCTGCTACTTTCTGTATTTTTAGTAGAGACAGGATTTCACCATGTTGGCCAGGCTGGTCTCGAACTCCTGACCCCAGGTGATCCGCCCACCTCGGCCTCCCAAAGTGCTGGAATTACAGGCATGAGCCACCGTGCCCGGCCATCAAGCATGATTTTGGTTATTGAAGTAGAAAGTAGCAATTAAGCATTGTGTAGTAATGCACTGTTTCATTTCTCCTATGTCACTATATGACTGTAACAACAAACTGACTGCCTTTGATTCTCCTGTAAGATATCTAAAGAGAGTTGACAAACCTAAAAAAATTAAAGATCTAAAGAATGGAACTATGAATTTAATTCTGCCCTAAACTGACCATTGAACTGACCTATCTCCAATAGAACTCCCTCACTGGAGGATTCAAAGCACATAGGAAAATTAAACGATTTGCAATTTACCTTGAACAACTGTGAAATACGGATCTGACCAGCTTTCTTTATCAAAAAAGGCAATCGAAGCTGAATTCACTTACCTAAAGAATAGTTCTAATACACATGAAGTTATTCATTCAAATGAATATTGTGCTCTAATATTTTTATTTCCTTTGGGGAATTCAAAAATCATTTACCAAATGTCTCTTATATTACAGGTATATAAAAAAAAAGATTTCAATTGCAGTTGCTGCCTTTCCAGAGCTCATGATACAGTGGGGAAAGATAGATTGCACAGGGAAAATCACAGTATAAAGCTCAAGCTGAATCTTAACAGATGAGTAGGAGTTTCTTGGGTAGGAAAAGAAAAAGGAAGAGAAGCATGATCCAAGAAGGGAACAGCATTTATGGAGGCAACAGGAGAACACAGTATATTCAAGGAAGAGCCAACTTTAACATTGCTGGAACATAGGTATGAGAGGCTGGAAAGATGAATAGTCATGATAGGTCATGTATAATTAGTTCGATTATTTTACTACATGGCTGATAAGGAGCCATTTCAGGCTTAGACTTATGGTAGCATGGCTAGATATACATTGTAGAATGAGTATCTTCTAACGATATCGAAGGCTGATAGGGTAAGGGTGAGGCTAGAGACAGGAGAAATTCAATAGGGATCTATTATAAGAGCCTAAGCAACAGAAGCATAAGGCCTGCACTAGAGCAGTGACAGTGGAGATAATGCAGAATAAATAGATCCAAAAATGATTCAGGGGTTAGAATTGACTGAACTTATTGAGCAACTGGATTTGAGCATAAAAAAGGGAAGGATTCTCGGATGATTTATTGATTTATTTTATGATTGCTATATGATAGCTGTAGTAATTTTATTAGGGCTGCTGTGACAAAGCACCACAAACTGAGTGGCTTAAGCCATAGAAATTTATTGTCTCATAGTTCTAGAGGCTACAAATCCAAGATCAATGAATGGGTTAGCTGTGCCATGCTCCCTGTGAAGGTGTTAGGGAAGGATATGGCCCAGGCCTCTCGCCTAGCTCCTGGTGGTTTTCTGGCAATCTTTGGCATTCTTTGGCTGGTAGAAGCATCATGTTGATCTCCGCTTTCATTTTCACATGGCATCCTCTCTTGGTGTGTGTTTGTCTCCAAATGTTTCCTTTTTCTAGGGACACTAGTCATAAGGGATTAGAGCCCACCCCAATGACTTCATTTTAACTTGGTTACCTCCATAAAGATCCTATCTCCAAATAAGGTTACCTCATTCTGCTATACTGGAGCTTCAGAGAGATCCAATATATGAATTTAGGGGAACACAATTCAACTTATAAGATGGCTCTAATCATCAAAGTTAGGATATATAAAAAGGAGGGAATAGGATGAAAGGAAATGAAATTAGTTTAATTTGGATCTGCAGTGTGAGGTCGCTTTGGAACAATCAATCAGGAGAAATATTGAGAAGGTGATCGAAGCTGTAGCTTAGAGCCTGAGAAATGCAGAATTGAGATCCATTAGCATGCAGGAGATAGAATAGTTAGAGTAGGTGAAGTTTGGCAATTGGATGAGCATACCCCTGGAAAGTAGCTCATGGAAAGTATATAGAGTTAAAATATGGGAAAGGGCAAAGAATAAAGTGCTGAAAATTACTAACACGTTGTGACCAAACCAAACTGTGTCTGTCTGCACACAAGCAATGGAAAGCCAAACACCAAAGCACTGTGTTTTTGCAGTGAGGAAGTTTATTGCCAGGCAGCCAAGCAAGGCGATAGGAGTCAGATTCAAAGCTGTCTCCCATACTAGCCTTGCAGCCATGGATGGATTTAAGGGAGAGATTTTGAGGCTGGGATTTGGGGGCTGGACAGTGATCGACTGTAAGGAAAGGGGGGTTGGCAAGTCCCTTGGGCATGAGCTGTTGACCACGCACGCTTCTTCATGGGTCTTATGTTCAGAAAATGATCTGAGGGTGGAGATTTTGGCCCTCTGACATCAAAAGGTCACTCACCAGGCAAGCAAGTCTATTCTGTGCAGACTGCAGTCGGACACATTAATGGGTTCCAACTTGTCCCAGCCTGTAAGCCAGTTTTGTTGCAAACTAAGGGAATTGTAAGAAAGTGTTTTGTTCTCTGCTCTCCTGCAAGACAAGCTCAAGAAATTTTGCTACTTACCAAACTCTCAAGGAAAAGGATAGTAGCATAGAAACAGAGAAAGATTAAAGAAATAGTTTGAGAATGAAGAAGGAATAATAATATACAAGCTAAAAGAAAAGAGAGTTTCGTGGAAAGAATAATTGTCAGCAGTGTCATGTGCTACAGAGAGGTCAAGGAAAATGAAGACTGAAAGAAAAAAATCTTAATATTGACTGCAGAATGTGATATTGATTCAGGATAGGCCAATTCATAAACAAAGTAATCATGGAACATACCCTGTATTTTCAATAGAATTTCACTCTACTTGTTACTAGAGAAAAGAATGAATTTATTTATATAGTATAAAATTTTTATACTTATAGAAATTATATTTTTTCTAGATCATGTAGTTTTTCTAATCCATAAGAAAGTCATATCTCCTATTTTACTGTCTTTCAAAAGGTAGTTAAATAATCCTGACAGAGGGAATCTTTCAGAAACAATACATACAAATTCTGCCTTGGTCTTGAAATTTTGATGTTTATGGTTATTATATTTTGCGACTAATGTTCAGAATAGGATAAAATAGGGCATCTCAGAATAAGATCATAAGGTGGTTGGTCAGAAGAAAGTTGTCTAAGGAAACATCTTTCACTTCAAGTCATTGTCTGTTTTTTATGTGGTTAATGCTGGAGCTCTCAGGGCTGCTAAATGTCATTTTATGTACTACTTCGCAATCTAACCATACATATTAACCTTTTCCTTCAACACCCCTAAGAACAGAAAGCTGTCTCTAGAACCAGCTTTAAAGATTCACAGTTAGACCCACAGTAAAAGAACAGATTGAAAAGATAGTTTGTAAACTATTTATTGTCCTGCACAAATATGTATATATGGGAACAAATGACATATTTATGTCTATAAATCCTTGTAAAAGTTTTATTCAGAGAAATAATCAGCATGTATTTACTACATGGTTATGTAATATCGAGAAAGCTAATAAAGAGGTAGAAGAGGCTCATTCTCTGCCATCCTAGAACTCTCCTCTTAGAAAGGCATTATCTGAAATGATAGTGAGCAGTATGAAATTGGCTTTAATTGAAAGCTGAATTGTGTGAAACAAGCTAAGTCTGTGCTATTGGAGTCGAGAGGGGAGAAAGATCAGTGAAGGCTAGAGGGATTGGGAAGGTGGGATTTGAGTTGGGCTTTGAAGGATAAGTAGTCTTGAATGGAGGGGAAGGAGAAGGCAGAGTGGGCACATAAGCACAAATCTGGAATATGTATAGATGTGTTTGTGGAACAGTTGTGAAGCCAACCTAACTAGATTCAAGGGGGAATAGTAGAGAATGGGAGAAAATCTGATTGGATAGAGTGGAATCTGTGTAAAAACAAACAATTTTTAAAAACCCAGAAAATATGTACTCCATAAATCTCTCCTGTACTTTTTTAGCTGCCACAAATTTTCGGGCCAAATTTATTACACATGTATTCTAATCTCCCGAAGCTACTTCCTTTAGTGTGAATCTGTTCACTTTTATCTTCATATGTCTTCTCTTGCAGTGAATTTTAATCTGAGTCCTCTGAAAGTTAACTTGTTACCATTTTTATTGTTGTTTTGTCTTTTCTTCACCACTTCAAATTAGGATTGAACCAGATTAGTCTTGTTTTAAATCCACTGCAGCCTTTTGAGCTGGGGAGTAAGGTCTCTTTGAGAAGACTGTTTTCAAAGCTGGATTAGAGATTGACTAGAAGGGAAGAAAGCCTGAGTATAGTGATTAGTCTACCCAATGCATTGTTTCTGAAATTTTAGGTGTAGTAAAAGTGATCTGTGGATACATTTTAATGAGAACCTAATAATTTTGGGTCCCCAGTAATTGACTTAGACTTACTTTTAATATATTGTTGCTTAAATATAAAAATAGGCATAAACTCTATATGCTTTAAGAATTTTAATAAAACAGATAAAACTAAAATTAATGTTCACTTAATGTGCCTACTGATGCTAGATTTAATAGTAGAGCTTCAGATCCACTTATACATTTTTTTGACCTTATCATTACAAATGCAGAGCATCCCTGTTGTATAAGTAGGCTGAACAAAATGGTACTAGAACCATCAGTCAACGTTTTGTGATAGAATTCAGGGTCATCAGACCATACCAAATGAAAATTTTGGTAGTGAGCAACCCTCAAATTCCAGTTTTAATAGGATGTCTACTCCATAACCTTGTAAAGTTGTGTTGCTCCCATGAAGAGAAGGCTAGGATTGGAATATAACATGGGTATTTAATCCATTTACTGCTGGAATCAGGAAGCAAAAAAGTATTCAGTACATATTTACCACTCAATTTATAGCTAATGAACAAGTGCAAGTTGGTCCACAAAGATTACATCCGTATAGTACAACTGATCACATCCTGAAGATGGTACTGACTGTTATGTCACAGTTCTTATATGTCCAGCTTGCCTAGACTGTTGTGTGAAAGAGCATTGCACCCTGTGATGACTCAACTCTCTGAAAAACTTTCTCTCTTCAATTTATCATGAAACCTTCATTAGTACAGTGCGCAATAATGTTGCTTGGCTTTTATGTAATATACAAGCAAATGTATATATAAGCCTTTTTGTATATCAGTGATCAGTACACTAGTTACTCATAAGGTGATGATGCAGGATATCCTTATGTAAACACTTTTTACTGTACCATAAAATGAAAACACAAAACTGTAAGTATACCCTGTTTTAAGAAATAATGCCCTAGTGAGCTCCACTGACTTTTTTTTTTTTTTTAAATGAAATTGGCTGCAACATTGGGAATTACATCATGTAATTAATATCTTTGTTACATTGGGCTCTTTTAGAACAGAAACTTACTCCGGACCCCTTAAGAAACAAAATGAATTTTACTTCCTTCTGTGTGTCTGTTCATTCTTTTCTATTTATCTTTCAACTGGCTTTTTGCCCTATTGAGTAGTGCCTTTCATCACAAATCATGCCATGTGTTACCTATGAATTGGCTGCCCCTGAAGGAAACTGATGTCCATAATGGTCCCTTCATTGGCCACTGTTGAGGGGGGAAAAGCCTATTTAGTACTGCTTTCCTAAGTAAAAAAAAAACTATTGAGAGTGATGGTTTCAGCTAGAAGTGGTGTTGGGTACATTGGGCACAATGACCTGAGGCAACTGTTTGCACTCTAAGAAAATATCACCCCTATCAGGGTCATGGGAAATCCAAGTGTAAGTTATATTCATTGCCTCCACTTACTCCTCAACCTTCTGCAATCTGGCTTCTGCTCCCCTTATTTCAAACTGAAATTGCTCTCATTAAGGTCTGTAGTGACCTCCATATTTCTAAATCTGATAGTTTGTCTTTATTTTACTGCATCTTTCTACAATATATGATATTATTGCTTATTCCATTTTTCAAAATATCTACTCCCCTGAATTCCATAACGTGTACTGTAATGGTTCTTTCTATGCCTCTCTGAATATTTGCTGTTTTGTTTCATGGACTCTTCTTCCTATACTTATCTCTTAAATGTCACTGTTTCCCAGGATTTGATCATTAGCCCACTGCTTTTCTCACTTTACGTACATTCCTGAATGATGGCTTTGATTACCATCTACCATCTACTACCCAAATCTCTCTCACTCTTTTCAGGCCTCTCCCCTGAACCTTGGTCTTGTAATATTTGTAACGGCCTGCTGGGCAGGTCCACCCAGATGTTTTAAAGGCATACAAATTGACAAATCCCTAACTGAACTCATCATCACCTGGAATGCACCTTTTTCTCCTATATATTCTTAGACGATGGAACCACCATTCTCCCAAACATATAGGCTGGAAATTTTAGAGTGATCTTGGACTCCTTTTCTATCCTACATGTCCAATTAATCCCTAATTTTTGTCTTGTCCTTATTAAGTTCACCTACTGCATGATCACCAAATTGAACTGTCTTACCATTTCACTCCCTATTGCATATCTGAAGTTCAAGAGCCTTAAAATGACACATAAGCCCAATCTGTGTTCTAACCATCATCCCCTGCTTTTAATCAATACTGATTTTGTTTGTCATCTTAACACACACTTTTTTTTACCTCATATTTTCTCTTCCTTTCCTCATAGCATCTCCTTTTCCCGGAATATACTTTTCTTCCGGGATAACTCATCCATATCCTTTAAGAATCTATGACAATATTGCCTTCTCTAGAAAGTCTTCCCAAAGATGCTTCCCCTAAGGCTTGGCTGAGTATTTGATTTCTGTACTCCTGAACAGTATACCCCTCATCATAGCACTCACTATAAACTCTCTTCTCATTATCATTGTATGCTAACACCATTTGAGAGAGAACACCATGAGGCAAAGGGCTGAGACATTTCATTTTGGTATCAGGGGATCCAATATAATCTAAGTTCTCAAACTGACTCACTGAGAACTATATAACAGAGTAAAGAGAAAGCCTTAATACATTTCCATTAGACTAATTTTTAAACCAAAATGCCACAATCACTACATAGTACCTGCCTTGAAAGACTGGCTCATTTATCTCTGTATCCCTCTAGCACTGTGCCAGGCACATAGTCAATATTCAAGAAAAGATGGTTGAAATAAATTGCAGGCCAGTTTTTGGACAGAGGGAAATATGCCTGACATTGGAACAGATTCTGCTTATGACAGCAAGGCTCCTCCTCTTTCGAGTGCATAAGTCTACCCAGGAAACCGAATTAAATTTCAGCAGGTTGCCTGGTAAATCTGCTGTCCTAGAAAAAAAAAAAAAAAAAAAATGAGTGACCGGTTTTGCTAGATGCATCATTCAAGCCAGGCTGGAATCTCTAGAAATAATCTCTTTCTACCCTAAGGGACAAATCTGTCCAGACAACTGGAATCCTAAAGCAGTGAAGTAATAGAAAGCAGTCTGGCAACATTTCTATACCCACTGGATGACAATAAGAAAAATAAATAAGTAGTTATGAAAGATTTTCATTGTTTCTCAAGGGCATAAAAAAATACCCTCGCCTATGATGACTTGTGAAATAGAGTTAGAACCTTGATAAATTCTGACTTCTGGCTGATCTTTTTAAGTCTTTGTTTTAATAGGCTAATCTGAAAAATACTTCTATAAACATCTGTTTGCATCTAATCTCATTGTCCCAAAAGTGACTAAAAAAAGTCATAGTACCATAATGAGGCTGTCTAGACTTTGAAAAGTGTAATATGATCGTGATGCTAAAATCTTAGAATTTGACTCTCACAATATCTAATATTTAAAATGTTAAGCTTTTTCTCTGTATCGGGTGCCATTCTGGTCATTTTACATTATTGTTTCATTACTAAAGTCTTTGTAACTGCCCTGTTAGGTGGGTCCTTAATATTATTTTTATGTTCACCAGGGGAAATTAAAATGAGAAAAACATAGCTCTTAAGTGGCAGAACAAAGATGTGAACTCATATGTATGGCCATACACTGAGAACTTTGACCTGTCACGCTAAATTGTGACTATCCATTCTAAGTAGAAACAGCTTTTTGCTTGAGGCTTGTTTATTGATTTGTGTGCGTGCTCTTCACATCTCTCAGAAGATTAATATGGGCCAGGTACTAGATTATCTCATTTAGTTCTGTTAATACTCTTCAGTGTAAGTACCATTATTATCCTCATCTTATGAATCAGGAAACTGCTGTTTAGAAAGGTTCATTTTGCAAATGCATAAATGCAAAGTGGGCCTAATTGGTTAGGAAACAAATGAGTCTAGTAGTCTACATCAATAAGTTCAAAGACTACACATAGCAGTTAGCTCTACTTTGCTCCATTGTTGTAAGTGGTAAGAAAGAATATAATGCTTAGTGCTAAGACTTCCCTTTCCACCCCACACTGCCTGCACTATGAAGGGAAAATGAACCCGGAATGCATGCTTTACTAAACATCCGTCAGTACCTTTTACCATCAAAGGACAGACTTTTTTTTTTTCTATTTTTATTCTTCATTTGTAGATATCATGTTGCAAAGCAATTTTGAAGTCTCATGTGATTTTATCATTGAAGTAAAACTCTCTCCAGGTGATATGATGACATACCTCCTATTTTTTTCTGGATTTTTACCCATCTGTTTGGAGAGAGTCAATCTTTTAGAGAGAATGACTTTTTAAGACTTTAACTTTTAGAATTTCTAATCTAAGATATGTGAAATACCTTTATAAATGATAACTGTGTGGACACAAATTTATTCATGTTCTAAAATTTGTAAGCCATGACTTCCCCATCAGGGAACATTCCACGGCCCTTACTGAAACAGGGCAGAAAAGTGGCACCTGTTTTATATCCTTTTTTTCTTTCCATTGTAGTGTACTTAGTGATGGTATAATCAACAAGGAATTAGTTTAGAGACTATTGGATCCTATGCTACTCTTTCTTAAAATTGAAAACAGTATGTACTTTGTAGCTAAAGACTGAGAATTTAACATCCTATCTAGATTTGGTTCTCTAGTTTGACAAATTAGTCATGCTCAATGCCAAAAATTCAGATATTATAGAAATATATATATATATCTAAAAGAATCAGATGGGTGCGGTGGCTCATGCCTGTAATCCTAGCACTTTGGGAGGCCGAGGTGGGCGGCTCACCTGAGATCAAGGGTTCAAAACCAACCTGGCCAACATGGTGAAACCCCATCTCTACTAAAATACAAAAATTAGCTGGGCATAATGGCGGGTGCCTGTAATCCCAGCTACTCGGGAGGCTGAAACGGAAGAATCGCTTGAACCCGGGAGATGGTGGTTGCAGTGAGCCAAGGTCGCACCACTGCACTCCAGCCTGCATGGCCGAGTGAGACTCTATCTCGAAAAAAAAAAAAAAAGAGTCACCCCACCATTCATTGATAGCCACTATTTTTATTGGTATATATCCCTCTAAACTTTAAAAATTATAATATTATAAATTACTTTTTTTTTTCAAAAATCAGATTATGACATACTCTTATAACTTGCCTTTTTCACCTTATCGTACGGACCTCTTTTTATCAAGTACATGTAGATCTATGTAATAATTTAGATTGACTGCATAGTATCCCAATGTTTGTAGGTTCCCTGTTTTGTCTAATCCCATGATGGACATATTGGTTATTTATGACATTCATTAGTATAAACAATGCTGCAAAGAACATCAGTGTATTATGATCTAGATTTATACATTTATCTGATAATATGAGGACTGGCTTTGTCCCAATAGATGTAAATGTCAGGAATGATTCTTTTCTTTTAGATGTCTTATATGAGAAGCAAGTTGCTAGGTTAGTAGCCATTTTTATTCATGTATAGGCTCAGCCTGGCACTCAGGTTGTGCATGGATTGTGTTAGACACTAGAATTATAAAGGAACTTGTGCCAATTATGAATATGGAATCGAGAAACTGTGTTTTAACTGTGTCCTAATTGTTCATATTTAAAACAACTGCTGACTGGCTCCTACCTTAAGGGACAATTTATATTTTATTGTTTTGTTTTTTTGTTTTTGTTTTTTTTGTTTTTTTTTTGAGACGGAGTCTTGCTCTGTTGCCCAGGCTGGAGTGCAGTAGCGGGATCTCGGCTCACTGCAAGCTCCGCCTCCCGGGTTCACACCATTCTCCTGCCTCAGCCTCCCGAGTAGCTGGGACTACAGGCGCCCGCCACCACGCCCGGCTAATTTTTTTTGTATTTTTAGTAGAGATGGGGTTTCATCATGTTAGCCAGAGTGGTCTCAATCTCCTGACCTCGTGATCCGCCCGTCTCGGCCTCTCAAAGTGCTGGGATTACAGGCGTGAGCCACCGCGCCCGGCCGACAATTTATATTTTAAAACAATGGCACCGACAGCTGTTAAAGTGTGTGTGATCTTAACCATATAGGTTGCCTTTGTTCATACAACTGGTTAAGCAATTAAGCACAGGCTAGCATGGGGAACATTGCTAATGGGAAGCACCTGTTTATAGACTCTTGCATTGTAAGCTGTAGGTTAAGTATCTTTTATCAAAATCATAGGCAGTGGTATATTTCTGTGATCTGGTTCTTTGGGAAATGGAGACATCATACAGGGTGAATGAAGGACTGCCATTTCTGCCTTACTGCTGAAACTAGCGAGCCTGCATATCAAGGGTACCTGGGCTTACTTAAGGTGGGGAGTTGGGCTGACTACCCTAAAACTTCCATCATCAGCAAGAAATACATAGCCCAGACCCAAGAGATGGGTTGCACATGTTAAAAACAAAAAGAGTAGATAGATGGTCTTAGAGTGATTCAGAAACAAAGGCAGATGACAGGTAAGTGTATTCTAAGTCAGCATATCAGCAACAAAGTTCAGGCAGATCACAAACAACTGCCTGAGAAAATGACAGAGGATTGTCCATCATGTGCTCAAAGTTAGAGAAATGGCTGATGCCTACTATTCTTAGTCATAGGCATATATGCCACACATGGAGTAGAAAGGCACAGAGATGACAGGTGGTAGTAATGAATTGACCTTGTAGCCACCATGCCATTTAACAGCTAGTTCATTCTCCACCAACCCAAATGGCTGCTTGAGCTCTCACCCTGCCAAACACTCCTGGCCCAGGTTATTGCAATCTATGCCTTGATCGGCTTTTCTACTGTCACTCTTGATACTATCTAGGATATCTAGGCTTCAAACAATAGAACCTCTGTGGAAGATTTCAGAGAGCCCGTTTCTGCTCACTTTTTAAAGCAGAACTCCTGTTTTCTATGTAAATGCTTCAAGACTGTTTTTTTAAAAAAATAGAATTAAAATTAAAATTACATGTTTATTGAAACAGCTGTCACTGTCTTAGTTCTAATAACTACAAGTCCAGTCAGTACATTTTATTTATTTTCTTCCTTTTATTAGAAAATAAAGGTTAAATATGTATAGGCATTCTGGTTCTTCCTTTATACATTCATTGCTTTTCATACCCTCCTTGCAAATAGGAAACATTTAGTCATTAAATAGCAATATTTGAGAACTGGAATTCCCTTTTTCTACTAATCAAAAATTAACAGCTATCTTTCTGTTTCTTCTTGTTGAAATCCCCCTATCTTTTAAGGCTTAACTGGGATGGAGTTGTCCCTGACTCCCAGCTCCTGTACTCAAGGGATATGATTTTTCTCTACTTGGAACCTCCATTGTACTTAAAATGTAATAAATGCTACAAGAGACAATATAGTTAGTTTCATGTTCTAGTTGTTGGTACATTTATCCTTTCTACCCTAATAATGTATAAGGGTGCCTGTTAAGGTACCCTGCAGATAGCTTATGCAGTAGCAATGTGTGGATAGACAGACAGAAGAAAGCCTTTCCTTTCCTTGTATTAATGTCAAAATACATTCCCTCTATGAAAGCAGCAGAGCTGAAGGTGAATTCAAGGATCAGTTTCTGATTTGTTGCTAATGATTGGATGATTATTTAATCAACAGACAAGTTTCTAGAAAGTGCTATGTATAAGCCACTATCATAGACACCTTGAGCATCTCTGTTGTAGTTTATGTGGTTTCCGTTAGCTTGCTCTTCAATACAAATTTCACATATATAACGTCCTTGGAAGCTTTACCAACTATTGCCTAACTTTCTTCATATATTTATTTGTCACTTTTTTCTATATTTTCTAGATATGCAGGCATCCTCATCAGACTTTGAACATCATAGAGAGAAAATCTGTCTTATGACCCAATTGCATTCTCTAGTAAAGAAGCAAACATAATGCATGGCTCATGTACAAAACCAAGGACATTTTTAAAAAATCTATTCACTAGCTTTGACATTGAGTCCAAAGATAATCAATAGCAAGGTCTGTGGCAGTTGAAATACTGAACAATACACTGATGTAATTTTTTCTGAACCATACTTTTCTAAGATTTCTTGAAATGCCCACGTTATCGATTATGTAAATGCCAGTCATTCAGAATCCCAAGAGGTTGGCTGTACGTGTTATAAAAATATCATGTTTATGATAGATAAAAGTAAGTATTGCATATTTTCTACATTTGTAGTTTAATGTGGATACGTTTTTAATGCCTTGAAGTAATATTATTGTACTATGTGATTTTACTTTAATCAGGTATTTCAATCTTCCTAAAGTTACTATAATTGAGTTTGTTTGATAATGTACCTTTATATTAGTACGAGACTTGATAGTTTGCAAAATATGAGGTTCATAATAGAGATAGAGAGTAGAGTTACTACCTGGCAGGGAGGATAAGAAGAAAGTGAAATATAGAAAAGTGATTTAATCTCACTACTGCAGTTTTGTAAAATATAATTTGTTTTTCCCCTAGCACAGCAGAGTTTCATGCTGATAACAAGCTACTGAATTAATAAATCCATTGCAACTATTGAGATTTTTCCTTTAATAACATAACGAATGCTGAGCATTAAGAGAAGGAAAGTCGTTCTTTGTACAGAAGTTACCTCTAGCAGATCTACATCCCTATGCATAGGAAAAATACCAACCTCGTACCGTGAACAATATCAATGTGAAAGTAATTTGTGCATCTCAATTAGAATACTGTATTTTCTACACAAAAGCACTCTGTTTCATGGAACACATTTGCTTATTTTCCAATTGGAAAGACATTTAGGGGTCTATTTTGTTATCATTACATGTGCTTAACTCCAATTACACTTAATGGGAGTCGTGTGTCTATAGTCACAGTAGCCTCTGAACTATTTTAACATTATTGCTTTCCATTACCATCCTTGTTAAAATAACTTTCATCTCTTCTACCAACCTGAACTACCACAGTAATCTAGGTTTCTGTTTTCTTTGCACGGATTTATTTGCATGTAATGAAGGATACAGATTACACAACATGACCTGTTTCTAGTTTGCACATTATAATGTCATTGAGATTAGAATAGGTCTAGATCTATTTAATTGTTAAGTGGAGGTAATCAGTCGGCTTCTAGACAAGTATCCACTGGGTTTGTTTATCTAGCTGTGTTATTTTTAAGTTGTTTCGGGATTATAGCACGTAGGGTTCTAAAATGTGTCCTAAAAAATACATAGTTTAAATGAAAATATAAGTAATGGAGGTTTAACTCCACCAGATATTAAAACATATCATGAGGCTGAAATAATGAAATCAGCAGCTATTGCCACAAAAATATGGAATAATCTCAATGTCAATGGAACAGAAACCCTAGTATAGCAATTTAATATATGATAAAGGAGTTAACATGAATCATTATAGAAATTCATGATTATTCAACAAATAGTGCAGGGACAGCCCATCTTCTCCTTGTAAGAAAAAAAGAAACAAACTAGTGTGGAAACTTACCTGACATTGTACAATAAAATGAATCACAGATCATTTAAATAGTTAAATGTTAAAAAAAAAAACAAGTGAAACCTTAAAGAGCAAGAAATCATATAGTTGAATGTTTGTCACATGTCTCTGGCTAGAGAAGGACTTTCTAAGCTTAAAAACAAAGAAACAAATCACAGTGTAAAAGATTGATAGATTTAGTTTCATAAAAACAGCAAAAAATGAAACCATATGTTCCTAAAAACCTACAACACAAAATAAATAACAATCAACAAGCAATCAACAAACTAAGGAAAATATTTCTAATAAATATTTCAATTGTTTAGTATCCCTAATATGTACCATTTAAAATAAAAACAAAAGCAGAAACCTAAGATCCCAATAGATAAATGGGCAAAAGACATGATCAGTATAGAAAGGAAGATATATGAAAAGTTCCACCTAATTAGTATTTGAATAAATGCAGAGAGAATGAATCAGATGCTATTTTTTCACTTTTTATATTAGCACATTTTAAAAAGATTAATACCTAACAAAGAGATAAGATACACAAATTCATATACTGCCAATTGGATTTAAATTAATACAATTATTCTGGAATACATTTGGACTCACTTTTGCATACCCTAACAATGCCACTTCTACATATGGCATATGTAAAGATGTATCTCTCATGTTCCAGAAGTTTAATGACATGGAAAATTTCTACAATACGATTATTAAATGAAAAGGTAGAACACCAAACTGCATATGTAGTTTGAGCTCAGTATATATATATACACATACACACACACAAAAGACACTATTCTGGTCACAGAAAGAATCTGGTCAACTAGTAGAGCAATTGGCTCTCCCCCACAAAGAGGTTAGGCTCAAGCCTAATTTGGCTGCCACCTTGCAGTCATTTCTGGTGAGTAGAAAACTATATCCAAGTCAGGATTTCTAAAATCACAGAGAAAAGCATAAATAAAACCATTTTGGACACAAGGAGGAAAAAATGTAAGTCCATATGAGATGATTTCAGTATAACAGTCCAAAATAAATCATCTTTCTCTCATCAGTGCTTGGGATGCAAATAGCTACTCCGTGGACATTTTTGGAAGCAACATAAAAAGTTTTCTTGGTTTCCTTAGCCTAAGCTGCAATAGACCTAGACCTCCACTTGCTCTCTTTGCTAGAAACAATGCCTGACCACTGGTGGTAAATCTGCCACATCGTCACTTTCAAAGGGCTTTGGAGAAAGCAAAGCTCATTGTAAATTACAGAGGGTTTCTTTTACTTTGTTTTCTAGCCTACTAATTGGCATTAAAATGGGATATTTTGTAACACTATGTATATAAGGGTCATAGACTTCGTTTATGTTATCCTGCTGTGAGGGACTAGTATATAATGTTAGGTCAACATTGGTATCTCTACATGCCTATGAAGCACCATAGGGAAAGAAACAGCCTTCCCCTAGGCAACAACAGATGGACGCCTAACCTTGTGGGGAATGAATAATGGACGTGGCCCTTTTATAACAGTTTTTTTCAATCCCAAGTTTACCTCCTCATGCCATATTCAAGATGCAGCCTTGTACTTTTGGCACTCGCTCACTGTGTTAGAGGATTGTTTGCACACTCCCAGGTTACATAACGCAGGCTTGAGTCCTCCAGTCTATCTCATGTCACATTGTGTTTAAGCTTTATCTGTACTGTGCTTATTCCCCAGTTATTTCACTTGACAAAGTCTGCGGTAAGAAGGAAATTAATGATGTAGATTTAAGTGTGGATCTGAAACTTTGTGACATTCAGGTATTTTGTAGATGATGTGCCTTGTACATAGTTGCTGAGTAAATGATTGCATGAATGAATTCTAAAGCAATACTATAATGGGTTTAGTCCATTTACTGCAGAACTCAGTTAGGAAGGTTTTGAGATGAATGCCAATTCAATTTATGCTTAGAAAAGGCATAAAGCTTTTTACTCATATGACAGCAGGGAAAGCCTTGACATCTGTTTGAGCTGGTTAACCTGATATTCAGAAGCTGCAGAACCATGTTTAAGCTGGGCCATGGTTTTATATTCCTTTTTAGTGAAAGATTTGAATATTACTTCTTTTGTTTCGGCCACCCTTTCTCCATAGGATGCACATTTTCTTTCTTTCTTTCTTTCTTTCTTTCTTTCTTTCTTTCTTTCTTTTCCTTCTTTCTTTCTTTCCTTCTTTCTTTCTTTCCTTCTTTCTCTCTCTCTTTCTTTCTTTTTCTTTCTTCCTTTTTCTTTTCTTTTTCTTTTTTCTTTTTTGAGACAGAGTTTCACTCTTGTTGCCCAGGCTGGCAATGGCACGATCTCTGCTCACCACAAACTCTGCCTCCCAGGTTTAAGTGATTCTCCTGTCTCAGCCTCCTGAGTAGCTGGGATTACAGGCATGCGCCACCATGCCCGGCTAATTTTGTATTTCAGTAGAGATGGGGTTTCTCCATGTTGTTCAGGCTGATCTCAAACTCCCGACCTCAGGTGATCGCCCGCCTCGGCCACCCAAAGTGCTGGGATTACAGGCGTGAGCACCTGACCCAGGATGCACATTTTCATATAACTATGTTCCTGTCTTCAACCTTATGCTTTAACCAGGTCACTCTTCATAGTATCAGAATCTATTCACCTTCACATGGGGCACATTTCAAAGCCTTTGATGAACAAAAAGAATCTGTTAGCGCATGCATGGCTGACTCTGGTGGATTTGGAAGGTCCATTTTGGTATTGATTTCTCAGGCTTATTGCTGCATTAAGCCTCAAGTTTACAAACATTAGAATCCCTTAATGAATTCTTAGACCATAATGTGTTAGTCTATGAATTAAGAAAAATGAAGCAGATGAAGAATATGACAAATCATGTTACCCCATCCTCCAATCAAGCGTGTTTTTCTGTATTTCACTGCAAAATATCCCCAACAAGTATACATACACAGACAGACCCTCCTCTTCCATTTTTCTCTCTTTGGTTTCCAAAAAGATAACAGGCAGATTGGAAGGGATACTACTACTTGTTAACAAAGCCCTCCATATAATCTCAGGTAAATACATGTGTTGTCAACTATTGACTTTTTGAAGGAGAAGCCTGTATTTTTTTCGCCTAAACTATACTAGTATTACGAGAATGAGACTAGTTAGAAAAGTGAATTGGATTCAGGCTGGGTCTCATGGAGCTCTCAGATCATATCACATGAGCACCCCGTTTCTCCACCTATTTCCAAAGAGGACATACAATCATGACCACTATCACCCAAATTAATGTATCGCCTCTGGCAGCAATCATATCTAACATTTGCCCTTTCCTCATGAATGTGATGCCAACTATGAGTCCTGACCTTATGAGGGTCAGGCCACTGCTTTTTCCCCATTCGTTTTTAATACTGTAAATATAAAAGTTGTATTTCAAACAATTGAGTGATTTTCAATCTCTGCTTAAAAGACATGACTCCATCCTTCTGAAACTATTCCAATCGATAGAAAAAGAGGGAATCCTCCCTAACACATTTTATGAAGCCAGCATCGTCCTGATACCAAAACCTGGCAGAGACATAACCAAAAAAGAGAACTTCAGACCAATATCCTTGATGAACATTGATGCAAAAATCCTCAATAAAATACTGGCAAACCGAATCCAGCAGCACATCAAAAAGCTTATCCACCATGATCAAGTGGGCTTCATCCCTGGGATGCAAGGCTGGTTCAACATACGCAAATCAATAAATGTAATCCAGCATATAAACAGAACCAAAGACAAAAACCACATGATTATCTCAATAGATGCAGAAAAGGCCTTTGACAAAATTCAACAACCCTTCATGCTAAAAACTCTCAATAAATTAGCTATTGATGGGACGTATCTCAAAATAATAAGAGCTATCTATGACAAACCCACAGCCAATATCATACTGAATGGGCAAAAACTGGAAGCATTCCCTCTGAAAACTGGAAGCATGACAGGGATGCCCTCTCTCACCACTCCTATTCAACATAGTGTTGGAAGTTCTGGCCAGGGCAATCAGGCAGGAGAAGGAAATAAAAGGTATTCAATTAGGAAAAGAGGAAGTCAAATTGTCCCTGTTTGCAGATGACATGATTGTATATCTAGAAAACCCCATTGTCTCAGCCCAAAATCTCCTTAAGCTGATTAGCAACTTCAGCAAAGTCTCAGGATACAAAATTAATGTACAAAAATCACAAGCATTCTTGTACACCAATAACAGACAAACAGAGAGCCAAATCATGAGTGAACTCCCATTCACAATTGCTTCAAAGAGAATAAAATACCTAGGAATCCAACTTACAAGGGATGTGAAGGGCCTCTTCAAGGAGAACTACAAACCACTGCTCAATGAAATAAAAGAGGATACAAACAAATGGAAGAACATTCCTTGCTCATGGGTTGGAAGAATCAATATCGTGAAAATGGCCATACTGCCCAAGGTAATTTATAGATTTAATGCCATCCCCATCAAGCTACCAATGACTTTCTTCACAGAATTGGAAAAAACTACTTTAAAGTTCATATGGAACCAAAAAAGAGCCCGCATCGCCAAGTCAATCCTAAGCCAAAAGAACAAAGCTGGAGGCATCACGCTACCTGACTTTAAACTATTCTACAAGGCTACAGTAACCAAAACAGCATGGTACTGGTACCACAACAGAGACATAGATCAATGGAACAGAACAGAGCCCTCAGAAATGATGCCACATATCTACAACTATCTGATCTTTGACAAACCTGACAAAAACAAGAAATGGGGAAAGGATTCCCTATTTAATAAATGGTGCTGGGAAAACTGGCTAGCCATATGTAGAAAGCTGCAACTGGATCCCTTCCTTACACCTTATACAAAAATTAATTCAAGATGGATTAAAGACTTATATGTTAGACCTAAAACCATTAAAATCCTACAAGAAAACCTAGGCAATACCATTCAGGACATAGGCGTGGGCAAGGACTTCATGTCTAAAACACCAAAAGCAATGGCAACAAAAGCCAAAATCGACAAATGGGATCTCATTAAACTAAAGAGCTTCTGCACAGCAAAAGAAACTATCATCAGAATGAACAGGCAACCTACAGAATGGGAGAAAATCTTTGCAACCTACTCATCTGACAAAGGGCTAATATCCAGAATCTACAATGAACTCAAACAAATTTACAAGAAAAAAACAAACAACCCCATCAAAAAGTGGGCAGAGGACATGAACAGACACTTCTCAAAAGAAGACATTTATGCAGCCAGAAAACACATGAAGAAATGCTCATCATCACTGGCCATCAGAGAAATGCAAATCAAAACCACAGTGAGATACCATCTCACACCAGTTAGAATGGCCATCATTAAAAAATCAGGAAACAACAGGTGCTGGAGAGGATGTGGAGAAATAGGAACACTTTTACACTGTTGGTGGGACTGTAAACTAGTTCAACCATTGTGGAAGTCAGTGTGGCGATTCCTCAGGGATCTCGAACTAGAAATACCATTTGACCCAGCCATCCCATTACTGGGTATATACCCAAAGGACTATAAATCATGCTGCTATAAAGACACATGCACACGTATGTTTATTGCAGCACTATTCACAATAGCAAAGAGTTGGAATCAACCCAAATGTCCAACAACGATAGACTGGATTAAGAAAATGTGGCACATATACACCATGGAATACTGTGCAGCCATGAAAAATGATGAGTTCGTGTCCTTTGTGGGGACATGGATGAAACTGGAAAACATCATTCTCAGTAAACTATCGCAAGGACAAAAAACCAAACACCGCATGTTCTCTCTCATAGGTGGGAATTGAACAATGAGAACTCATGGACACAGGAAGGGGAACATCACACTCCGGGGACTGTTGTGGGGTGGGGGGAGGGGGGAGGGACAGCATTAGGAGATACACCTAATGCTAAATGACGAGTTAATGGGTGCAGGAAATCAACATGGCACATGGATACATATGTAACAAACCTGCATATTGTGCACATGTACCCTAAAACCCTAAAGTATAATAAAAAAATAAAAATAAAAATAAAAAAATAAAAGACATGACTCCAAACATGGAAGTCGTCATCATTAGATTGCTAGCCATTAGAATGTGAAGATAAATGAAATCGAATTTACACACACACACAAACACGCAGATTATAAGAGTATATATATGTATATATATTTGTTGGTTTTTTAACTAAATTAGTTTTAACATAAATACAGAGAGTTGGAAATAAAAAATCCAGATCAGCCATTGCAGCTGTTGTTTCTAATGATATTTTTTTCGTAAACGTTGTAGGTTGACATTGTGAAAATGTAAGTGGCAACTTTTACAGAATTGCTTCTTATAATTATCTCATTGATATTGGGACAAATTAGGCATCCAGAGAGGTGTGGGAGGTGGAGGCAAAGAAGGAAAGGAGAAAGGAATAAAGGGAGGGAGAAAATCTAGAATAATTCTGTTTTGTGCATGTCAAAAGCTGGATTTAGGCCCTAAACTCAATGTTTATCCTGCCTTGCAAAAGCTTCCATGTCCTTTCGTCAGTTTGTTTTGACCTGAAACTTTGTTTTCTCACACCAGATGACACCAGTAAGTTGCAGGTTGATGTGAAGCTTACATACCATCATTTATTGCTGCAAAGCTGGGTTTTTGGATGTGGTACTTGTCTTGGACCTAGTGGGTAGTGAGTGATGGTGTGGGGTGCCAGTAGCATTACCGAAGTGAAGTGTGGATGCCTGTTGACCTTAGTGTGCAGGACCACCAAGGCACAAGCCCTTTTTCAAGTCATCATGATCCTCTGGGAATGCTACCATCATTCTCATGTCTGGTAGCTTTAACACCGAATACTTTCATGCTAGCAATGCAACGGGAACCATTGTATTGTAATCTCGTTTTTAAATGTTTTCTAAGAAGTAGAAAACCAATCTGTATGCAAACCAGTGACATCTAAGTAATAAGTCCTTTATTCAGGAATGCTATCTTCACATTTTTAGCTGAATTGTGATCCATATCTCAAGCTAAATAATGGATTTTTTAATGGTATCTTCAAAAAGATACCCAAATAATCCATCACTCAGATATATCTCCGAGTAGAGAAAATGCCTCTTTCTTTCTCACCTCTCAGTGATATTATTGCATTATGAAGCACTCAGTAGGCTTTAAGTTTATGGCTGGTTGGCTCAGGACACTCATACTGTGGTGTTAATGAGGCTGGGGTCATGGAGGCCCGTTAGCTTTGCTCTGTTTGCTGACCACAGACTACCGGGAACTCAGTCAAGACATGCTAGCACAGACAAGAAAGGCACCATGGCAAAACCTCAGCAGTTCTCAGTTTTTCCTCCCCATACAACAGGCAGGATGTGTTAGTTGGGCGTCATCATCTCAAGGAGGAAATGAGTAGCAGCTTGGGAGGCCCCAACCTTCACCTCTGAACAAAGCAGGCCTGACATTTAGGCATTAACTTTGCATTATAATCCCCCATCACACCATTGATTTGCTGTGTAACCTTCATCACTAAAGCAGAGATAATAGGATAGAATGCAATGGGCTTACCTCCCGGGGATGTTGTGTGAATTAGCAAATTAACGAGTGTAAAGTGTTAGCATTTATGTAAGTGCTGGTGGTTGTCATTATTTCTAGGGACCTAGTCTCATTCTAAATAGAGAATCTAAGTATATTATGCTTTTGTCAGAAAGGGATTTTCACCCACATCAATTGCATTTAAGCTGAGCATAAAACAGGTGATAATAACATAGTAGTGATCATCGCAATGCAGAGCTATAAACCTTTTCCCTATTAAAGCTAGAACTATTTTCAGCAACTTTCAATGCTTTTAAACTTTGTTTTCCAAGTTTTGTTATCTCTATAATAATCATTCTTCCTGTGATGGGTGGTGGGAATGGGACCTAGAATAGGTCCTATTCATTATTCATTCCCATAATGACTATA
This sequence comes from Nomascus leucogenys, assembly GCF_006542625.1. Taxonomy (NCBI): domain Eukaryota; kingdom Metazoa; phylum Chordata; class Mammalia; order Primates; family Hylobatidae; genus Nomascus; species Nomascus leucogenys. Next base: position 85,115,298 of record NC_044406.1, read on the forward strand.
TAATATATTGAATTTTTTTACATCATACAATCAAGCACATTTGGTAGCTAGTGTGATTGCCACATATTGCAATCATTGTAAAAAATAAAAACTCTTTTCTGCTCTGCCTATGCTGGTGTCCTCTAGAGGTAGCCAACATACAGATTGAAAACTCATGGGGAATTGAAGTGCTTTCCAACAAAAGGTGCTGTATATAGATCTTTTCAATTTAACATCTTTGCCAAAGAATTTTGTTGTTGCCTGCTATTTCCAAGGGGACTGTGCTTGAGAGAATGCTTCCATTTCTTTTATCGCTCTGACTTCGCTTACCAAGAAAAGTCATTTATTGCTGATTGCAGAACTCTTGAACTCAGCCGGGCAGCTGCCGCATGAACTCCTCAGATCTGAGTTCCTTGTTACTTATTTACATTTTCATTTGAAGTGATTTTTCAGGACTATTTGAAAACCTTTCTCAACCTAACATCATGTAATAGCAAAGATCTAAAGCTTACCATGCTTTTGGTCCTTTTTCTCTTTGTCTTACAGATAACAGACGAGTACCTTTGGAAAGGTCACGCTCTCGCCACAATGGAGCTATCTCATCTAAGTGATTCCTGATGCCAAAGAATATGAAAATATTTAAGTAAACAAAATGATGCATTTTGAGAAGAACAAAGTGTGCACTCAGCGGCTGGAAAGGAAATAAGTGCATTTCTGCAAAGATCAAGATAAGCTGGATGAAGTAGTGTGCATTTGTAATACTATTGCAAGACTCCTCCCACAATTATTCTAATCTGAACACAGTTATCAGGATTACAAAATGTGTTCCATTTTAGTGTAAAGATGTGTATCATTTGTAATTGTGTGTGACCTGACTGTGATGATGGAAGTGTAAGAAATTGAAGAGTTCTAAGGCTTTCAAAAACATTCAGTCTGTCAAAAATTTAAAATCTTAAATGTGTAAGTCACTCCCACCAAAAACAAAAGAGAAGAAAAAGAATAGAAAGAATTATCCAGTGTCAGCTTCCAATCCCTAGTACATATATGATAGAAAAGGGCCAAGAAAAATATGCATCTTGATTTGGAGAGGGGCTAATATTATGCACACTGTAAGAGAAGCCATTTTGGAAATTCACGAAAGTACTGCTCCACCCCAGTTGAGTTATTTAGAATCTTATCTCAAGTGAAAGCTGATGGATTCATCTGCTTTGGCTGAAATTAAACTTATCATTAGTCTAGCTAGCATTTCAGCATGATATTGCAAGCACTTCTCATTGCTAAAAATAAACCAAAGTTTAACCGAATCAGTTAGGGAAAGTGATTTAAACTTTATTTAAAGAGGTATTTTCTAATTATGCACAGATATCTACTTTATACAAATACTTTATATGGCTATTTTTGAGAAAACCCTCACATTTTAATGTTTATGCTAGGGATGAACCTGAAAATTCTATTACCTTTATTTAGATTTCAAAGGCAAATATTGATTCCTATGCTCTGTGGTTTCTTTCTTTTTTCTATTGCTTCTTTCTCCCTTGAGTCCCTAGAAGGTAGGGAATAGACTTCTAGAAAACCTGAGAGGAAAAAGAATTCTTTTTACAGGAGGCGGCAGAAAACTGTCTGAAAGGTCAATTGTTTTATCTCCCTTTCCACTCTCTTTCCAATTTCACTTTGGTCGTCTGAAGAAGAAAAAGCAATTTTATGTATGTATGTGTAAATATGTGTATATATTTATATCTCTTTCTACAATAATTCCAACTAAGTGAACCTCTCAATTATCATTATACTTACTTACCTTATATTAACAGATTAAGATGATGCTGCCACAACAAGTCTAGCAGGGAAAACAGGTTCTACATTTTTCTTAAATAGATTAGGGAGTAAAAGTTATACTTAACTTGTCTATTATCTTAAAATATGCATTGAAATAATGTGGTATAACTTCTCTGGAGTGCAATTTTAAGTCTAATTCATGCAGATGATTGTGATTATTGCAAGAAATTTCTTACACGTATATTTCTTATGTAGAAAATACTGTTTCTACTCATTCAAAGCACATTGTAGATATTCAGAGAGAAGAACAAATGGCTGGCTTGGCAAATCCCCATCTGAGATAAAGTAAACAAGTGACCAGCAGCTCACAGATTCCTTTATATAGATGTGTAATGATTCAAACTGCTGCCTTTGCCTCCAGTGCATCCTTACTTAGGTATTATACTTTACTTTAAAAAGCTCTAAAGCTGCTACAATAGAGAAATCAAAAAGGGTAACAGTATCTGAGATTTTATAGTCCTATCCGATCTGAAAACACACATACACAAATGCACACACATGCACACACACACACATTTAAGGGACATATCAGTAACGCTGTTTTTTAACAACAACAAAAGTTTAGGTTCTAATTTATGTAAATACCTAATACGTGTATTTTTGACTTTACAAAGTGTTTTTTCTGAAATCTTCGTGGTATGGCTTTTTTAATTCGTTTGACAGCTTATCAGTCTGTAGGAGAATGATTTTGAAATGTTAACCCTGACTAAAATTTGGGAGCATATGCCTTGCTATATTATCAAGCTGGTCAAGGTAGAAATACTGATATGCATCACCTTTTCCAGGTGCAAACTTGCCTTATTTTCTAGTTTGTGAACAAGAACGAATAAAGTACTATTATTGATAACTTATATATTTTTATTTAGAGCAATCCCACATGCTTTTCACAAACATTAAAAAACCTTTCAGGGTCTTTCATGAAGTTCCAATAGTTGAGTTAAAAGGTTTGTTTCCCAGATTTGTAATGGTCCTGCTCTAGCCATTTGCGTTTTGTTTTAGATTGGAAAGTATCACCAAAAAAGGTATATAGTGACATTTTTAGTATGAAACCAAATTACACTAAGGTCTTTTCTTGGCCATATTACTGCCACATGTGAGAAGCACCATTTATGCAGATTTTCTTCAGAATATTTTTAAAAGGTACAGAATCCTTAAAATATTAACTAATTGCATCCATCTCCTTTGGCTGCTGTAACAAATTACCACCAATATGATGGCTTAACACAACAGAAACTTATTTGCTTACGTTTCTGGAGGGTAGCAAAACCATGCTCCCTCCAGAGGCTCTAGAGGAGAATCTTTCCTTGCCACATCCACCTTCTGGTGGCTATTGGCATTTTTTGGCTTATGGCCACATTTCTCTTTCTGCTGTGTCTTCACATCACCTTCCTCTGTGTACCTAATCTCCCTCTGCCTCTGTTTTATAAGGATCCTTATGATGACTTTTAGGGACAACCCAGATTACTCCAGGATAATCTACTCACCTCATGATTCTTAACTTAATTACATCGGCAAGGCCTCCTTTTCCAAATAAGATAAATTCACGGGTTTTGGGGATTAGGATGTGGATATGTCTTTTAGGAAGTCACTCCTAGCCCACCAAAGTCTGCCCTTTGGCCCAAAATTTATGTCTGTCTCATATGTAAAAGACATTCATCCCATCCTAACATTCCCAAAAGTCTCAACCCATTATCAATCCTAAGTCCAAAATCTCATTCAAATATCATCAGTTCAGAAGTTCCAAAGCTTGTCATTTATATCATCTAAATCAGGTATGAGTGAAACTCTGGGTGTGGTCTTTCCTGAGGCCAAATTCCTCTTCCTCTGAGAACCAGTGAAACAGAAAAGTTAATCTGCTTTCAAATTACAATGGTGGGAACAGGCATAGGATAACAATTACAGACATTTCTGTTTCAAAAAGGAGAGAATGGAAATTGGAATGGACTCTCCTGTCCCAATCATTTTCAAAATCTAGCCAGACAAATTTCTGTTATATTTCAAGGCCTGGCAGTAATCCTCTTTCTCAGGGCTCCACCCTTTGGGCCTGTGGCTCTTCTTTCTTGGACTATGGATTGGGCCTCTGCCTCTGTGTCTATGGCTTGCACCACTTCCTCTGTTCCCACACTTGGGCCTCTGCCTCTGTACCTGCAGCTCAGCTCTCGGGATGGTGCTTCCTTTATCTTGAAGGGTAGCACATGTTTGCAGCTGAGTAGTTTTATCAACGGGTTTCCTACCTGTAGAATTTTGGCAGTCTCACAATCTTCTTTCATTTTGTTCTATCTCTGTGCCTTTTAGGCCCAGTTGGAAGTGTTTCTGCTGGTATAACATTCTCAAAAATCTTGTGGGTCTTCCATGTATGTCACATTGATTCACACATTGAGAAAAGAGGGTCCTCACAGATTTTTCCTGAGTAACCCCATCTCTATTCTTGGCTTCTATTGAAACAGTCAAATCTACAAGTTAATGCCTAACTTCTTCAGCACTAGCCAAAGGTTGTCAAGACACACCCTTGGGCTTATCTACAGAGCACACTTTTCTGATAGTGAATCTCCTAATTTTAGCATCTTTTTTTAAAAAATCATTCAGATTGTGAATTCAGGCTCAGAATTTACCCAGTCATCAGGTACTGATTCCTTGTCCACTTATATGGTTCTTTTCTCTTTTAAAAAATTGTTTTTAAAATTTATTAGAGATGAGGTCTCACTCTGTCACCCAGGCTGCAGTGTAGTGCTACAAACATAGCTCACTGTAACCTCAAACTCCCAGGCTCAAGGGATCCTCCTGCATCAGCCTTCCAAGTAGCTGGGTCTACAGGTGCATGCCACTATGCCTGGCTAATTTTTTGCATTTTTTGTAGAGACTTGATCTTGCTATGTTGCCCAGGCTGCTCTCGAACTCCTAGCCTCAAGCAATCCACCCATCTTGGCCTCCTAAAGTGCCAGATTACAGGTGTGAGCCACCATGCCCAGCCTGTTTTGTCAATGTATCTGTTTTCTGTCTTATTTTACTATAAGCACTAAGAAGAAACTAAGCTATACCTCTAACACTAGACTTGAAAATTTCCTCAGCTAAACATCCAAGTTCATCATTTATTCAACTTTTCACACTACTGTAGTAGACAATTTAGATAAACTTCTTTTTGCCACTATATGACAAGGATTCCCTTTCTTCCATTTTCCAATAAAATCTTCATTTCCTTCTAAACCATCACTAGAAATGCCTTTAACATTCATACTTCTACCATCTGGTTAAGGCAATCTAGCTTTTTCTATCACACCCGCCAGAATTCTTCTAGTCTCTACCCATTATCCAATTCCAAAGCCATTTTCACATTTTAAGACATTTGTTACAGAAGTACCCAATTTCCCAGTTCCACAATCTGTATTAGATTCCCATGGCTGCTGTAACAAATTATCCTCAAGCCCAGTGGCTTAAAACAATAGAAATTTATTATCTTGCTGTTTTGGAGGCCAAAAGTCCAAAATTGAGGGGTTGGCAGGGCTGAACTTCTTCTGGAGACTCTAGGGGAAACACTCTTCCCATGTCTTCCAGTTTCTTGTGGCTGCTATCATTCCTTGGTTTGTGACTGCATCTCCCTCTGCTCTGTCTTCACATCACTTCCCCTCTGTATATATAATCTACCTCTGCCTCTCTCTTATAAGGACATTTGTGATGGGACTTAGGGCCCATCCAGATTACCCATGATAATTCCCTTATTCCAAGATTCTTAATTACATCTGAAAGGACCTTTTTCCAAATAATAAGGTACTATCACAGGTTCCAGGGATTAGGATATTGGATGTCTTTTTTGGGGAGGGGGCACCATGCAGCTCACTACGCTATTCATTGCACACAAATGAATTTTTCACTTTTTAAGATGCATTCTTGGTGCTCAAACCAAATCGAAGTTTGTCTCTAAAAGCTATTGTCTGCACAGGCTGCTGCATGCTTTGTTGTTAAATAGATGGACAGGCTATTCTAAATTTTGGTTGATATTTTGCCACTAGGGGCAGTTAACTTGAAAAAAATAATCGATCCCAACGCTGTGCTCTGATGTACCTCTTCTGCCCCTTTTATGACACCTTTGACCAAATGCCTTCTATGGTTCACAGTGCAGGCACAAAACTACCTCTGATACAGAAGGGTTCTTTACAAGCTTATTTTAAATACCTTGAATCCCTCACCTGAAGGGAGAGGTGAAAGCAAAGACTGCTTTGAATGGGTATTGAGGGAGATTGTGTCCATACCAAGCCACCCTGAAGAAGTATTTCACTTGCAGTAGAACTGTGGATTTGTGCTGTCATTTCACCTTGGAATAAACACCTATCTCTAAGCAGGACCGAGAATGACTTGCAATCTATATGTAATGGCTACTTACTTATTCAATAAAGTTAAGATATACATTAAATGTTGTACTGCCTATGATAATTAAGATTAAAGACAAGTGAAAAGGCGTGAACTATGAGGGGGAGAAGCTTCGACCAAACAGAAGTGCAGGAGTGCTTTTGTATGGGCCTGGTCAGGTAGAGATCATGGGATCATATTAAAAACATACTTGTAGGAATCATAAGGTTTTCTTTAGCACTGCTTGCCAGAGTAGTGGAGATACGGTACAACTGAAAAGTTTAGAAACATCAGAAGGGTGATTTACATGCTCCAGAGAAACTGTTTCAACAGAAAAGGTTTTGGTTTTGTTTTGTTTTGTTTTGTTTTGGTATTGAGTATATAATTAAGCAACTGGGCTTCAAATGCTTAGAAGGGTAAAAATCTGGAATGAGTAACAGAAAAGGACTGTAGATTATTATTTTCTGGAGAGCCTTCAATAGAATATCTCATCATGGGTGGGGTGACTTGAAGATGAATGTCTGGACAATGTAATAGCCAGGTCTATAAATAATACAATCAGAAACATTTGTTTCCGAGGCAAACCAAAGACCATTGTTTGTTTCCCTTGGAATGGTTTACATCAGGAATCAAATACATTGGCTTTTTCTCCCCCATGAGACCCAAATAGGCAAATTCCTTAATAGGAAGTCTGAAAACATTAGTATCCACAACTAGGAGAATTTGAGCTTAAGGCCAAGAGCTCAAAGGAAAAATGGAAATCCAGAAATTAATATACATGCAATGCATGTAACATGCTATATAGTTTTGATGATTTATAATAAAAAGAAAGCTATAGCCAAATATCTCATTTACAGACTGAATTTATTTAGATATCTAGAGTCCCAGTGGCCACAAATAAAATATTATTACAGTTAATGTCCATTTCCGGAAAAACAACTTGCAAATATATGAATTATGCAAATCATAACTTTGTTCCTAGTTCTTGGAGATGAGCCAGAGTTCGATCTTTAGCCATGATGACCTTATATCTTGGATAATAGCAGTTCAGCTAATATTTTCACCTATATCTTGGCTAATTGAGGTCCAGCCATCACCTTTTGATGTTTATGAACAAAGTGTAAACACTATTATCCTATTATTTGACATAATAATAAATAAATAATATAAAACCCCTCAACTTCTCTACTTTGTTAAAGTCTGCCCCCACCCCCACTCCCCAGTGGGACTGTTCTAATCATTGAGTGTCCATTTGATGGAAGCTGCTTTTTCAGGACACAATTATGAATTAAACATAGCTCCTCCTGGCTTCAAGATCTCACAGCCTAGTGGGAGATGGGATATGTACAAACAGAATTATAATCCAAGGTGGAAAGAAACATTGATGTTGAAACTGATATAAGGCCTGTGGAGGTTCAGAAAAAGCAAGAATTTAGTTTTAGAGAGGTGGGGTGGTTATTGGGTGGGAAGCTGGTATCTGTAGATTTTGTGGAGTGGCTGGCATTTAAACTGAAATTTAAGAGGTAAGTAGATTTGGATCTGTGACACTGTCATTCAGTCAGTATTTACTGAGCACCTATTGTGTGCCACACACAATGCTAGGCTCTGAGACTATGACAGTGAACCAGCTAGACGTGGTTCAAGATCTCATGGAACTGACATCTTTTTGAAGAGCGAGGGAGGGAAGGCATGAGCCGAGGTATAAACTTGGAACTTTGGTGCATATGCAGAGAATATTGAACAATTCTGTTTGACTAGAGTGCAAGGTCCATGAAACACAGCAGTGGATGTGTGGTTTGGGCTTCTCGATTCTGTACAGGATAGGGAAATACTGAGGGGTTTTGAGCAAAGAAATTATTTGGAGCACTGAAGGAAGATGACTCTAGAAGCTCTATGTAGGAAAGGTAGAGTGGGGAGAGGCCACAGAAGGCCAACTTTGTTGGAGGTTATTGCAGTAATACTTATGAGAAATGAGGCCCCAGACTGGGGTAGCAGTTGTCAGTGGCACCACAGAATATGCACAGCTGCAGCTCTGAGGCTTGCTATGATCCTTTTTTTTTTTTTTTTTTTTGAGGTGGGGTCTCGCTCTGTCACCAGGCTGGAGTGCAGTTGCATGATCTCGGCTCACTGCAACCTCCACCTCCTGGGTTCAAGCAATTCTCCTGCCTCAGCCTCCCAAATAGCTGGGACTACAGGCGCATGCCGCCACACCTGGCTAATTTTTTTTTTTTTTTTTTTTTTTTTTTGTATTTTAGTAGAGACGGAGTTTCACCATGTTGCCCAGGTTGGTCTCGAACTCCTGAGCTCAGGCAATCCGCCCACCTCGGCCTCCCAAAGTGCTAGGAATACAGGCGTGAGCCACCGTGCCCGGCCGCTAGGATGCTATTATCTGTACTGTTGCATGGCTCATGCAAGCCTTATAAGCAAGTAGCATCAAATCATAGAGACATGAAGCAGACAGGAGAACATGATTTCTGCACAACTTATTCAGTAATATTATAGTGATTATGGTAATAAGAGCAAGGGTAAGATCTCTAGGTTGCTTTCTTTTCCTTTCCTTTCCTTCCCCACCCCCTTTCAGTTCCCTTCCCTTTTCTTCCCTTTTCTTTTCTTTTCCTTTCTCTTCCTTTTTTTTAAAACAACACTGAAAGCCAAAACATTGAATGGCTGTTCAAAGAAACAAAAAACTGACAAAGACTGAGTGGACATTAAAATATACTGATTCAGTTTTGGTTTCATACTGTCAGGAAAGAAAGATATTTAGATAAAGTATAATTTATGGGGAAAGCTTCAATTAGTTCATAGCTAGGCCTTCTTAAGTGTCTGGTTAATATTTTAAGCGGTACATTTAAGAGGTTCTTGAACAATTATTACTGTCTAAAAGAACAGCAGATTCTCTGTTTTACTGTGGTCCCAGTAATCTCTTAGACTTTCAAACTGTGTCCAAGTCTATTCCCTTTATGCTAAATGTCTTTCTACTCAAATAACTATAAGACTTCCCTCCTAGGACATTCAGATGCTGGGTCATGTGACACTGAATGGCTTTATTTTGGCTAATACTGTGTTATTCCAGAATGAGGCCTGTTTTATGAATCTGCTCTATCTCCTTCCACCCCAAATACCTTGTGTTGCCATCCCTCCATTTTCCTACAAAAACTCAAATATCACAGTGGGAATTAAATTGAAAATACCTAAGTACTATGAATTTTCTCTTTGAACAAGTCTCAGAAACCTATGGCATAGAATAGCACAGTGGCCTTGACTTTTGGACAAAAATGGAGTGCTTTATCTGGCTGAACAACTGGTAGCACTTAATGGTGGTGCTTGAGGGAAAGAGGGAGGGGAAATGAAAGGGGTCATGTACTAAGGCCCCTAGCAGAATTCAATATAATGATAAAAATGAAAACGTCTTCCAGATGTCAATGACTTTTTTACTTCAGAGCATCTGTGATAACAAAGCTGACTTGCTATGACCTTACATCGTGTAGTACTTTGTATTATTGTAAGGACTTCACTTTTGACATCCATTATCCATCATCACATTTCCTCTCAGTCTACAAACATCTTTAAGGTTCCACCATACTATTAAACAACAACCTTCAAGCTGTGACTCTTCTTCAAGGCTACCAATGACCAACCTAACTGCCAAATCCTACGAATGCTTCTGAATCCTCATCCCACTTATTTTCTCTCATGTCTTCCACCAAGTGTACCCAGCCCTGTCTTCCCCTACCTCTCGGAAAACTCATTCCCCTTTATCAGTGGTTGTCTTCAAATGACCCCCAAATATAGGCATTCTTTTATTTTATTTCACTAGGTTTCGGGAGAGCAGGTGATGTTTGGTTACATGGGTAAGTTCTTTAGTGGTGATTTCTGAGATTTTGGTGCATGCATCACCCGAGCATTGTACACTGTACCCAATTTGTAGTCCTTTATTCCTCGCCCTCCTCCCCATCCTTCCCCCCAAATCTTCAAAGTCTATTGTATCATTCTTATGAATAGGCATTATTGTTAGTTGCCTTCATTTGTGTTCTCTTCACCCTCCAGGGTCATCTTAGCCATATCCACAGCTTCAAGAATTTCTTTCATGGAGATGACTCTGAGATCTCTCCTGGACCCCAAAACCACCTTCCCACCGAAAAGGATAGCTCACACACTAAACTCCGTATATTCCCAACCAAATATGTTCTTCTCCAGCAAACTTATTTTTCCATGCAGGTCACCCGTCTCAGTATTGGCACTAGCCTTTTCCCAATTTCTATAGCTAGAAACTCTGGAAGCATTCTGTATTATTCCCTCTCCCCTAATACCCAGCCAGGCACAGAAGTTGCTCTCCCTGTTTCAGTCTCTTACCTCTTCAACCCATTCTTCACACTCTAGAGAGAGCATCCTAAAATGCCTTTCTTGGCCCACTTCAAAAATCTTTGATTGTTCTCCCTAATTAATGAAACCAGTGCAGCCTTCAAAGGTCTCAGGAGCAGGCCCAAACATAACTTTGACGCCTCTTCTACCTCATTCCTTAAGCCATGCCACACAGGATTTATCATTGGAACATGCCAATACTAAACATATGATTACATCACTGACTGTGCATGTACCTTCATGCCATTATACACACATGCACTTTGCTCTGACTGTTAACGGCCTCACTGCCCAGCCTCACCCTTTTTCTCCTATCAATCCTTCAAGAACCAATGCTGCCTTTCTGAAGCCTTTCTTAATTTTTCTTCCCCCATTAAAATAAATTGTGTTATCTATGCTCCCAGAGCAACTTGTTCATACCTCTATTCTGGCCTTTATTTCATTCTGCCTTCTACTATGGTTGTCTGTGTCCTCGACTAAAGTGTAAGTTCCTTGATGGCAGTGACGGTCTCATTCATCTCTGGGCCTTTACACAAAGCAATTGCTCAATGAATTAATGTGTAGTGTCAACTCTGAGGGAATTAAACAAATGAAAAGGAATGTTTGCTACAGGTAATGGAAAATCATAGCTAATTTCCTCATCCAGGTGAGAACATAGCCTTCATCACTGTCCTGGGAACTGAGGACCTGCTTAAGGTCAGCATTAAGGACAAACTCCCCAAACTGTGTTTAGCTGGAAGTTGACTTTAGAGGAGTACTTTCAGGAGGTGAGGACGGATTGAAGACAAGGAGGAAGTTTTTCTCCTCCAAGGTCAAGCTTTTAACAAGTGTCTGCAATGTACACTGAGGGATTTGGCTGTACTCCAATTATGCTAATATGTTTTATATATGGGCCTCCAGCATCCAGGAACCACCTCTCTCAACAATTTAATAAGTGTAAATATCAAGGCAGAGTTGTAAATGTGGAACTTATTTGTAATGTACCAACCTTGTTATTATCAAATGTCACAGGGTATAAGTCATGGCAATTATGCTGCCTGCTTTTTATTACATTTATTTTACTTTTTAAAAGTGCAGTATATCCTCATAAGCTTCTCCTATTCTGCCCTATCTAAGGAACCTAGTGTGCCTGTGTGTTCTGAAGTCACAGAAGGCAGAAAATTTAGAGTCACAGGATTAATGGGCATCCCCAGTAAGAAAGGGACCTCGTGAATCACTGACTCCACTCACTGACACTATACCTCTACATTAGGCTTCACTGTGTATTTCAACAATTCAAGTTGTGAGACCTTGTGAGTTTCTCCATACAAGACATTTCATGACTTAAAGCACAGAATTGTTCCTTCCTCCACCCTCCTACCATCTGAGCGTGCAGATGTGTGTGCGTGGTCCTGTAACGGGAAAGCTGGCCATTTTGCACAAAGCCTTCAAACTCAATCGGCCAGCTTGGTGTGATACAGTTCAGAGTCACCTCTTCAGTGTTCTATTGGCAGGTGAAAGTGAGGGGAAGTGGGTCTGATTTTTCTGGTTAGGACCAGAAAGTTATCCACTATATCCAGCACAAAATTCCCATTTCCCAGTAGTCTCTTTCTCCTCCCACTTCTTACTAAATTGCATCAACCACTCAGAAGGGGAAGGGTGGGTGAATCTCTTCCTCCATATAACTAAGCATTCTGTGGCAACAGTCCTCTTTTCTTATAGAGGAGTCCTAGCCTATCTGCAGGCTTTAGCAGGCTTCCCTGGTATCAGGCAGAAAACCTGCCAAGCCATAGAAATCTGTTGGCAAGTAGATCTGTTTTTATGGGGTTTGAAAAGTGCCACTGCTTCTGAAGTTTCCTCGAAAGAGAAGGACCAAAAAGAAAAAAGTAATACTTCATCCTTGCACCTAGGAGGTACTTTAGTAGTCTTATTTCCCCTAAATCCACGCACCCTCCTTCGTTTTTGGTTTATGATCCAGCAACCTCGTAAACAAGCTATTCATCTCTTCATCATTCATCCCACAAATATTCCAAATATTCATTGAACATTTACTGCATGACAGGCACTATGCTAGGCACTATACACTAGCAAAACTCGATGTGTTTTAGGTCTTCATGAGCTTAGTCAAGTGGAGCATGCCAATGGTAAACAAATCAATATGTGATTACAGTTGTGTTTAGTGCCTTAGAAGGAAAGACTGCAGATATTGTAGGAGAAAATAATGGTGTGGGTGTGAGTGTGTGTGTGTGTGTGTGTGTGTGTGTGGTGGAAAGGGAAGGGGCCTAAGTTAGATTGGGTGGTCATGAAAGTCCTCTCTGAAGAAGTGATATTTAATTAGAGACCTAAAGGATGAGTAGGAGTCAGACAGGTTAAAAGTGAGTAATTGTGTAGTCAATGTAAAGGAAGTAAAGTCCATATAATGGGATAGTGTATTTGTCAGCTTTTGCTACGTTGTATGATGGTTAAAAACAACCCCCAAACCTCAATTAGCAAAGGTATGCTGTGGCAGCCACAGGTCATCTGTGGCACTGCTTCATTGTGTCTCCTTCATTCTAGGATCCTGGCTGAAGGAGAAGCCCTTTTTTTTTGGACACGCCAATCCTATGGCAGAGGGAGAAGAGCAAACAATGCTGAACCTTGCCACGGCTTTCAATCTTCTGATCATATGTAGTGGAAGTCACTTTGGCTCACATTCCATTGGCCGAAGCAAGTTTTATGACCAAGCTCATGTCAGTTCGTCAGGGCACGTGGCAGGAGGCAGGAGGAAAAAAGAATCTATAGAAACAATAGCGCAATCTGCCACAGCCCTTGTCTGAGTTCCACCTATACCTCTTACTAATAGACTTTTCAAACATTTCACTACCTTCTCAGGGCCTCAGTTTCCTCACCTCTACAAATAATGTTTAAAACAACTGAAGAGAACCTAAGATGGTTTTTCAAGGGTTAGAGCTAGCCCTCAATTTAGGAAGCAACTTGCAGGAACTGAAAATACATAATCTGGAATCTAAGGTTTCTCTACATTTACCCACGGCATTTTCTTTCAATTACAATGATACAGGGAAGGCGAGTTTTAGCATGCTACCTTGGCCACTAACTAGCTATGTGATCTTGGGCAACTTACTAAAACTCTGTGAGCCTTGGACTATTGTAAGGATTGTGTAAAATAATATATAGGATGAGTACATTTCGTGTATTATAATGGCATAAACATACTAATCATTATTGTAATTATCTGACTGCCATGATCGCCTCCGCTAAGATCCAAAAATCTGTCTCTCGGCCAGCCACGGTGGCTCATGCCTGTAATCCCAGCACTTTGGGGAGGCTGAGGTGGGCGGATCACCTGAGGTCAGGAGTTTGAGACCAGCCTGGCCAACATGGCAAAACCCTGTCTGTACTAAAAATACAAAAGTTAGCCCGGCATGGTGATGGACGCCTGTAATCCCAGCTACTTGGAAGGCTGAGGGAGGAGAATCACTGGAACCCGGGAGGCGGAGGTTGCAGTGAGCCAAGATCTTGCCACTGCACTCCAGCCTGGGCAACAGAGCAAGACTCAGTCTCAAAAATAAAATAAAATAAAATATTAATAAATAAATAAATAAATAAATCTGTCTCTCATACTCTCAATCCCACGTTTCACCTAGCCACCTCAAGCTCACCAGGTCAAAAATCAAACTTATTTTGCCTCTCAGGCAGTCCCCATTCAGTTCCCTCTCCAGACTTCCTGATGTTTATCACTGGCACTGATGTGCTTCTAATCGCCAAGGTCAGAAAACTTCAGGTTATCTCTTGACAGCCACACCCCTACTCAGTTCTATCACTTCTCCTTCCACGGTATAGTTTACATTTCTCTCTTTCTGATTTCAAAGCTACCACCTAATCCCAGAACCTAGCGCCTCACTCCTTGATTACTACACTAACTACTCTTACTCCCTTTACTTCACCCCAGGCCAAAGCAGCCTTTTGACTATCTGATTCCCATGCTGAAAATCCTGCAGTGGCTCACCAGTAAATAAAAAAATAAAGTCCAAACTCTTCAGCTGAGTGGCCGGCATCCTTCAGAATTTGGCCTGGCCCACTTTTTCCAACCTTTCTTCTCACTCTTACCCATATACACCTTCTGCTGCAGCAGTACTGACCTAACTCACCATTCTCTGAAAATCTCCAGGATCTAGAATAGCACCGTCTGGGAGAAATCTAATGCAAGCCACAGATATGATTTTACATTATGTAGCAGCTACATTTTTTAAAATGAGAAACAAGTGAAATTCATTTTAATGTTTCTGTTTTCCAAATATCATTTTAACATATAATCCATCTAAAAAGTAATAATGAAAAATTTTACATTTGTTCATACCATGTCTTCAAAAGTCCGTAAGTATTTTACACTTCCAGCGTGTCTCAATTTGCACACACTAGCCACATGTCCAGTGCTCCATAGCTGCACGTGGCTGGGGCTACAGTATTGGACGGCAGAGATCTATCCCCCACCTTGTGGCTCAAGGCAAGCTCCCACTCAAATTAGCACCTGTGGAAATACTGCCTTTCAAAGACCCAGCTTCATAGCCTCCAAGAAGTCTTCCCAGAGTCTCTCAACTGAAAGTCATCTTTCCCATTTCCATGCTACACCATACACATTATTTTAGTATGGTAATACATTTTCAGATGTTTTGAATAGATAACACATTCATTTGTTTCAAACTCAGAGAGGGTACCGAAGGATATGCATATGACATTCCCAGCCCGTCCCGCTTCCTAGCCAAACTAATTCCTTTCCTTAGAGGCCACCAATGTCATTTGATTTTTGTATAATTTTGCAGATAAATCTTACATACATATACACATGTATGTAAGCACACATTTCTCATCATCTCTTTCTCAACAAATGGCGGCAAAGTAAACGTGCTGTTCTGTACCTTACATTTTTTGCGTTTACTAGACTACCGTAGCGACCATTCCACATGGAATGTACAGTACATGAAATGTTTCATCGAACTTTCCACTGCACGTTAAAGATCATTGTATTTGTGTCTGTCTCCCTGACAAGACTTTTAATTTTTGAAGGTTATATATTTTGTCTTCTTTTCTGTATCCTTGCAAAGCTCTGCACCTTGGACTCTGGTGCTATACATAATACTCAATAAATATTTATTAAATTGCTCAATCAGAATGATGTTCTTAAAATGCTCTTTTGCATTTGACACTCTCACCCCCAGGAAAATAACATTAACTTCTAATTGCCCACAGCATACTTTTTTTCTTTCTTTCTTTCTTTTTTTTTCTGAGACAGAGTCTCACTCTGTCACCCAGGCTGGAGTGCAGTGGCGCCAGCCCAGCTCACTGCAACCTCCGCCTCCTGGGTTCAAGCAATTCTCCTGCCTCAGCCTCCCGAGTAGCTAGAATTACAGGTGTGCGCCACCATGCCCGGCTAATTTTTGTGTATTTTTAGTAGAGACAGGGTTTTGCCATGTTGGCCAGGCTGGTCTCGAACTCCTGATACCTTCGCAGTCAGGCCCAACTTTCGTTTCTAGACTAATCTTTACTCCCCAGAAACACACTCTTTGTTTTAAACAAGTCTCCTCACTGGAACTTTCCCACAGTTGGTATGTATGGACCTATCTACTTCTCTCTCTGTGTGTATATTTTATTCTAATGTCTTCCCAACTAGACTATAATCCCCTGAAACAGAGGCAATGTCTAATGCCTTTATTCATCCCAGGACAGTACCTACAACTCCGTGATTCTCACTGCATGCTTGATGGGCTCGTAAATATCTTTCTCTAGGATTTCTTCCCTCCTTTCCTTTCCCTTGGGCCTGGCCTGCCCCGCCCCAGGCTGGATGATAATTGCCCCGATTCTACATTTCCTTTTGGCAGAGACAGAATACAGTTTGTTTCTCTAGTTCATTTTTATTTTTAAATCATTCTTCCCTCATTCAAATGATTCTCCAGCCAGAGAAGTTGTAGGCAGAGGCAGTGACAAAGGTCAAAGCACATAATAAGTGTACTTTCTGAGAGGGAGTTTTTCTTCCCATTTTAACATTTTTGTCTTGAATTCCAATTACCTAAATCCAAAATCACTGCCTTTTCCTATGTCTCAAATAATGGAAGCTGCTTTGAGATTCACATCAAAAGCCAATATGGCACTATAATGGCTATCTAGTGCTTGAATAAAGCCCAGTAGTACTTATAACAGTATCAGCTCAAAAATGGGAAGCGTTACAATAGCTACCACTTAATGAGCACTATGTGGATGATACTATTCGAAAGCTTTACACCCTTCATTTTATTTAATCCCCACAATCATCCTGAGATAAACTCTATTATTCATATTTTACGGATGACTCAACTAAGGCTCAGGGAGGTAAGGTGGCATGATCAAAGTGTCTGTCAGAAAGTGATAGAGATGGAACTTGAACCCAGGCAATATGGCTCCAGAACACATACTCCAACCCCTAGGCATATTTTCTCCCTTAGCTTGTGAGAGCCGATGCCTTTCCGGTGTATATTGCTTGAAATCTATTATATTTGAACCCCTCAGGAGCACAGGTGTCATCAGCCTGGTCTCTGCGTCCCTATTGTTTCCTCTTCCCTTCACTTGGTTCAAAAAGAACTGTGCTGCTTTTCCACTAAGCCTCTTCACCATTTGACTGCTACTATCCGGGGAAGCCTCTCTGTCTACACTCTGTATCTAGAGTGTTCCTTGCTGCTCGAAATATGCTCCACGGTCCAGCAGCATCAGCATCACCAGGGAACTTGTTAGAAATGAAACATCTCAGGTATCACCCCAGACTACTGAATCAGAATCTGCATTTTAACAGATTCTCAGGTGATTCGTGTGCACATTAAAGCTCGAGAGCAGTGCTCTCCATCTTTTGCAGTACTTACTCCCTTAGTAATTCCTTGCTGCAGTGTTCCGGACACAGAAGTCTAAAATCTATGGCTTGAAAGGGAGGGAATCATTTAAGCTGTTCCCTGTTCTCTGGCCTTGAGGAGCTCCAAAATCAGTCAGAGACCATGCTAAGAGTAGATCTTGCTGTCATTAGAATAACAAATATGTGGACGAAATGAAAAGACAGCCACGTTAGCCATGATTTCCTTTCCATATTTCATTCATGCTCTCCCTGTATCTCACACTGCCACAACACAGACGCTTTCTTTTGTACCATGGGAACATTTTTAATTAAAGCATTGGAACCTTTGAGAATAGACAATCCTTTAAAAGTTAAGTGTATCTGTATTTACAAACCTCCATTTATTTGGCAGTGACAATAGGAAAGAAAAACTCTGCTGCTGAAGGCATATAGAGGAATGATTAAGCTAATTTACAATAATTGCTTTAATCTTCACATATTGAATTATAGTGTCTAACTCTTTGAGTTCTCTCGGTCTGAGGTAAAGAAAAAATATAACACTGTGTTCAATATTGTACCTCTGAAGCACAGTGGAAATTTTGCCCTACAGTGCCAGCCTGTCACCCACGGTGTCCATGTGATAGAAGGGGAGAGATCACCCGCAATGTCTAATTGCCACTGTACTCACTCCTGTGCTTTAAGATAGAAAGCCCATGTTCAGAAGCAGAGCCATTAGCAGCTATTAATTGCTTAGCTCTAATAAATTGCCCAGACCAGGACTTAATTAGGGAAGACACTTAGGAACAGGACACAGGCCAAGAGGACATAAAGGAGAGCTGGGAATGAGATGAAACCTGGGCAGCCAGGAAGGCCAGGAAGGGCCCAGGATGGAGAGAGGGTAGTTGAGATATACGGATGTCAACTTTACTTACTTTCTGATCGCATTTCAAGACAGTCCGGCTGGCTGCTGCTTCTAAAGACTCCTATAGTTGTGCATCTATACCTCTCCAGGAAGCACCTGGAGTAGGAAGAGCCGTGGTATCTAAGGTGATATGAATGGTTTCTTTTTGCTCTTGGCAGCTCTGCTCACCCCTGCCTCCCCTGAAGCTGTCTAACTTGTCTCCTTGATGGGACTGGCTGGGTCAGGCCTGGTTTTGCTTTCTGAGTGACTCAGGTCTGAGTCACTGATCAAGAGGAGGAAGTCCTAATCATGGGTGCAGCCCTTTCAAGTAAGAAACATGGAATTTCATCAAAAGGCACCGTGAGCTCTCCGAGACATTTGGCTGACAGTTATTGTCCCATTATTTCACTTTTAGAGAAACTACATTCTTCATCTTTGGCCCTTCGTGAACTCTGCTCCACCAGTGATTTCAATCTCAAAGTTTCCTGAAGGGCTTTGGCCAGATGTGACCAATAGCTCATCATGAGCTGATATCTGGTATACGGCCTCAAACAATAGGAAGAAGATGATCATTGTATCCAGGCAACATTTATATAGGTGTCTGTCTCCAGATTCTGGCAAGAAATTGCAAAAAAATGAACTATTGCTTTTGAATTGGAAACAAAGTACTTGGCTGCTAAAAAGATGGCACTGCAGCCCACTTACAACAGTTGAGGGCATTACAACAGTTGGACTCTCTTGGTGTCAATCCTTTAAAGAAAAGTATTATCAGCAAGAAGCAAATATGGGTCATTCTTATTAATATTTCCATACTCTAACTTCCTTCTGAGGGGCTTGGTGCATTCTACCTCAATTATCTCACTTATCTTTGAGGGCTTTTGATTATCTTGGGTGGGGTTGCGGGACAGGGAGGGTCGACACACAAGCACACACATATCCTTTAAGAGCTCACAGATGCTTTTACATCTAGCAACTTGTTTGAGCCTCATAAGTCCATGAGGTCTACAGAGATGATCATACCTTATTTGTGAAAGAACCATGTTTGAAAGCCGGGGCTTCCAGCACTACATCCCAAATACCCTGAGAGCTGTGGCTCTCAGCACCACTGTTGCTGTAGGTAGCATTCACTGTTCTTTAACTTCCAAGTATGTCAGGGTAGCCGTGCGCTTCCAAAGAGGGGGCACCAGGGCCTTTTTCGTCCCCTGCTTCATTCGCTCTTTATTTCTTACACTCTGACTCCTTATTGAAGGTTTGTGGCCCTAAATGCAGTTTCTTTAGCTGTCTCTTTCCCTCCAACCCCAGGTAGTATTTTAGCCTGGATAGTTCCCATAGGTATTTCTTTATACCTAAATTCAAAAGCGTTTCTTGACTTTCTTAAACCTATGCCCTTTTCTGATCAACATCTTGCATGTCCTACCATTTCTCCCCCTCCCCTGCCCCCTGCAAAGACACTGGAATGGACATTCATCCCCAGTGCAGAGTTCAGGCTCCTGGTTTCCATAGCCTTCATCTTATCCCTACCAGCAGCCACATTTTTACAAACCTTTATTTCCTGTTTTAAGAAAGTAATATGCGTATTTTTTCTCTGCTACATAAGGTAGCATAAGATTGATAGGATCTTTCAAACTATTTCTCTCTGGCCCTGGTTCTGAAACATATAGCCCCTTGAGAAACATGGCTCTATTATTACCTATCAAGTTTTATTATATTTAAAACTGTTTCCACATCTGTCCCCCTAAACTGTGACCTCCTTGAGGATGGGGATATAATCTGGTTAATCTTTGTATCCGCAAGTGCCAAGCAGAGTGCCAGGTACATAAATTGTTGAACGAACGAATGAATGAATGAATAAATAAATAGTGCCAGAAGAGGACAATGCTACTCCATCATTTCCCCCATGTCTTGCTCTGTTTTTAGCCAAAGTACAAATTGGAAGTGTCTAAGATATTTTAACACCCAACTGTGAATAGTGTCAATGAAAATGACAATAGTTCCCTTCTCTGTTCCCCCATTCTGTCTATTTTCCCATAGAATCTTTACTGCTCAGGTTCTATATGCCTCTGCTTGATTAATTATACACTTCTTTCTTTCATCTTGAATGTTTAAAATGACAGTAATTGCCCAGAACTGAATGCATGACCTCTAAGAATCTAATACTACTAAAAAGGGGCTGGTTTCACATTCTAATCTGGCTGTCATAATCATCCTCAAGAGGATTGATTCAGTAACTTGGAAGAGGTTGCCATGTCAAAATAAAGGTTCAGCTCAGCTCCACTGGTCAGCCTACCAGCTGCACCTGAACTTGAAAATACCTTTGTATTGTTAGTTGTTTATATTTCTTTTTATAATCAATAGATCCATGCATCTGGAGTGAAGAATCAAGTATTTTGTTTTGTTTTACTTCAATTTTCAATCTATCTAAGTTTTTGTAAAATATAATAAAAATAAATTACTAGATAAATATAATGGAAAAAAGTCATGCAAAATAAAAGCTCCCATCTTTTTTAGTGTCAACAGACACCAGAGTACTCCGTTAAATTGCTGTAAGGTTCCTGAATGCTTACTCTCAACAGCTACACTTACCTCATCACACCCCCCTCAACCCATGATTCTGGGATTACATCAATCTGTAAAGCAAGAAGTGAGGAGTGCTGCATGAGACTGTGTGCTTATCTAGGCCTTAGCCAAACCTTATTAAGGCCTGAATTGTTCTTGAATCCCCAGAGCCTAGCCTCCATTATACCTAGTGGTTATTGTGTCCAAGTGAATGCCTGTGCCCTTCTTTAAAGGTCTATCCACCTTGTGAGTGTGAGTTAGAATTGATGTAAATGATTCAGCACTGTAATTAAAGGTGCAATCTCTAGAGACAGACTCAGTTTTAAACTTCTGGTTTAGCCACTTACCAGCTATAAGGCCTTGAGCAAGTTATTTAACCTCTCTGTACTTCAGTTTTTTTTATTTATAAAATGGGGATAATTACAGTATCTATCTCATAGTGATGTTGTGAGGAATAAATGATGTGATGCATTTAAGATACTTAGCAAACTGGCTGGCACATAGCACAAACTCAGTAAGGTTGGCTATTACCTCCACATGACTGCCTTAATTCATTCAGGCTGCTATAACACAATACCATAAACTGGGTGACTTGTAAACAACAGAAATTTACTTCTCACAGTTCTGGAGGCTGGGAGGTCCAAGATCAAGGTGCTGGCAGATTTGGAGTCCGATGAGGGTCCACTTTCTAATTCATAGATGGTGTTTTTCTGTTCTCACATAGTGTTCTCACATAGTGAAAGGGGTGTCTCTTTTGTGAAGGCACTAATCCCAATCATAAGGGATTCCACTTCATGACCCCATCACCACCCACAGGCTCTGCCCCTTAATACTATCACCTTGGGGGTTAGGATTTCAACATATGAATTTCAGGGGCACATAAACATTCAGACCATAGCAATGACTAATAAATGGTGTTAATGTCCCCTTCATTTCATAAGAGAGTGAAATTCCAAGTTTACAGTCCTACGGGCCCCTCAACCCATGACTCTGGGATTACAGAAATTGCTTCTCCCTTTTCCTACTCAGAGTAATGTCTCATTGCTCCCAACAAGGCTCCTGCACCCTGGCAAATCAGTTTACTTACTATTCTTTCCTTATACTTAACTAGCTAATTCTCACTTCTTGACATTTTCTCAGGACCACCATCAACCTGGATTGCCCTCTTCTTTCATCTCTGTTATAGTCATTTTCCTTGTTCAAAATCAATCTCCAAAATAGCCTCCATAAACAGTAGTTCTCAAACTTTAATGTTCATCGCGATCACCTGGGGTGACTGTTAAGCATGCCCTTTCCTGAGCTCCACCTCAAATTCTGATTTACTAGGTCTGGGGTAAAGTCCAGGAATTTAATTTTTAAAATAAGGCCTCCCTCTCTCTACCCCTCCAACTGCCAGGAGACTCTGAGGCATTAACTTTTTTTGGGTCATAGATTGACAAAAAATGTTTTATAAGAAAACATGAATTAACATCACTTGAATCAATTCTTTCTCTGAGTTTTCTTAAATGCTAATAATACTTTTAATAAAGTAACACCATATTAATTCAGCTTCATTAAATTGGAAGTCTTGATACTTGGACAGAAGCCAGGCTGCCAAAAAGAGAGGTGGGAGGCCGAGGATGAATCTCCCTCCAAGATGATAAGTAGAGCTAGCCATGCATATTTAGATAGGTGCCAATTAATTCTTTGCTGATTTATTCATTGACAAAATTCCTTGTTTAGTCCACTCAAGGTCTCATCTACTATTTCTCTCACTTAGATTATTGCCCTAGTCTCTTACCCAGTTTCCCACTTCCTCTGATGCTGCCCAATAGTCTATTTTCCACATTCAACGGAAAACAATTGAAAGGTTTTATTCAGGTGAGTGATACACTAGAATTTTATTTTTTAAAGATCACACCGGTGTTTATCGTAGGATAAGGGCCAAAAGCTTGATTAGAATCTACAAGGCTCTGCATAGTCTACTCCCAACTACCCTTCCAGCCTCATCTTGGTTTATATGCCCCCTTTCTTTCAGTTCCATGACTAGGAACAGTTCCTTCTGCTGCAGAACCTCTACATAAGCTCTTTTATCAATTTGGAATGTTCTTTTCAGCATCCCCTCCTAACCCCATGTACCCACCCAGACACACACTTAGTTAACCCCTACTTATCTTTTGAATCTTAGCTCAAGTGTCTCTTCCACAGGGAGACCTCCCTGGCTTCCCACTTTAAGTCAGCTTTCATTGCTATATGTTTTCAGAGAATCATGTTACTTTTCCTCAGAATCCTTGTATCAGTTTGTGATTACACAGTCATTATTATTACTGTAATTATTCAATCAATGCCCATCTTCTCTTGTAGATGGCAAGCTCCCTGAGGACCCAAGGCATATCTATTTTTGCTTGTCACTATATCCTCTGCATCTAGCATAATGATCAGCATACAGCAAGCCTTTAATAAACGTATGTTAAGAAATGGGCAGGATAAATCCCTTCTGTTCCTTCCCAGAGCAGACCACAATGATCTAAACTTCTCTGGTTTCTTCCCAAAGCTAACACTGTCTTGACTGTGTAGGAGTGTGTGTGTGTGACATGAGTTCAAACTCCCCTAGAGGGAAAACCCCGGTCAAGGTAATGGGACTCAAAACCTACCCACTTAATCTTTAAGCTTTTGGCCAGCTCCATCCACCAGGGGATGAGACAAGCCTGATGCTGATGGCTCCTGCCCATTGGCCTTTGCGCTGAATAGTTAGCTTGTTTCTAGAAGTCACCTGGGCATCATAGTAAAGATGGGATCCTTGTTCAAGTCATTAAGTTGCAGTTCAGCATTATCAAATCTTGTTAGCTATCACCTTAACTAGCAAATGCCCTCTATATTAAACACTGAGTAATTTTAACTTTGATTAAGTTATCCATCTCACTCCTTCTGATATGCATGTCATTATAGTTCTTGAAGTGAAATCGAGGAGGAATGGTAACAAGATATTGCTGGTGACAGTGATGGGGGGATGAATGGGTTGCTAGTGTAGTGTGATGTGTCATTTCTTAGCCCAGATGCCATACAGAATTTCACAAGAGTGGTGCCACCATTTTACGTAAAAGCCACATCAACAACCTGGAAAGCTTCAGCTGAAATCACATCTGAGGTTCAAGAGTTGAAATATATTGACTCCTTGTCCCTAAGCTTGTGAGTCACCCAGTAAAATCATAGACACAAAAAAATTCAAGATATTTGAGCTAGGGGACAATCAAATACCTGAATTTTTAAAAACTCAGATTGAGTCAGCAGGTTGCCTTTGCTCCCAACATAGGTAAACTCCACATAAATCCTATGACTCCAGATGGATAGAGGCATAACATACTAATGTTTCTGTCAAAAACAAAAACAAAAACAAAAAAACCTTAACTACAGAGCAACTGGACAATTCAAATGATTTTCTAATTGGTCATAATTTTCCAAACATTCTAATATCACACACTGACCATATAATCCATCTGAGAAAAGGCATGCCACAGGAAGACCATAGGCATGACTGGCCTCACAATTACTCTGTCTAAATATTCTGCTATTTGGATTTTTTTTTCAGTTGTGACTATTTTAACTGTCCTTTCCAATGATGTAATAAGTGATATTCTTCAACATGTGAGATGCTGTTGGCAAGCTCTGTGGGTCTGAGTAATTTGAGTAGCTTTCAGCAGGTTTTGCAAAGCCCTTTTATTTTAATTAATTAATTAATTAATTAATGTATTTATTTATTTTGAGATGGAGTCTCGCTCTGTCACCCAGGCTGGACTGCAGTGGCGCGATCTCGGCTCACTGCAAGCTCCACCTCCCGGGTTCACGCCATTCTCCTGCCTCAGCCTCCCCAGCAGCTGGGACTACAGGCGCCCGCCATCACGCCCGGCTAATTTCTTGTATTTTTAGTAGAGACGGGGTTTCACCGTGTTAGCCAGGATGGTCTCGATCTCCTGACCTTGTGATCAGCCTGCCTCGGCCTCCCAAAGTGCTGGGATTACAGGTGTGAGCCACCACGCCCAGCCTAAAGCCCTTTTAATACAATGATTTTTTTCAAATGAGTATGCCTTGTGTGTATGTGTTATGACTTTTCCTTTTTAGTTTTAACTTGCAAATGGAATAAAATTCAAACAAAAGTAGAGTTAATATGGAAGTATAAAAAGAAAATATCCAAAGTGCCATACTTTTCACATAATCTCAGCCCATCCTCTGTTAACTTGTACATATGTCCATTAGTCTCTGTGATTAGGAAGCATATTGGAAAATTTATTTCCTTGGTGATACCCAGGTTTTGTTCAATATATAATTTTAAGTTTCTCAATAAGACCATCTGTTATGTAAAATAATCTCTTCATTTCCTGAAAATTCATTTACAAAATGTTTGGAAAGTGTCCATTTGATATAATTATTCCTTGCCTACTCTCTTTTCCCAATCTCCATTAAAATATGCATGAGGATTTTTTTTAAATGAGGTAATCAGTGAGATCA
The DNA here is from genome assembly GCF_006542625.1 of Nomascus leucogenys. Taxonomy (NCBI): domain Eukaryota; kingdom Metazoa; phylum Chordata; class Mammalia; order Primates; family Hylobatidae; genus Nomascus; species Nomascus leucogenys. Next base: position 85,140,590 of record NC_044406.1, read on the forward strand.
GATGATAAGTTACTACAGTACCCAGCTCCTTTGCCATGGATAACTGGACTGTGGATAGACACTAGACCCAAAGGCAGTATTTATAGGCTGACCAGTGGCCTATGGAGTGGAGTGAGATAAGAATTCTAACCAATCAGATCCTCACTCAAAGGGATTTTCAATTTGAGACTCAAAATATCAGCCCATTGGTCAGTAGTCATAGAAGTAAAAGCAGAAACAGAATAGCTGAGCTAACCTAATAGCAGAGTTCCTTGTGAGAGGACAGCTTACTGTTGTATGTATGATGAACAATGGTGAAGTTCTTTAGATGGCTTGTGTAGTTTACTTAAAATAAACTTTGATTGACTGAGATGTGCTGAGCATGTCACTATTCTGTGTAACTTGACTGTGCCTAACACATGGATCAACTTTTAAAAATGTTCTGAAGTCCATTTGTCAATGTAGAGCAAATAGAGGCTGAATGAAGATAAGAAACCAGGTCTCTTCATTCCTAGTCTAATGATATTTACAAGATCAACTTTACTTTCTTTCAGAAAAGCTTTAGAACTCAATGAGATACTGTTATTTCTTCAGACTTGCTGCTATCAACTGCATCAACACTATGATGCTATCTTACGTATAGGAAAGCCTGATGACAATCCGTGAAAGGACAGGCAAATTTCCAGGTGATATATGTAAAATATTTATTGACAAAAACGTCACTCCTGGGAATTAAAGAAAAGCTACACGTAGTCACTCAAAGCTCTGGTGAGGGAAACCTGCACCCAGAACCACACTTAACTCTTCAGTTGGAAAACAATTTTTGTCAAATGTTTCAGTAGAAGCCTTTAAGTATGCTTTGTATGCTCAGATGTGATTAAATGTACCTTTTTTGAGTAAATCTGCTTCTACACCAGATCTGTTCAAAGTTTTGGGACAGTACCACCATTTCCCTTACTTCTTGGGATAGTCTCCCCTGAGATTCAACTTTCTAGCAGTTATTATTTCAAGGCCAGGAAACTTTACCTAAATTAAGCTAAGAAATATAATGTCTCGTGCTGATTTTTCAAAATTTAAATTCTCCATCTCTGGAAAATTTCTTTGTATTATGAGGTATCTGGACCTGGTGAAACCTAATTTGTAAGACTTTCCAGATATTGGTAAGTTCAGCTGATCTACAGAATCGAAGTGGCTTAAAAGAAACTTTGACTCTATTTCTTTGAACCTCCATGGCCACATCTGTAAAATGAGAATGATAAAACTTGCCATGCCAATATAACCCTCCTGAATTTTAGAACATGAGAGTTGGAAATGCCTCTCCCAAGTGATCTCATCCATCCTCCCTGCTTTACCTTGTTAAGGTATGAGCGTCAAATGAGATAACAGAGATGCATTTAGAAGAATGCTACAAGGTATTAACATCATCACTCTTTGTTTTTATTTGAGTGATGCCATTACTAACTGTTCCAAAGGAGCTTCTTGGCTCTTTATTTATTGGTTATCTTGATTGAAAAGACCTCCAGACTAGCCAAAGTCCTGGACATTAGCTCTATGCAGAATGACAGCCAGTATTTTTTTTTTTCTGTCTGTTCTCTCTGTTTCTGTCTCCACCCTTGATAGTTACATCTAAATTTATCCCCAGAAAAACCAACATATATTCTTAACCAAGACAGCACTTCCTAATTTGTCCTGTTCAGGTCTCATCCTCCTTGTAGAAAACCAGTATGTCTTAACTGAAAAAACTTTGAGATATAATCTTGTCTAGAGACTCCTTAATGCCAGTCTGCAAACCAGCTGCATCTGAATTACCCAGGGGACTTTTGACAAATGTAGACTTTTGTTTGTAGTTTTGTTAAACTTTTATTACAAAAAATTCAAACAAACAAAAAATGACTGCCTGTCATGAAGAACTCTTAGATACTTACCACCCAACTTACACAATTAACCACCCATGTTTAATCTTATTTCATTTATATCTCATCCAAATCTCATGTATAAATATTTCAAAATGCAAAATTATATATTTTATTTTTGTTTTTTCAAATAAAAGTTCCTGGAATTCTGATTTGCTAGGTTTGGTATAGGGCCCAGGAATCTGTATTTCTAATAGATGAATCTGATATGCAATTTTGAGAACAGTTGTGTTTGATTCTCCTTCTCATACATAGAGAAATAGAAGCTAAACAAAGAAGTCATTAGCTGAAGTTTTACTCCACTGCTTTATCCCAAAGATGGGTTACTGTTTTGAAAGGAGAAATATTCTAAAGACCATTCAGAAGAAACAAAAACAAAAACAAAACAAAACAAAAAAACACTATTTGAGTGGTAAGTGCTTTGAAAATAACAGGCTAATACCAGGAGGCAAGGAAGCAACTTTCTGAGATGTCAGCTAAGCAATGAAGCCTTCCCAGTCCACACTGAAGTCTCATGCCTTTGAGCTCAGCCTTCATTGACTGGACTACTCATTTGGAAGTTAATCACAGGCAGCCTTGTGACAGCTCATGTATTATGGAATCGATTTCACTCTTTTTTTTTTTTTGAAATGGAGTCTCGCTCAGTCGCCCAGGCTGGAGTGCAGTGGTGCGATCTCGGCTCATTGCAAGCTCCGCCTCCCGGGTTCACGCCATTCTCCTGCCTCAGCCTCCCGAGTAGCTGGGACTACAGGCGCCTGCCACCACGCCTGGCTAATTTTTTGTATTTTTAGTAGAGACGGGGTTTCACTGTGTTAGCCAGGATGGTCTCGATCTCCTGACCTCGTGATCCGCCCGCCTCGGCCTCCCAAAGTGCTGGGATTACAGGCTTTAGCCACCGCGCCCGGCCAGATTTCACTCTTAAATTGCCTTAACTCTCCAAATAAATTGTAAGCTTATGAAGGGTAAGGACCTTGCCTGATTCAGCTTTGTATCACTCTCCTCCCCACCTCCTAACAAAACCCCATTTGGTGTCCTGTCACATGTGATATTTTATTACAGTGCATTACTTCTTACTTTATATCACTAGGAGATTACTTCACCACATTTCTATGCTGATGTGCTAAATGTAGAGAAAAAGTGAGTGTGTCTCATAATGTACCTAAATACAAGGACTATGTATTGTGATCTATGCGTTGTGATTCAAAAGGTTCTGTTGGAATGTCCTGAACCAAATTCATTTCTTCAGTGGCTCACCATATTGCCTGGAATTGCTACCCTTTATCATCTCTTTAAGTGACTGGATTGAAACCCTAAATTTCACACAGGAGTTAATCCAGAAGCTCCTTAGCATAAATTAGCAGACAGAGCTGATTGCATTTATGATGCAGATCTCTTTGATGTCATAATGGGATCATAGGCTTCAGGTCAATAGCTTAATTGGGATTCTCCAGTGGAAGTTAAGGGGCTGTTGGGTACCTCATGGGTGGAAATACGTTTGCTGAAAAGGGGCACAGTGGTTAAGAATGCAGGTTTTGGAGTGAGATGGATTTAAATTTCAGTCCTGAGTCTACCATTGACTAGTTAGTTATGTGACATTGGAGTAGTCACTTAACTTCTCTGACCCTCATTTTGTTCATCTGTAAAACAGAGGGTTAACAATAGAACACAATTTCATTTATTCAACAAATTTGAGGGCCATCTATTTGCTAGGCACTGTGCTAGGGACTGGGGATACCAGATAACAAGGCCAGATAAGGTCTCTGCAGTCCTGAACTTTAATTCTACATTTAAAATTTTGCTGAGGCTAACATGAGATAACGCCCATGAAGAACTTAGCATGGTGGTTGGATTTGGGAAACACGATAAACATCACTTGTCTTTATGGTTATTATTATCCAGGAAAGAAGGTGAATGGCACCACAGAAAAATATTTCACAATTTGTCCAAGACTCATGCTGGTAAAGAAAAAATTTAGCTTAGATCCCCCAAGCCTATGAGAAGGCTAGAAGCAACCCACAAAAGGACATTTGAGGAATGGAGAAAAATCTCTCTCAACCAAGAAGATATTCTTATTTCTGCTTAAAACCACAGCATACCAAAAGAAGTGCTCCTACCACAGCAGCCAATGCCATGTTGGGGTCTACTTAAGCCAGAATGTTTTTATCACGTGGGTTTGCGTGATAGCCAGAGCAGCAGAGGTATTGATAAGTTTTGGCTGTGTCCCCTACAAAATCTCACCTTGAATTGTAGCTCCCATAATCCCCACATGTCATGGGAGGGACCTGGTGGGAGGTAATTGAATCATGGGGGGCAGGTTTTTTCCATGCTGTTCTCATGATGGTGACTAAGTCTCATGAGATCTGATGGTTTTATAAAGGACAGTTTCCCTGCACACGCTCTCTTGCCTACTGCCATGTCAGATGTGCCTTTGCTCCTCCTTCGCCTTTGGCCATAATTGTGAGGCCTCCCCGGCCGTGTGGAACTGTGGGTCCATTAAAACTCTTTTTCTTTATAAAATACCCAGTTTCAGATATTTCTTCATACCAGTATGAGAACGGACTAATACAGGTATGGTGAGTGAGCTTTTTGTAGTTGAGACAAACACCCTGTGTACTTTAATGTTTGCACAATCACAGGCAGAGAGGGTGAAAATTCTCTGTGATGAGCATCAGCAGGCCTGATATTAGGAAATGATCATTGATCTGGTGAGAACTAGTATGAAATTCAATACACAGAAAATGAAGAATAGCTACAAGACAATGAAGAGATAAATGATAATGGAAGAGGAGGGTACAGGGCTTGCCTCTGAAGACATGACTTGAAACTCCAATGTAAAATATCCAGGGAGGCAGGCTGAACTTGAGCTTGGTTCAGAAGGGAATTGAGAGGGGAGAGGTATAATCTGGAAGGTAGGGTAGGGAAGCAGCACCCAGATCTCCAAGGGTCATGCCCAGCATGCAAGATAATGGGTCTAGTCTAGGAAACAACAATAACTTTAGTCCCCATCTACTAATATGGTTGAAACTTCCAATATATTTTTCTGCCCTGGTCAGGACTGGCTTAATCACTTGGCAGGGCTGAGCCTGTAGACACCTTACATTAGTGACTCCAGCTGAACAGGCCTGACATCAGGTATCTTCGTTTTATTTGTACCATAACAGAAAAGGAGAGATAAAACTCACGGGCTACAGGGTCAAGCTTAGCAGGTGTGTATAGAAACATCTGAACACACATAGCAGAATTCTCACTTAAAGATCCAGACCCAGATATACAGACTCATATTCAGATCCACATTTGAGAGTCAATATTCAATCATTTTTCAAGTGACTGCTTATTCCTACCTTACCTTAATTTATGTAGAAAGCTAATACTTATGCACTGTATATATTCATGGCTTAAAATAAAGGGCCATTGAATAAATCTAAAGATGAGTTTTGAACAGGTCTTTTGCCTGTGTTCTCTTTTTCTTCCCAAAACTGACTAATGCTAGATTCCAAAGGTCACTTGTCTTTAGCAATTACTCTGAAGCACTACATCCTACCTGCAGCCTTTTAAACATTCTAGCCTAAAGAGGATTCATTCTATTTTCTTGGAAATAAATGTGAACTGTCAATCGAATACCACTAATAAACGTTTCTAATTGATGTTTGAAGAGGGGGATTTTTTTCCCTTAGGCAGGCTGCCTTTTATCTTAGTCAGTGGCCTTATTGTTTATAAAAAAATTATTTGTGCATTCATAAAGCATAGGATGAGAGTTAAAGGACAATACTTCACTCTTCTGTTTGGCAAATTGGATAAAGGCACCATTAGTACTGAAGGGTTTTTCTTTTCTCATGATTTAAGGCCAGTATGTTTTAATAGCCAAATCAAACACAGATTCAGATATCAGTTTCACTTTCATGAAATGAAAATATCTACCCCCATCAAATGCCTGAGGCCAAATCATATGTTGCAAAGTTTGAATTTTGCTCCTTCCATTCCCTACTTCAGTGCCCCATCATTTTTTTTTAATTGTAATATGGGGATTACAGTAGCTACCTCATAGAGGTCCTGTGAAAATTAGGGTAAATAAGATAACCATTGTGGTTTTTGGAGGGAGAAATAAAACCTGATTTCAAAGCCAACTGAGAAATAAGATACAGGCTTAAGGCAAATGAAGATGAAAATAGCCTTATTACTGATAACACTGAACTCAGTGGTATAACTTTGATATGCAGCCAAATGGTTTTAGTTGTTTTCTCCTCTTGTCCTCTAGTCTTTAAGATGACTCCTCTGAAGGAATTTGGGTCTACAGAGCAGACGAACTTACCCACAATGTCCTCTTAGCTCTACCTAATTGCAAACCGTGGACCAATGGACCTATTCAGATAATTCACTTCTCCTCCTATGGGTAGGATTGCCAGATTTAAGATATAAAAATACAGAATACACAGTTAAATTTGAATTTCAGATAAACAATAAATAATTTTTAGTGTAAGTATGTCCCATGTAGTGTGTAGGGTATACTTTTACTATCGACATTATCTATTGTTTATCTGAAATTCAAGTTTAATGGAGCATCCAGTATTTTATCTGACAACCCTATGCATGGGATGAAAGTGATTAAGGTTGGGAAGAGAATTTCAGAGTGTTACCATAGCAGAAGGAATGTTACTCATGAGACCATGGGAATGGAAGGTCCTCCTAACAACCACACAGTATGGGAGCACAGTGTCCAGCACAAAGGGTGTGCTAAACACTTATTTATTGCTTTCCTTCATGTCTATAAGAACTCTTGTAGTAAACGAACTCATTTATACTCAGGCATTCGATTCTTACTATGATGCTCTTCTAAAAGTATTTTTACTTTAAATGAGGTCCAGGAGGAGATCAATGCTTAACTCACAGAAATTCTTCTCTAATGATTGATTTTCAACCTTGACCGAGCATCACAATGCCCTGGGGAGCTTGTTAGAAATACAAACACCCAGAATCTCCCTCCCCAAGTTTGATTCCGGGGTAGGATCTAGGCATTTGTATTTCTAACAAGCTTCCCCAGGGATTCTGACACACAGCGAAGTTTAAGGCACATCATTCTAACATATAAGTGCAGTGTCTGCAATGTCAAGGAGCAGGGGATTGGTGTATTCAGGGAAAGATGTATGCTTCTACCCAACAAGTTAGCTGAGAAACTATTATGCCAGTGCACAGACCATTGGTTTAGACCCATTGTTCAAGATCACGGACAAAGAGAAGCATGCCTTCCTTCCAATCCTAGTAGCAATAGGCCAAAGCTCCAACAATAAATTTATGAGCACTGAGGCACCCGAGTAAAGCTCATTTTAATTAGAGGTTCCTTCCGGTACTCTTCGGCTGCCTTAGACATTATGTGTGACTGGCTCTGAGAGCAGACATGGTCAACTATACCATTTCTTCTCACTGCAGATTACAGTCCCATGTGAAAGGGCTACAAGAGAGGCAAGTACAGGGAGTAGAGGGTCAGGAAGGAGTAGGGAGGGAGTGTCAAGGAAAGCTTTAAGGGACAGTGAGTATTGTCCTTCAGTCCTTTAAATGTGGGTAGAAATTCAGCAAGGGGAAAGACAGAAAAAAGAAAGATACATAGAGGATAGCAGACAAGAGACTACTAGAGCCAGAGAAAAACTGAGACAAACAGTTATATACTCTAAAGCTAAGAGAAACCTTCATAATGAGGCAAAAATAGGCAGACATAAGGTGGAGAAAGAAGAGAAAGAAAAAAGAGGAGAGGATAAACACACACACATTACACATACAAACACCGTTGCATTCACAAAGAAAGATCCTGGGGAGAGAGAGAAAGCAGAAAAGGGACAGAGAGAGATACAAATCCAGATTATAAAAATAATTGCGATCACCCTTGCTGTAGGATTTTCACTGTTGTTTAAACATAATGGAACAAAACATCCGATATACATATACTTAGCTCATGCTGAATGTATAGGAAATGAACACCACATTTGCTCATTCTTGATGCTATTTGCTGCTTGCAAATGGCTATTTTCAGGGGAAATATTGATTATAGTTCTAAAAGTAGGTGGATACATCATTAATATATTTAATAATTAAGAGTAGAATCATAATACAGTATTGAGAAGGCAGCCTTTTTCCTGAACTTGATCTAAAAGTAGACTTTCTAATAGCTGCCATTGCAATTCTCCAGTACTGCAGTGTGTCTCCCCGCTCCCCCATTTTTTATTATTTGGATTCATTTTGTTGCTGTTATGAAACTTTTGGAAAGGCCCTTTGCAGCTGATGAGCCCACCCGTTAAGTGTAGGTGATTTGGCTTCTCCTCTGGGCGACGTTGTTGAGCACACCAGCTTCCTGGAAGAAACACAGTAGAGGGAGATCAATTTTGCTTCACGGTGCTTAATATCACCTCAAGGCCTTTTCCCTTCTGTTTCTTTTTCCTTTTGTTTTTTTCTTTTTGGAGTCATACGTTCAAATAACCACATGTTTGAACATTCAAAGGAACATGGCTCAGCATGTCTTTGTAAAGGTACAGAAGACAATATGGCATTACACATGCTCAATATGCTGTTTTGAATTCTCTTGAACTTTGTTGCTCCAAAATCAAATATCTTCAGATAAAGGGAGAGTATGTTGCTCAGTCAGAAATATGTAGGTGCCAGGTTTGATTTCTCTTCTGTATCTAGCATTTTCAGCATCTACTTTGTAACCTGAAGGGTTTTTTTTTCTCTCTCTCTCTTTTCCATTTGTAGTTTAGAAAATAAGCACCAGATGAGGAATCACTGTATCTGGGGAAGGGTACCAGGTGATTTCTCTCTGAAAAGCTTGTATTAGCCATGGACATGAACCTAGGATGCGACTGGACTGGGTGATCTCTGGTATGTGCATGAGAGCTCAATGGACAAAAGAGGATAGGCAAGCAAGGAGGGACTGCCCATCTTCTTCACTCCTTTGACTCGGGGGAAGTGGACACTGTATCTGTGGATGGGAAAATGGAATTAAGAATGCCCTAAGAAGAATCATAACTACAAGAATCTCCTACTGTTTCCCTGTCACAAAAACACATTATTCATTCCAGAGGAATGCAAGCTGTTCCAAAAATTAACAGCCCTTTTCCAAATGCTCCTAGTGGCTTACAGTTTCTGCTGCAATTGCTTTAGCATCTGCAGTTCTTGTTTTTGACGATGACTGAGCTCATGATTGGTTTCTCTGCCACTGCTACAGCTGGCGTCTTTGCCCTGGCACAGGGGCACTCACTGGTGCCCTTATCCCCTTGCTTATGATCTACTTCTCCTACTTATATTCTTGTTCTGCTGCTCTTGATTCTGGATGAGAGTTTTTCTACCATGTGGTCAGAGCATTTTTCAATGTCCTTAGGTAGCCCAGAATATCAATTATGACAATTATTTTTATCCCCGATCCAAAGTACACTTATTCCTTCAGGCTGATGATTCTCTAAATATTAGAACAGCTTCCTCTAGAGAGGGCCGTGAAGTACTTGAGTCACTTTTGGCATTTCTCATTGACTATTAACCATTCTGCCACAATAAGGAATATACCAGTACTTCTCTACCTTCCTTCCCATAACGCATCCTTTATTAACAAATCAATCACTCACCAAATGTTTATTGAGCATTGTGCTAAGTACTGGAGATAAAGTAGTGAATGAGACATAGAAGGCTCCTACCCTCACAGAGATTACAGTTTAGCAGAAGAACAAGCAAGTAATTACATAAAAGTGTAATAAGTCTTATGCAAATGAAAGCAGATTTGCAGTTGAATCTAACAGCCTTTCTGAGGAAGTAACACTAAATATGAAATATGAACGCATTTGCTAGGAGGAAAAGAAGTGGGGTAGGAGTGGAGACTGTTCCCAGAAGCATGTATAGAAGTCTAAGGGAAAGAGACAACCTAGCAATTTTGCAAAGCTAAAAAAACAAAACAAAACGAAACAAAACAAAACAAAAAAAACATAGCTGGAATACAGAGTACAAAGGGGAGTGTGGTGCAAGAGAGATGGGATAGGTAAAAAAAAGTCTAGATGATGGAAAACTTTGTAATCGAGTCCAGAAACTTTAGACTTTATGGGGTGGCGCGGGGTCAGCGGGCCTGGGCGGAGCGGGGCCCTGCGCGGCCGTGTCCATGTTCCCCGGCGGCCGCCTCCTCACCATCGGCGACGCGAACGGCGAGATCCAGCTGCACGCGGAGCAGCAGGCGCTGCGCCTCGAGGTGCGCGCCGGCCCGGACGCGGCGGGAATCGCCCTCTACAGCCATGAAGATGTGTGTGTCTTTAAGTGCTCAGTGTCCCGAGAGACAGAGTGCAGCCATGTGGGCAAGCAGTCCTTCATCATCACCCTGGGCTGCAACAGTGTCCTCATCCAGTTCGCCACACCCAACGATTTCTGTTCCTTCTACAACATCCTGAAAACCTGCCGGGGCCACACCCTGGAGCGGTCCGTGTTCAGTGAGCGGACGGAGGAGTCTTCTGCCGTGCAGTACTTCCAGTTTTATGGCTACCTGTCCCAGCAGCAGAACATGATGCAGGACTACGTGCGGACAGGCACCTACCAGCGCGCCATCCTGCAAAACCACACCGACTTCAAGGACAAGATCGTTCTTGATGTTGGCTGTGGCTCTGGGATCCTGTCGTTTTTTGCCGCCCAAGCTGGAGCACGGAAAATCTACGCGGTGGAGGCCAGCACCACGGCCCAGCACGCCGAGGTCTTGGTGAAGAGTAACAACCTGACGGACCACATCGTGGTCATCCCGGGCAAGGTGGAGGAGGTGTCACTCCCCGAGCAGGTGGACATCATCATCTCGGAGCCCATGGGCTACATGCTCTTCAATGAGCGCATGCTGGAGAGCTACCTCCACGCCAAGAAGTACCTGAAGCCCAGCGGAAACATGTTTCCTACCATTGGTGACGTCCACCTTGCACCCTTCACGGATGAACAGCTCTACATGGAGCAGTTCACCAAGGCCAACTTCTGGTACCAGCCATCGTTCCACAGAGTGGACCTGTCGGCCCTCCGAGGTGCCGGGGTGGATGAGTATTTCCGGCAGCCTGTGGTGGACACATTTGACATCCGGATCCTGATGGCCAAGTCTATCAAGTACACGGTGAACTTCTTAGAAGCCAAAGTTGGGAGTGGAAACATGGATGAGTCCAGCTTTGTGAGCAAATTTCATTGCCACTGATAATGTAATATTTTGCTTTGATTAATGTTCTTTCTTTTTGAGTGTATGCTGCGTCCCAATAACTGTTTCTTCAGCCCAGTCACTGATTTTTTTTTTCTTTTTCTGGATTCTGCTTCCAAACTAGCCATTGTGCTGTGTGCAAACCTAGGGAGAAAAGAAGGAGGAACCAATCCCTTGAGAGGTATGCTTCTGTCCGAAGACATGCTGAACGTATTTGCCTTGCCAGATTCATTTTCTCCTGCTAGAAATTTTCAAACAGATGGTGGAGGAATTGGTGTTTGACCAAACAGTTGGGCAATCAACAATAGAAACTAATTGTCATAGAATTCTGCTAATGGTACCTATGCTGATACTTGCTGACAAAACATAAGTTTTTTGGTACTAGTATCAGGGATTCTCTTCAGGAAAAATAAGTTAAAAGAGCTAAGTAGTCGAGACCAGACTGGCCAACATGGTGAAACCCCGTCTCTACTAAAAAAATACAAAAATTAGCCAGTGTGGTGGCGCATGCCTGTAATCCCAGCTACTCGGGAGGGTGAGGCAGGAGAATCGCTTGAATCCGGAATAAAAAAAAAAAAAGAGCTAATTAGGCAAATGTTTCTAGGAAATACTGACTCACTTCAGGAGGACATTATTTTAAATACAGTCCAGTGTGGGTACAGATAGCTTACCCTGTACCAGGGGGCTGGCATGACTGTCGATAGCGTCTATGTGAAACAAAAACTGGCCTTAAACAGTTATTTTGTGGTCATTACACTGAGATCATTTTTACCTCTAAAGTCCTGGGTCCCTGGAATAACTCTGAATGACCAAACAAACAAAAAAAACCCAAGGTGTCAAAATAGGAATTTTTCAAGTTAAATAATGTGCTGAGAACTACTGTCTTCCTTAACATTGATTGTCAGAATTTTGGATTTAGCCTGCAGTCAAGTTTAGTGGGTGTGTCCCTCCACTTAAATTCCAAGTGCCTATTTTCTTGTGAGTATGCAGTTGAATTGAGCTCAGGGAGTCAAAAAAAAAAAAAAAAAAAAAAAAAAAAGGCAAAAACAAAAGCAACCAAGCTTCTGGTAGGGTTGGTAGCATTTCCAGAAGCTTCCACGATATGGCCATGAGATGAATCTTGGTTAACTCTGAAGACAAAGAGAAAAACTTCATTTGAGACTATTGTTTTTCAGATAAATAAAAGGCAAGGTTGCTGGGTGCTGCCCTTATAGAATTTTTTATTTAAACCTTGACTTGGTTTACAAAATAAAGTCCATCTGTGTACACTGAGGTAGCAGGAAGAGGGCAAAAGGAGACCCGTGTTTCTTGAGAGGGGTAAATACATAGAAAATCACGTTTTCCCTGCTGCCTCCTTGTGAAGAAAAACAGCTTTGAATGTATCAGCCTGTACATCTGGACTCTCCTGAAAGATTAACTAGAAAGTCGCCCTTCCCATTTCACTTTTGTGTCTCTAGATGTGACAAAGAAAACTCACTTATGCCTTATTTGTCACCTCAGACAGTTGACAGACACTTTGCCAATGTCAGATTATTTCAGTATCTCACTACTTGTGCAAACTGGATCAAGGAGGCATTTCAGAAGGCAGCAAAAGGGAGGCCTCTAATCTTTGCCTGAGTCCATTCTACAGCTGAATGGTTCATCTACCTAACAACCTACATTGTCTGTATGTAACTTTACCCCTTACATTAAGATGTGAACGTTCATGCAGCACTGCACTATAATTTGATTTCCATAGATAGTTAGAAATAGGTAAACCCTTTGTACTGACTGGTAAGTATTCATTATGTGCTTTATCAGAGTTATAATACTGTGTAACACAATTTAAAATGAAAAGAAGTATATGCACAATGAGAAAAGAAATATCCAAAACAAATGTTACTGTATTTGGTGCAAACATTATATACAGGTTATTTTTAAAATGCAACTTTGCTTGTAAAAAAAAAAAGAATATTAGCAAGTATTTTATTTTAATAATGGGGAATCTTAGAACAATTAATAGTGTATTGCATTCTAACAGGATTTTTATAATGAGCAGCCTTTGTACTATGTCACCTTATAGCTTCCTTTTGAATAGCGGGATCAAAGCTAGTGTGTTATTTGTCCCTGGTGAATGTAGTAGAAATAGAATCTGTGATACAAATGTTAATAACTCAACAGGCATCCCATCTGTTACAAAATCCCTTTGTTTCTTGTCCACTTCTTAGAACTCTGCCATAGACCCATCAACTTCTTGTAAGTAGCAGAGCACTTTGCTGTGATTACAGTAGTTTAACAGCAGTGAAGCAGAGGGTATCTTTTTGTGTTTATTCCACCCCTTCTGGGCCTGAACAAAAGCACCTGGCTGTGCTAGTGAACAGAGAGTGCTGCTTACAGAGAGGGAGGAGCCCGAGGGAGTTACAGTGGTCCGGGAGACAATGGCATCAGGGACCTCTGCTGCTGCCTACAGATTCACATGCAGTATTGGCAATCTCAGGTCGGCTGTTGGTTTCACAGTAAGTAATGGCATGAGGGTGAAAGAGAGGAAGTGGCTGAGACTTGAGCTGGAATCGTAGGGCTTAAATAACTTAAAAACAGCCAGGATGCACAAAACACTTATGATTTTGCCTCAGGTTTGTTATCACATCCGTTTTCATGAGACTCACTAGTGAGATTCAGATCTTTCTTTGTGGGCAGCTGGTAGAGGTCTTATGAGCCCTAATTCCCCCAGTAATCTTAGAGGGGGATGTCTGGCCAACCCAGTGGAGAAACTTCGAGTGAACTACAAAAAATACAGCAGAGGAGGGAGAGCTTTACTTGGCTGTCAGCTTTGCCACCTGTTTATTATAAATTGCTGACCATGTGGCCAAGAGCGTGAATTTTGTCATTAGCCAGACCTGGGTTCAAATCCTAACTTGGACACTTCCTCTTGGGCAAGCTGCTTAACCTCTCTAAGTGTCACTTTTCTGATTAATATAAATCAATGTAAATCACCCTGGGATTGTTAGGATTAAACTAAAAAACTGTGAAAAACAGTCAGTAGACTAACACATACTAAGTGCCCAATAAATGGGTATTTTTTTATTATTATTATGAATGAAAATTATGTATCCCCTGTATCAACTGGGGTAAGCAGTATTATTACTCTAATTCAATATCTTGCTCTAGGAAACAGGAAATTTTTTTGAGAGTAGCATAAAGGGCAACATGCTGACCTGTCTTTACTGAGAGTTTGAAACCTCTAAGTGGAACACAAAGTGAAATAGTTTGCAGGGATTCCATAACACTGGTCAAGTGAGTGTTTTCAAAACACCTGGGAAGCTGTTTTTTTTTTTTTTTTTTGAGACAGAGTCTTGCTCTGCTGCCCAGGCTGGAGTGCAATGGTGCGATCTCTGCTCACTGCAACCTCTGCCTCCCAGGTTCAATCAATTGTCAGCATCCCAAGTAGCTGGGGTTACAGGTGCCTGTCACCACACCCATCTAATTTTTTTTTTTTTTTTGTATTTTTAGTAGAGATGGGGTTTCACCATGTTGGCCAGGCTGGTCTGGAACTCCTGACCGCAGGCGATCCACCCACCTCGGCTTCCCAAAGTGCTGGGCTTACCGGCGTGAGCCACTGCGCCTGGCCGGAAGCTTTCTAAAAATAAATATTCCTGAGACCTGCCTCCAGATGATCTAACACAAAATTAGACAAAGAATGTCCATTTGTAAGAAGTTTCACTAAGTGCTTCTAACAAAACTAGACTGGAGAACCACTGGTTGAGGGTATTTGTCCCGGGATTTCCAAAGATGTAGCATGAAGGACAATAGGCCATGGTAAGAAACTTGATGCAAACCTAGAAGTGGGCAGTAGTAAAGATGGCAGACAGTGGGTGGGAGGCTGGCAAGATTCTGGAAAGGAGAGGGATAGAAAACAGATAGTTAAGTGGTGATCTGCAAGTTAAGCAAGAAGGCAGTCAGCTAGCCTATTAAAGGTGTCAGGGATTCTGGAGAGTTGGCAGAGCAGGGTCAGCCAGACCCATCACAGGGCTACTGTAAACTGAGACTCACGAGATAAATTGTGCACATACTTCCGCCAGAAACTAAAGGCCCTTGTAGGATGACATTTTTGGGTCCTCCCATTCAGCCAGCCTGGCCTTAAAGGGCTACTGCTCCTTTATTAATGCTGGTCCTATATAGGTCCTAACACAGAGAGAAAAAAACACCACTGCAGAAGATGAATCATGAGGGAAATCAATGATTTACCTTTTTTTTTTTTTTTTTTGGTTTAGGAGAAAGACTCTTTAAGCTCCCTTTACTTACACCTAAGACAATTGACTTTCCCCACATTCCCATTCCAATAGATAGAAATTGCCCTATGAAACTCCTCAGCATATCCACGCTGTGAATTGCCCTTGAAAATTCTGCAGAGCCAAGTGCTAGGTTCAATAGTATCTATTCAATATTTAGAAGGTATTCACTGAATGGATCGTATATATTGAGGTGGTGCTTATTTCTTTGTACACTAGAGGCTATTTTGTGGGATACTTATGTTTTCTGCACAGTGCATAGTCAATAACTCATGCTGATTGACTGAGGCTAAGACTATATAGGTCCATCTGATTAACCATTTACAGAATTAATCAGTGCTTATTATCTTATATACACAACCTGAGCACGAGTCTTTGCTCAAGGCCTAACTTGGCCACTTAGTATCTGACTTTCACCATGTCATAGCTCTCTAATCCTAGCTTGAACAGCTGAACTACCAGGAAAATCCATTTTATTTTACATATGAGTGTTAACATTTGAAGGTACATGTGTTATGAAGCTCAAAGTTTCCATTACAGTGGGTTGCATCAAAATTGTTTCATGCACTAAGGGACCCCACAGTTTCCAGTTCTCTCCATCTTCATCACCATCACCCTAGTGTAAGCCATGATCTCTCACCTCAACTACAATAGCCACCCAACTGGTCACTTCACATGTATTTATGCCCCCTCCCCAAATCTGATATTCACATTCCAGGCAAAGTCATCTTTTCTAAATGCAGATCTGATCAGTCAACCTACTTTCCCTCCTTCCAGATGCTGTGCTAAAAGCTTTAAAAGGTTCCAATAGTATTCAAGGACAAAACTTACTATG
The DNA here is from genome assembly GCF_006542625.1 of Nomascus leucogenys. Lineage (NCBI taxonomy): Eukaryota > Metazoa > Chordata > Mammalia > Primates > Hylobatidae > Nomascus > Nomascus leucogenys. The sequence continues at coordinate 85,156,769 of NC_044406.1, forward strand.
ACTTTCAATGCTCAGCAGGGTCTGTCCTCTGCCTACCTGCATCCCAAATGCCATCATGAACTGTGATTTTCCTCACTCTCTGAGCATCAGCCACATGTAAGGTTTTAGTTCCTGCTAACTGTGGCCATAACTTAGGGTGCAGATACAGATTCATGCTCATTCCCAGCACAGGGCATTTAAACATGCTATTCTTTATGTCTTTCATTTTTATCAGTTACCACATTTTGTTGATATATGGTTATTCTTATGATAATATAGATGACATCTGTGCTCCCCGCTAGAATACAAGCTTCACAAAATTAGACACTGTTTTTGTACCTCTAGGGCCTAGCACAGTGCCTGGTACATAATAGACAGTCAACAATACATGTCAAATAAATAAATTAAGACTGTATACAATCACCACACATTTTCTTGTTAATGTTCTTCCTCCAACTTCCTGCAACTTCAACACGTAACTAAGCATCCAGTATTCTCAAGCAGGTTAGACTACACCCTTGTATGGCATATCCGCTGTGGGCATCATTCCATGTTCCAGAGCTCCCTGCCCCCGAATGAGAATGTACCTACTCAGTGTCCTATTTCCTTAATACTTTAGTCTTGGAGCATTAGAATAACACTTAACTTTCAATCCTAAACAAAAAGAACAAAGCTGGAGGCATCACATTACCTGATTTCAAATTATACTACAAGTCTACAATAACCAAAACAGCATGGTACTGGTATAAAAGTAGACACGTATAATAATGAAACAGAATAGAGAATGCAGAAATAAAGCCACATACCTACAACCAACTGATCTTTGACAAAGTCAACAAAAACAAGCAATAGGGAACAGACTGTCTATTGAATAAATGATGCTGGGAAAACTGGCTTAACCATATGCAGAAGAATGAAACTGGACCCCTACTTTTCACCATATACAAAAATTAAGTCAAGATGGATTACAGACTTAAATGTAAGATCTCAAACTATAAAAATCCCAGAAGAAAACCTAGGAAATACTCTTCTGGACATCTGCCTAGGCAAATAATTAATGACTAAAACCTCAAAAGCACAGGTAAGAAAATCAGAAATAGACAATTGTCACTCTGTGTTGTTGATTATCTGCTTATAAGGGCCAGGGCAATAACTCAATCACTACTATATCCCCAGCACCTAATAAAGAGTAGTTTCTTCATTAAGGCATGTTGAATGAGTGACTGAAGGGAGAGTCCTTGTAAGTAGCTCTGGTCTAACAATGGAACCTTCTTTCCCAAAAGACCATCACCTTTACCTTCTAGCTTTATTGCGGTATAATCGATGACTAAAAATTGTATATATCTAAGGTGTCCAACATAATTTCATATATGTATACATTGTGAAATGATTGCCACAATCAACTTAGTTTACATATCCATCACTTCACGTAGTTACCACCTTTGTGTGTGTGTGTGTGTGTGTCTGATGAGAACACTTAAGGTCTACTCTTAGCAAATATCAGGTACACTGTACAGTATTACTAACTATAGTCACCAGACTATACTTTTGGTCTCCAGAACTTATTTATCTCATAATTTAAAGTTTGTACCCTTTGACCAACTTCTCCCTATATCCCCACCCGGATCCCTTCTGCTCTGTTTCTGAGTTTGACTTTTTCAGATTCCACATATAAGTGAAGTAATGTGGTATTTGTTTTTCTGTGTCTAGCTTATTTCATTAGCATAATGTTTTTCAGGTTAATTCACGCTGTTACATATGGCAGGATTCCTTCCTTTACGAGGCTCAATAATATTTAATTTTCTTTATCAATTCCTCTGTTGATGGACACTTAGCTTGATTCCATATCTTGGCTATGGTGAACAATGCTGCGATGAACACAGGAGTTCAGACATCTCTTTGAGATACTGATTTTGTATCCTTTGGATGTACACCCAGAAGTGAGATTGCTGGATCATATGGTAGCTCTATTTTTAATTTTTTTGATGAACCTCCATACTGTCAGTGCCTGTCTACATTCCCATGAACACTGTACAAGGGTTCCAATCTCTTCACATTCTTTCCAGCCCCTGTTATCTTTTTACTTTTTGATAATAGCCATTTTAACAGGTGTCAGATGATATCTTATGGTTTTGATTTGCATTTCTCTGATGATTAGTGATGTCGAGAATTTTTTAATATATCTGTTGGCAATTTATATGTCTTCTTTGAAAAAAAGTCTATTCATGTCCCTTGCCAATTTTTATTTTATTTGTTTATTAATTAATTAATTAATTAATTTACCTTTTGAGATGGAGTCTCGCTCTGTCGCCCAGTCTGGAGTGCAGTGGCACGATCACGGCTCACTGCAACCTCTGCCTGCCTGGTTCAGCAATTCTCCTGCCTCAGCCTCCCATGTAGCTAGGACTACAGGTGCGCACCACCATGCCTGGCTAATTTTTTGTATTTTTAGTAGAGACAGGGTTTCACTATGCTGGCCAGGCTGGTCTGAAACTCCTGACCTTGTGATCCATCTGCCTCGGCCTCCCAAAGTGCTGGGATTACAGGCATGAGCCACTGTGCCCGGCCGTCCCTTGCCAATTCTTAAATAGGGTTATTTGGATTTTTGCTATTGTTGTATGAGTTCCTTATATATTGTGGATATTGACTCCTTATCAGATACATGGTTTGCAAATATTTTCTCCCATTCTGTGGGGTTTTTTTGTTCGTCTATTGCTTCCTTTGCTATGTGGAAACATTTCTGTTTGGTATAGTCCCATTTGTTAATTTTTGCTTTTGTTTCCTAAGCTTTTGGTGTCACGTTTAAAACATTATTGCCAACACCAATGTCATGGAGGTTTTCCGCTATGTTTTCTTCTAGGAGTTTTACAGCTTCAGGTTTTACATTTAAGTCTGTAATCCACTGTTTTTATATATATATATATATATATATATATATATATATATATATATTTTTTTTTTTTTTTTCAGTGTAATCCTGTCTTCATTGAATAAATGTTCCCTCCTCTTCTATTTTTTGGAAGAGGTTGAGAAGGATTGATGCTAATTCTTCTTTAAAAATTTGATAGAATTCACCAGTGATGTCACCTTGTTGTGAAATTTTCTTTCATGGAATTTATTATTATCATTATTACTGGTTCAATCTCTTTAGTTGGTGTAGGCTTATTCAGATTTTCTATTTCTTTCTAATTTTTACTCTTTTATGTGTTTCTAGAAATTTGTCTATTTCATCTAGGTTATCTATTTTGTTGACATACTGTTTTTTATAGTTTATGCCTAAAACCTCAAAAGCACAGATAACAGAAACAAAAAATAGACAATCGTTACTCTCTGTTGTTGATTATCTGCCTCTTATAATTTTTGTAGTTTTGTAAGATCTGTAGTAATATCCCCATGTTTCTTTCTAATTTTAGTAATTTGAGTCTTCTCTTTTTTTTCTCTGTTAGTCTAGCTATAGGTTTGTCAATCATGTCTTTGACGGAACAAACTTTTGATATTCTTGATTCTGTCTACTGTTTTTCTTTTCACTATTTAATTTATCTGCGCTCGAATCTTCAATATTTTCTTTCTATTTGCTTTTGGTTTAGTTTGCTCTTCTATCTCCACTTTCTTAAGGTGAAAGATTAGATTACTGATTGAGATCTTTCTTCTTTTTTCAATGTAGATGTTTATAGCTATAAATTTCCCTCTGAAAACTGCTTTTGCTTCATCCTGTAAGTTTTGGGGTTTTTTTTGGTGGTGGTGTTATTGTTGTTGTTGTTTAGACAGGGAGGTTGTCACTCTGTTGCTCAGGCTGGAGTGGTGCAATTATAGCTCACTGCAACCTCAAATTCCTGGGCTCAAGCAATCCTCCCCCTCAGCCTCCCAAGTAGCTTGGACTAGAGGCATAAGCCACCATGCCCAGCTAATTTTTTAATTTTTTGTTAAAAATGAGGTCTTGCTATGTTGTCCAGGCTGGGCTTGAACTCCTAGGCTCCAGTGATCCTCCTGCCTCAGCCTCCCAAAGTGCTGGGATTATAGGCATGGCCTACCATGCCCAGCTGTATGTTGTGTTTTGTAGCCATTTATCTCAAAGTATTTTCTAATTTCTCTTTTAATCTTCTTCGACTCATTAGTTATTAAAGTGTGTTGTTTAATTTCCACATATTTGTGAATTTTCTAAATTTTGTTTTTTATTTTTAATATCATTCCATTGTGTTTGGAGAACATACTTTCTATGATTTCAATCTTAAAAATTTATTGATATTTATATTATGGCCAATCATATAGTGTAGTGTAGTGTAGCCTGGAGAATGTTCCATGTGCACTTGAAAAGAATGTGTATTTTGCTGCTGCTAGGTAAAAAGTGTCCTATAGATGTCTGTTAGGTCTAGTCGGTTTATATAGTGTTAAGTCTTCTATTTCCTTCATGCTTATATGTCTAGTTGTTCTACCCATTATTGAAAATGGGACATTAAAGTCTCTAACTATTATTGTAAAACTATCTATTTCTCTTCTCAATTCTGTCATTTTTTGCTTCATGTGTTTTAGGGCACTCTTATTAGTTGTATATATATTTATAAATTGCTATGTCTTCTATATGGATTGACCCTTTTAGCATTATATACTGTCTTTCTTTGTTTCTAGTAACATTTAAAAATTTTGTTGTTGTTGTTGTTGTTGTTTTGAAACAAAGTCTTGCTCTTGTCCCCCAGGCTGGAGTGCAATGGCATGATCTCTACTCACTGCAAGCTCCGCCTCCCAGGTTCAAGCCATTCTCCTGCCTTAGCCTCCTGAGTAGCTGGGATTATAGGCCTCTGCCACCACACCCAGCTAATTTTTGTATTTTTAGTAGAGACGGGGTTTCACCATGTTGGCCAGGCTGGTCTCGAACTCCTGACCTCAGGTAATCCACCCGCCTCAGCCTCCCAAAATGCTGGGATTACAGGCGTGAGCCACTGCGCCAGGCCTCTTTGTTTGTTTTATAGAGATAGGGTCTCGCTATGCTGTCCAGGCTGGTTTCAAACTCCTGGGCTCAAGCAATCCTCCCACCTCAGCCTCCCAAAGTACCAGGATTATAGGCATGAGCCACCATGCCTGGCCTATGCTTCTAGTAACATTTTTTGTCTTAAAGTTTATTTTGTCTGATATTATTGTAGCCACTTAAGCTCTTTTTTGTTTATTGTTGTATGGGGTATCTTTTTTCATCATTTTGCTTTCAACCTATTTGTATCTTTGTATGTGATGTGTCTCTGGTAGGCAGAGACATATGGTTGTATTATGTTCTTTTAAAATCTGCCGAATTCTGCTTTTTAACTAGATACTTTAATCCATCGACTTTTAAAGTAATTACAGATAACAAGGATTTACTTCTATAATTTTGTCATTTGTTTTCTATGTCTTTTTTTTTCTGCCTTAATTTCTCCATTACTGCCTTCTTTTATGCTGAGTAGATATTTTAGTGTACCCACTTTAATTCCCTTGTCATTTTTTTTTTTTTTACTATATGGTTTTGAGTTGTTTTCTTAGTGGTTTTCCTGGGAATTACAATTAGTATCTTAACTATAAAAATCTAGTTTCAATTATTGTCAACTTAATTTCAATAATACACAAAAACTTTGCTCCTATATAGTTTTATCTTCCTCTTTATGTTGTTATTGTCACAAATTACATCTTTATACATTGAGTCCATCAACATATATTTATAATTGTCATTTTACACAACTGTCTTTTAAATGAGACAGGAAAAATACCATTAACACTGACTTATATATTAATCTGTGTAGTTACCTTTACCAGTGTTTTTATTTCTTTGTATGGATTCAAGTTACTCTCTAGTGTCCTTTTATTTCACACTGAAGGACTCCTTTGGTATTTCTTCTAGGGCACATCTACTAGTGACAAATTCTGTCATTGTTTTTGGTTTTATCTGGGAATGTGTTAATTTCTCCTTCAATTTTCAAAAGTAGTTTTGCTGGATGAGCATACTTGGTTAACAATTGTTATTTCTTTCAGCACTTCAAAATAACATCCCACTGTTTCTGGCCTCCATAGTTTCAGATGAGAATTTAACTATTAAGCATATTCAGGATACCTTGTACATGATCAGTTGCTTTACTCTTGCTGCTTTCAAGATTTTTCTCTTAGTCTTTGGCTTTTGACAATTTCATAATGTGCCTTGGTGTGGATCTCTTTGAGTTTATTGTACTTGGACTCCATTTAGGCTTTTGGCTCAGTAGATTAAACTTTTTAAAAATCAAATTTGGGAAGTTTACGGCCATTATTTCTTCAAATATTCTTTCTGTTCCTTTCTTTCTCTCTTTCTGGGACTCTCATTATGCATATTTGGTATCATGGGCAGTGTCCCACAAATCTCTTAGACTCTTTCCATTTGATTTTTCCTCATTTTTTTTTTTCTTTTGGTTCCTCAGACTGGAAAATCTCAATTGATCTATCTTCAAGTTTACTATATGGTTTTGAGTTGTTTTCTTAGTAGATCTTAGAATTCTTAGTAGATTTCTTAGAATCTTCAAGTAGATTCTTTCATGTGCCAGGTTAAATCTGCTAGTGAGTGCCTCTAGTTGAATTTTTTATTTTATTTATTATACTTTTTAACTCCAGAATCTCTGTTTTTTCTTTGTAATCTATGTCACTTGACTGATAGTCTTTATATAGTTCTCATGGTTTTCTTAAGATTTCTGGACAAAGTTTCTTTTAGCTCTATTAGCATATTTAAAATAGCTGACTTAAAGTTTTTATCTAGTAAGAACAATGTTTGGCCTTCCTCAGGGACAGTTTCCATTAATTGCCTTCCCTCTCTCCCATGTATTGGCCATATTTTCTTGTTTCTCTGTATGCTTCATAATATTTTTGTTGAAAACTGGACATTTTGAAAATTATGTGGCAACTATGGAAATTAGATTCTGCTCCGCCCCAGGAAATGTTGTTGTTACTGCTTATTGTGATAGTTGTTTGTCAGGGACTTTCCTGGACTAATTTTGTAAAGTCTGTATTTTTTGTTGTGTATGGCCAGTGAAGTCTCTGTAGTGATATCCCCTCTTGTATCCTTGATATTGGTAATTTGTGTTTTATTTTCTGTTGATCAATATTGTTAGGGCTTTATCAATTGTGTTAATCTTTACAGAGAACCAAATTTTGTAGTATTGTTTCTGTTGTAGCCCACTGCTTTCCCTTCTTAGCTTTATTGGTTTTTTCCTTCTACTTATTTTGAATTTATTTGGCCCCTCTTTTTCTAGTTTTTGTAAAGTGGAAGCTCAGATTATGGATTTTAAACTTCTCTTTCTAATATAAGCCTTTGAAGTCTTAAAGTTCTCTTTAGGTATTGTCTTAGCTTCATCCTGCAAAGGTTTACATGATTGTATATTCATTATAACAGAGTTTGAAGTATTTTCTAACTTCCTTCTTTTTGACACATCACCTAAATGCCCTAGACTTGAGTATGTTTTTAAACTTCCAAATATTTGAGCATTTTTTCCATTTTTTTAGAATTATATTTTATGCAACCTATTACATATTCTTTTATTTACAGCTGTATTGAAGTGCAATTGACAATTAAAAATTGAATATATTTACCATATACAATGTGATGTTTTGGTATATGTGTACATTGTGAAATGATTACTATGAGCCATGGAATTAACCTATTCATCACCTTGCATAATTTCTTTCATTTACTTGTGGTGAAAACATTTAAGATACACTTTCTTAACAAATGTCAAGTATACAAATCAGTATTGTTAACTATAGTCACCATGCTGTATACATCTCAATAACTTATTGATCTTATAACTGAAAGTTTGTACCCTTTGACCAAGATCTACCCACTTTCCCCTCCTATAGCCCCTGGTAACCATCATTCTGATTCTACTTTTTTTTTTTTCTCATGAGTTCAACTTTTTCGATTTTGCATACAAATGAGATCATGCAATATTTGTCTTTCTTTGTCTTATTTCATTTAGCATAATGACCTCAACTTGTTTTTTCTGGTTGGTTATTTTATTTTACTTATTTTTTATTATACTTTAAGTTCCAGGGTACATGTGCACAATGTGCAGGTTTGTTACATATGTATACACGTGCCATGTTGGTGTGCTGCACCCGTTAACTCGTCATTTACATTAGGTGTATCTCCTAATGCTATCCCTCCCCCTCCCCCCACCCCACGACAGACCCTGGTGTGCAATGTTCCCCACCCTGTGTCCAAGTGTTCTCATTGTTCAATTCCCACCAGTGAGTGAGAACATGCGGTGTTTGGTTTTCTGTCCCTGTGATACTTTGCTCAGAATGATGGTTTCCAGCTTCATCCATGTCCCTACAAAGGACATGAACTCATCCTTTTTTATGGCTGCACAGTATTCCATGGTGTATATGTGCCACATTTTCTTAATCCAGTCTATCATTAATGGACATTTGGGTTGGTTCCAAGCCTTTGCATTGTGAATAGTGCCGCAATAAACATACGTGTGCATGTGAATGACCTCAAGTTTTTAAATTTGATTCCATTGTGGTTAAATAATACACAGTTACAATTTTTGAAATTTATTGACATTCTATGGTCCAGTACACAGCCTATCTTGAACATATTATACACGCATTTGAGAATGATACGTATTCTTTATGTATTGTTCTAAAATTATCAATTAAGTCAACTTGGTTGATAATATTTTTAAAATATTCTATGCCCTTCCAAATTTTTTCTCTAGTGTTTTTATCAGTTATGCAGAGGCAATATTAAAATATCCAACTACAACTGTGCATTTGTCTATTTCTTCTATTAATTTCATCAGTTTTTGCTGAAATAGTCTTATTAGCTAAACAAACAGATATGATTGTTATAGCTTCCTGATATATTAATCATTTAATAATATGAAGTGTTCCTCTTAATTTCAGGTAATACTCCCTGTCTCGAAGTTTGTTTTGTCTAATAATGAAATAGACACACAAGCTTGCTTATGCTTATTGTTTGCAGCATATAACTTTTTCTATACTTTTATTTTCAACCTGTTTGTTGTATCAAAACACATTGCTTGCTGTAGCATAGAGTAAGATCATTTTTAAAGCCTGTCTATAAATCCCTGTCTTTTAATTAGAGAGATTAGTCTAACTCCATGTAAAATAATTATTGACTTGTTTGGATTTAAGTCTGCCATTTTGCTTTTCAATTTATATTCTATTGGTTCCATTTGATATTTTGTTCTTCTGCTCCTCTCTTCTTGTCTTCTTTTGGTTTAATTATTGTTATTATTATGTTTTAGAGACATATAATACATTCACTCTATTGCCCAGGCTGGAATGCAGTGGTGCAATTATAGCTCACTGCAGCCTTGGACTCCTGGGTTCAAGTGATCCTCCTGACTCAACCTCCTGAATAGCTGGGAGTAGTTGTGCACCACCATACCTGGATAATTTTTCTCTTTTTTTTGTAAAGACTGGGTCTTGCTATGTTGTCCAAGCTGGTCTTGAACTCCAGGCTTCATGTGATCCTCCTGCCTTGGCTTCCCAAAGTGTTGGGATTACGAGTGGGGCACCATACCCAGCCTAATTAATTTTTTTTTTTTTTTTTTTGAGATGGAATTTTGCTCTTGTTGCCCAGGCTGAAGTGCAATGCTGCGATCTCGGCTCACTGCAACCTCTGCCTCCCAGGTTCAAGTGATTCTCCTGCCTCAGCCTCCTGTGTAGCTGGGATTACAGGCGCCCGCCACCACACCCAGCTAATTTTTTGTATTTTTAGTAGAGATGAGGTTTCACCGTGTTGGCCAGGCTGGTCTCAAACTCCTGACCTCAGGTGATCCGCTCGCCTCAGCCTCCCAAAGTGCTGGGATTACAGGCGTGAGCCACCGTGCCCAGCCCGGCCTAATTAATTTTTTAAAGTATTTCATTTAAATTTCTCTAATGACTTTTAAATTTGTCTTCTTTGTATTATTTGCTAGTGTTTGCTCTAGGGATTATGATATGCATTCTTAACATTTTACAGTTTACTTAGAGAGTTAATATTGTAAAACAAGGATATCTACCTTTATTTTTAAAAAATTTGATTATGAGGTGCCTGTTTTTGTTGTTGCTGTTGTTTGTTTTATGTATTTATAATGGAGTTTGTGTAATTCTTAGAACTGTACATTGATGCATTTCGCCAAATTTGAGATTTTTTCTGCCATGATATCTTCAAATGCTTTTGTGCTTCATTGTCTCTCGCCTCTCCTTCTAGGAATCCAAATGCATGTATGTCAGAAGCGCAGTCTTATTTGCATGAGGTATAGATCAGGGGTAGGCAAATTATTGCCTGCAGGCCAAATCTGGCTTGTTTTTGTAGGGCCCTCAAGCTAAGAATGGCTTTTACATTTTAAAACACAACAAAAAGAAAAACAAAAAAGAATGTACAGTAGAGAATTTATGTGGCCTCCAAAACCTAAAATATTTATTATCTGACCCTTTACACAAAAACTTTGCTGTCTCCTCTGTTAGAAATGGTGTTTGGGGCTGCTATAGTGACTGCAATTTGGAGGGGGAATCCTAGAAAAGAGGGAGCCATAGATGGAGGGAGCTTGCAAACCTGCTTGCAAACTCCCCTCTACCCCCGTGATGCTCAGACTAGGTACTGATGTCAGGGAAAAAGGTGTATAAATATGATCCTCAACCAGCATGATTTCCTTCTTTCAAGGATCAAGGCACTTTCTATTTTCTGATAGTATTTGTTATCTCTCCAGTTCTTTCAAGTAGCAGTTATGTTTATATTTTTCCCAGAGTTTATAATTGTTATCTGTGGGAGTTTTGAGATACAGGCCACTGTTCTATTCCAGAACTTGCCAGACTCATTTTTAATTAAATAGACTATAAATTAGTTTAAAGGGAGTGATAAAATGGGGAAATCAATTAATGCTTTATACTCAGTTTATTCACCCAGGTGTTTTAGTATAGAGTTTGGGGCTACATTTTGTCACCTCATGCAAGGAAACATCTTTTAATTTGCACCTGTATCTATGGAAGAAAACTGCCAAAATCATTAGGATAAGGCTATGCCCCAAATATTCGTATTTTAAAACTCTGCCTCAAAATTATAGAATCAGAAAGCTGGTATAGACCTCGGAGGATACACTCAATTTAGAAATCCTCTTTATAGCATCTCTGATGGGTGGGCTTTCAGACTCTGATTAAATTCCAGGAATTAAAAGTGTCACAGTTTTTATATTTTCTATAATATATCAATGCCTTTTGATTCAAAATATTTCTTCCACATCATGAGGTGGCTGATGTAATTAGACTCAAGATTTAGGAACTGCTGAGCTGTGGATCAAAGCGAGTTTTCTTCCATCCCTACTGAAATTGGTTTAGTTTTTGCCCTTGGACTATGGAGGCAGCTCTGGCTCAGAACTGAACATCCCCTTTTTAAAAGAAATGTGAATGGTACCCAGGAATTCACGGCCATGTTTGAGGGCTGTTCTAAGTTCTGAGCTAAATCCCTCCAGGCAATCACTGCACTGAGGAAGCAGCTCACACCGGATGCCCAGAGAAGGCAACAGATGCACTATTTTTCTGACGTACTGTTCTCCAGTTTAATATTGGGCTGGAGTACCTGTGACATGTGGGAAACCACAGATATCCACCTACAAAAACATTCTCCAGTAAACATATTCATTTATGTGTGGCAAATGCAGTTTTCAAAGATATTTGCAAGATGGCTGTGATCTTCCTTTTCAGTCAACTGAATTTTAAGATTCAAATTAAAATAAATATTTTCAGCATGAATTAGCCCCTTCAATGGAAATCTTTTAACCACTTGACAAGATGCGGAGCTATGTACTTTAGTTATCCTGTATTTCTGTCTACCTACTGGTATCCATGTACTTTAATGGGTAAACTGGCCATCAAGTAATAACTTGTGGCCTTCATTTCATGTGCAGGTTCATGCTGTTGCTCTAGTATTATAATTTTACAGATAAATAAAGACCATATCTTAATATTTGTTCTCTAATTTCATTGCAAGTTACAGGGAAGCCATTAGTCATATGAAGATTTACAACTTGAAAATATAGTTTCCAGCTAAGGCAATTTATCACCCACAAGAATTCTGGGGAAGAATACTATTTTCATCTGTGTTAATTACTGTGCTATCTTACTTTCATTTCCATTTATGTGCTTAAAAGATTTGCTTGCCCACAATCTCATTCTATTTTCTGTATCTACAAATAAGATATCTCAGGGATGTCCAGGCCCTATATTCCTCAAGTGAGAAAGTCAAAGATAAAAGAGAGTTTTTGGTTAAAAAGAAAATACTTAACCCATATTTTGGGGTTGAGAGAGACAGAAATCAATCATAGATCTTAGATTTAGAAAACCCTAAATCTACCACATCTAGGTTATAAGCCAGAGAAACTTAAACTTCATAAGTTTCTCTTCTTTCCAAAAAGTGAGGGAGAGAGATGGGGGAGAGGTGTGTGGAGAAGAGAGACAGAGAGGGAGAGACAGAGAGAGAGAGAGAGAGGTTTTTGTGTCTTGCTAAATAGCATATTTAAGACATAAATGCTAAAACCATAGAAGTCTCTTGAAAATTCTTTTTCTAAAATAGAATGTGGGAAGAAATCATGTTTCTTTGAACCTTGGCCAGTAAAAGGGTGTGTGTGTGTGTGTGTGTGTGTGTGTGTGTGTGTGTGTGTTTCTGTGTGTCTGTGTGTGTTGTGTGGGTGCACATAAGCATATGTCAGGGCCAGACCAACGGGACACTTGACCCATTTCTCTCATCAGTGTTGTCTGTAAAACTCATATAGTGTTCTACAAATGAAAGAAAAAAAAATAATGCTCCTATTATTACGACATTCAAACCACTCCTCCTAGTGCTACATTAACAAGTCTTTGCACATCAAGGAGTAGGGGCGGTGGTGGTGGTGGTGGGGAAAATCAGGTTCCTGATCCCTATGGCCACTACCAATAGAAATAAGATTATTTTTAGCAATTATCAAAATTCAGTAACAGCATCTTTTAAAATTTGTTCTCAATGCTCAATTTCACAGTGACTTGGCTTCACTGTTCGAACTTTATAAGATTTATTCCCACCATTTACTTTGTATATGAAGTTCAGGGAGCAGCAGTAGAGACAGTTTTTCTGAGGTTCAGTGGGACTGGTTCCCCCGGCTGTGATATTATTGCACACATCCACACTCCAGGAAGCAAAAAGGGAAGCTTTGTGTGTTAAGGATGGTGTAGTTTTCTGCCAAGCTTCTCTATAGAAATAGCTGCTTCTTAAGCAGCCCCTGTAAGATCTGAGGCCTAGAGATCAACCTCGGGGCTAGTTATTGGTTGCATACATACTGATTCAAAGTTCTGCTAATTCTCGAAGGAATCTTTGTAGAGAATTGCCAAGAACTGCCAAAACTCCATTAAGTATGTTATTAATGCTAACTAAACTCTCTATGCTTACAGGAGATGCCCCAAAGACATTAGTCACCCAGTAAGTCACTGGTTATTGAACATTAGCCAAATGGCCTAGTCTATAATCATTATGTTGGGCATAAGCTAAGTGCTTTAGTCTCCTTAAGGAAATATTTCTCTTCTTCCCCATCCACGGGCAGACCCAGATCATACTTGCATTGCAAGGAGTATGAGGGACTAGACATCTATTTACTACTTAGTTGAAAAGACCAAGGGGCTTCTTTGCTTGAAGTCCAAAATATTTAGCTATGATGAAACCTTACTTAATAAAATGAATGTTGATTTATGCCATTTTCATGATAGCTTCCAGCTGACATGTACCATTCATAGATTGTCTGGCGTTTAAAATAGATGAAGATGGACAATAAGTAGACTTTAATATTATTTCTTCAAGAGTGTGGATAAAACTAAATATTTTGGAGGCCTTTATGCACACACAATTGAGTGGTTCTTATAGCATTATTAACATATGAAGCTCTTAGTGCCTGTTTTCTCTCCCAAATGTGTGCTGCATTTCACCACAGGCACTGAAAAATCTGTTACGTTTTATAGACCAGGCAGACATTGGAACTGCAGTAATAAATTTTTTTCTATTTAGGTTGCATTTGTGTGTCACTCATCTGTAATAAGAATCTACCCATTAGTATCTGTTTTCATTGCCAGTAGATTTCTTTCTTTGTCTGTTCACCAAGGTGGTTAATAAAATGATTTTTACAGTGAAACAATACTAGATTTAAAAAAGTGTAACTTAGTGATCGGATATGAAAAGAAAATTCAATCTCCACCCCCATTTTAAAGAGGATTTAGTTAATACTTTTAAGACATCTGAGTAATTTATTTTATATAATGCTCACTCAGATAGCCCATGTCTCAGAAATCATCCCAAGAAAATAATAATGGTTGTGCACAGTATGCATCCACAAAGTGCTCATCTCACTGCTGTTTTCAATATCACAGTATTGAAAACAACCTAAATGCCTCACAATAAGAGGGATCAAAAAAAAATAAGGGTGCAAACGTACCACAGAATACTATTATGAAAACAGTACAAAAGAAACCAGAGAAATACATTTTCTGACCAGGAAAGAAGCTTAAAATTGGTACACTCATATATTTTCAACATATGAGTGTGTATGTGTGTTTGTGTGTGCACACACACATATTTACCCATATAACACACAACTTATATAAATTCACTATTGGCTGCCTCTGAGTGGAAGGATTTTGAGTGATGAGTGATTTCTGTTTTCCTTCTCCCACCCACCTCCTCAAACAACAACTATTTACTTAGCTAAAAAATATGTAGGTCAACAATTTGGGCTGTGTTCAGCTGGGTGTTGCTGCAGATCTGTGTCAGGCTTGGGATTTTTGCTATGACTCTTGCATGTGTCTATGATTAGCTGCTGGGTTGACTGGTGACTGGTTAGCTGTTTGCAGAGATGTGGTCTTGTATCTTCCAGTAGACTGCCCTGGGCTCATTCACACCATGGTGATGTTCCAGGCCCAGCACGCCAGTAAGCCTCAATTCACAAATGCTTTCCAATCTGCCTTTTCTTCTATTAAAAAAAATTTTAATTGTGGTTTAAAAAATAAAACATAAAATAAATTTTACCACCATATTCATTTTAAGTGTCCAGTTCAGTAGTGTCAACTGTATTGACATTGTTGTGTAACAAATCTCTAGAACTATGTCATCTTGCAAAACTGAAACTCTATACCCATTGAACAACATCTCCCTTTTTCCCTCCCCCAAATCCCTGACAACCATCACTCTATTATCTGTTTCTATGAGTTCGACTAATCTAGATACCTCATATAAGTGGAATCATAAAGTAATTGTCTTTTTGTTACTGGCTTGTTTCACTTAGTGTAATGTCTTCAAAGTTATTCCATGTGGCATATGATAGAATTTCCCTCATTTTAAAGGATGAATAATATTCCATCGCGTGTATATATCACATTTTTAAAAATCTGTTCATCCATTTGTGGACATTTGGGTTGCTTTCATCTCTTAACTATAGTGAATAAAGATGTAATGAACATGGGTGTGCAAATATCCTTTGAGATCCTGCTTTCAATGCTTTTGGATATACACCCAGAGGCAGGATTGCTTTATTACATGGCATTTTTATTATTAAATTTTTGAGGAACCTCTATACTGTTTTCTATAGTGGCTGCACCATTTTACACTCCCACCAACAATGCACAAGGGTTCCAATTTATCCATATTCTTGTCAACACTTGTTATTTTCTGTTTTTTGGATGAGAAATTAGTGGCCCATTAGTGGCTATCCTACTGGGTGTGAGGTGGTATCTCATTGTAGCTTTGATTTTCATTTCTAAGTATTAGTGATGCTGAGCATCTTTTCATATGCTTCTGACTATTTGTATATCTTCTATGGAGAAGTGTCTATTCAAGTTATTTGGCTCTGTGTGTGTGTGCGTGTGTGTGTGTGTGTGTGTTTGTTACATATAGTTTTCTGTAATGAGCACTTATTTTTGTATTGAAGAAATTATTAGAAACAATAATAATTAAAAAATCAATGTATCAAGCAAGTTGTTGCAGTAGGTAAATGGGCCAACCTTGAGTGGTTAGTTGGGATAACTTAGAGGTGGGGCCACTGTCTTTACTTAGAATTAAACAATTCAAGAACACTTAAGGCAACACATACAAAGGCAATTTCGTTCTAAACCAAGTCCCCTCTACCTTTTGCGGATCAATTAGCTCAAGTGACATAAAACAGGGCAGGCAGGGGATTAAGTAAATGAAGATGAGCTGGCAATGCAGCCATGAAGCAGCAACAGTCTGTGCCCTAAATCCATGTGAAATACTTGGTGATCTTGTACACAAAGTCTTGGTCTGGATACTGCAAATGATTGTTCTCTTAGGGATTTTTATACTTACGAGAAAACTTTATTATGTCATCAAGGGTTATAGCTTTTATCTGACCAATTCAGAAGAGGTAACTAGCTAAATAACCAATACTTTTGTAATCTGGATTTCAAGAAATGCTCTGTAAGCATTTTAGGGTACAACTTTGTATAAAATAAAGATAAGTAAAGAAAAGCTCATAACAAGCTTTGAACTTTAAAAATTCTATCAAAACTTTAAAGCTCCAGACTTAAATGGTGAATGAAGTGAATTCCCCAAAGGTCTGGACTGCTGACTACTAGCAAACCTGCTGAATGAAATAATCACCTTGAAAGAAAATAATGGGGGATAATGGCGTTCAAACCTGTTAACTGGGAATGTAAGCTCTGTGATTTTCTTGGCGGACAGGCTAATATGATAACAGAGTGATATGAGCAGCAGGTGTGTACACATTCATTCTGCAGAAGCAAATGCAAACTGAACATGCGAAGTAATTATGGAGATGAGATACTGGATTCAATGAGCAAACCATATGTAAAAATAGCTCTATTCCTGCCTTTGAATTCTTTCTTTATTGGAGTCCTAGACAGCATGCATGTCAAAGTCCCATACTTGGTCTTATTACACCACAAATCTCTTCCAGTAATGTCCTGCCCCTCAGTATCATCTCATTTTCTGTACCTCTTTCTTTCTTTCTTTGGGTTAAGGTTCCATTTCGCTCTTCCTTCACATTCTAATACCTAACTGAAACTGCATATTGGACATTACGTTCTCTCACTGTCCACCTCCTCTGCATTTTACTATTTCTTTCTCTTTTATTCAACCTGATAAGCAGCACTTTATGACCAGCTTATTATCTTACAGCTGTAAATTTTCTATATCATTTTCAATCATTCCCCATAGTTTTGACTACGTCGTGTCTCAGCTCCTGTGTTTTGGTTCAGCAACAGTGGTTTGGTATTTTAGTGTCCATCTACCTACAATATTAATATTACCCACCTTCTCTTCCTCCTGACTTATTTCCTCTGGGACAAGTCCATCTAATTATCCAGTCTTCTCTCTTGCTTTCTGTGCCACAATGCTCTCTGCTTCCTAAGATCGGTGTCCTATTTCCTTTCTTGACAGATTAGCTTGTTTTTTCTAGCCACGGAGCCTTACAGTACGTTATTATATGGTTCATCTTCATCTTCATTCAGCCTCCCACCTCTAGTGGCTGGTTATGGATCACAGTATTCTATTAGCTTCTGATCATTTTTTAACCTTCTTCTTCCCCTCCTCTAGCACATATAAGGTGATACACCCCTGAAACATATTTTCTTTCTATTGTTCCAAAGTAAGAATGAACAAACACGAAATAATTTATCATTCTATAACCGTTCTCCACCCCCTCCCTTCCAAATTCAGGTCTCTTTTTTCTCTGGTGAGTTCAAACTGTCATATGTTTATTTAGCACATTTTCACATTCAAAGCATTTAAGGAGCTAATTAATCCTTAGAGTACCCTTCTGCGATGCACCTAGGCTATAGAGGCAGTTGACATTAAGGTGGGAGCAAAGCTCAAGAATTTCTGTTTTCCAAATCACTGTTCAGACTACATTTTCTTTCACTCTGTCTCTCTGTGATTGAAATAGGTACCATCATGAACAAATTATGTTGATTAATTTATAAGGAAGCTGCTAGAAAATGAGTGACTTTCCTGGTACTCCCAATTTTTCTATCGGATCCATGTTAGTTTTCTGTGAGCAGCTTTGGGGCAGCTGGGAATCAAACCACAGAACAAGATGAAAACATACCATGTTTTTCTTTCTTTTTCATCCAGAAAGACAGAATTATTCACCTATATCTGTAATTACTTCAAGTCATTTCCAAGAATACAGCAAAGAGATCATGTATATGGATGTGTGTACAAGTGTTGACAAAACTTGGAAGATGAGAGGAAGAGGACTACGTTGTAGCGTAGTTTTGTGTTGGTCTACAGACACAATGAGTGAGAGGAAAGAGCTCCCTTATGCCCTTACCAGAATCTCTTTGCTTTTTCCATAAAAGAAAAAGAAAATACACTCTTTCAGCCCTATGGCTTATATGCTATATGAGGCCATTTGGGATTTATAGTTTGGCTATTAAGGAGGGAAACGAGTTATTGAGTGCCAAATAACTGTTTTATCTGGCTGTTATTATTATGTTACCAAGCAGTAAGGAAGGGCTTCTGTATAATGAGAAAAAATTACTAGCAATTAAATGACTTTCTTTCTTCCTTTTTTCAGTTCAAATGCAATAGGTAATTGTTTAACCGTTACATCCAAATTGTGGAGGCCATTGGTGATCATTAATAAATAAACTGTATGTGCAATTGCATACTGAAGAAGCCAGCTCAGTCAACACTTTTTTTGATCAGCTAAAAAATACAGCAAACAATCTTAAACCTATTGGGCTCAATTACTATTGCCTTGCCCTGCTGTAGACATTGCTGTTCAACCCCTTGGGTAGAATACAGTCATGGTTGAAAGAAAAGTCAGATTAACTGAAACTTTTCCTGTTCATGAACATTATTCATAGAAGAATAGACCATTTCCTTTTGAGAGGTGAAGAGCTTTTGTGGTCCTTATTGAAAGATGCAGGGAGTTTGCCATAGCTATATTGGTGCAATTTTTTTTCAACTAACAGGTCAAATAGTCATCTTAGTCAGTTATACTTCACATGGGTTATCTCATTTGATATTCATTTATCTCTATTTGCAGATGAGGTAACTAAGCTTGGGGGATTAAGTGACTTGGCAAAATTTCTATATCTAGGAAATGGTGGAGCTGGGAAGTAACTTCAGAAAGATCGCTCTTGACTATTACATTGTATCACCTCATCCCAGGCTCAGGCATAGGAGAAGGCCCAGAGTTGTGTTTTAAAACTGTAATTGCTAATAAAACTTTCTTTGAAGAATGCAATTGAATGGTTTTCCTTTTATGACATATAAAAATGTCCCCAAGTAAAACAAACACACAAAACAAACAAAAAATATAATATAAAGTACCACCCTTTAAAATTGCCATAAATTCTCATCTATTCATCTCTTTCCCAAGGCTCAAATCTTCACATCTACCTGGCAATGATGATTAGAAAACATATGCACTGTAAAAAATGCTACTCCATTAAAATATTACCTGGTTAACAGAATGCTATTTGTAAAGTCAACAAGATAGTAACAATTCTTTGTGATTTGCTATCCACCTAGATGGAGTGAGCATGTTCTTCAGACCTGAGCTATAGAACTCTCACTTTCTCTAATAATAACAATGCAAAAACCAAACCAAATCAATGTATTGCAATTATAATATGAAGGAAGCCATGACAGCTTTCACTGAATTTCACGCTTCAGATTCATGGCAATTCAACATCATTAAAACCAAGCAAGAATTTCTGTTCATTAAAAGCCATAAAGAAAATAAATGACAAACTATAATTTGGAAAAAGATATTTACAACACATATGATGAACAGAGGATTAGTATCCAGGCTTTACATTTATACACAGACACACACACACACACACACACATATTTTTATGTATCCTTTAAATCAATAAGAAAAAGAGATAAACTCATAGTAAAATGAGCAAAACACACACAGTTGGAGACATGGACAAGAATGTTTATAGAATTGCTGTCCCTAAACTTCTTTTTGTTATAAATTACCCAGCCTCAGGTATTCCTTTATGGCAACACAAGATGGACGAAGACAGTACCCAAATATCAGCCCTGAACTGGTACAAACCAAAGATGTATTAATAGTGGAATGGATTGATAGATTGTGTTATATCCTCAATACTACATAGCAGTGAAAGTTAGCAAAGTACATCTTCACACCACCACTCAGATGATTCTCAAGACATTGCATGAAAAAAGCAAGTGGAAAAATAACATGTTCTTGTTTTTTAAAAACTATGCTCCAAATCATACAAAACTAAACAAAATGTTATATGGAGATACAAATTTATGTGACAAAACTATGAAGAAATGCAAAAGAATGCTAAACATGTGATCCAAAATAGTGATTACCTCTCAGGAGGATAGACAGGAATAGGATCAAAGAAGGGTACTCAGGAGACGTTGAAGTTGATGGTCATTTGTTATATTTAAAATTAGTTGGTAGTAGAGACACATGTTCATTGTATCATTATTCTTTATAAATGTATTAACATTTTATAAATATTATTTTGTACCTCAATATTGAGTATATATATATTTTTTATTTATTTATTTATTTATTTATTTATGAGACAGAGTCTTGCACTGTTGCCCGGGCTGGAGTGCAATGGCACGATCTTGGCTCACTGCAACCTCCGCCTCCCAGGTTCAAGCGATTCTCCTGCCTCAGCCTCCCGAGTAGCTAGGATTATAGGCACCTGCCACCATGCCTGGCTAATTTTTTGTATTTTTTAGTAGAGACAGAGTTTCACTATGTTGGCCAGGCTGGTTTCGAACTCCTGACCTCATGATCCACCTGCCCCAGCCTCCCAAAGTGCTGGGATTACGGGCATGAGCCACCATGCCTGGCCGAGTATATATATTTTAAAGATGTGAAGTAACATTGGTTAATACAGAGAGATCCAACCCAAACTCTGTGGGCCGACATATTTTGAAAAGGAATTTGTGATGCTGATCTATTCCTTCATGTAAGAGTGCTTCCTTATCCTACAATGCAACCATCTAGCTATAATATTCAAAGATGGGGAATACATCACCCCTCTTGACTAGATCTTCTATCCAAGGGAAAAACCAGAGCCTTAGACAAGCATACGTAGATAGCTCAGTGTGTATTGTGAAAAGTGGGACAAATATTAAATTGGGTTTATTCAGACCTATGGAGTGTCCATTGTAGGCCTCCTAATTGCATTTCCAGACTGAATTCACAGCATGTATTCCTTCACCTATTCCACCCCAACCTTTTTTCTCAACTTCAGGCCCACACTGTTTCATCAACGTATTCTTTTATTTACAATTTGTTCTCAACAGATTGCGGGGGAATGGACACGAAACCAACAAGCAGGCACCAATCTCAACAGTTAATGAGGCAGGGAGGCATAAAAAATCCCCAAAATTATTTCTGAATTGCAAATTTGCCATGAAAGCTGAAAAAATGACTGGCTTCCTCTAATAGACTTGCATTGCCATGAATGATAAATGAAGCACAGATTTCATTATTCATTTTTTAAAGTGAAATTAGCTTACACTACTACTTAACATTTATTTAACCCCTTTTAAAATGCATTCATTTAATAGCCCCAGAAGTGATCAATAAAGAGGAAGGTTACTATTACCTAGCCTATCTTGGAGCAATTTAAACTCCTGTAGGCAAACTTTCTCATTATCACACAGCCGTAACGTGATCTTGGGGGATAGGTGAGGATGTCACTCTGTATTTCTGTACTTGGACTTCACCATTTACCTAAGACAAATTTTTAAATTTTTTTGTCCAAAATGTTTCTTACCTCAACATGATATAAGTTGTCATGCAAATGTGAATTTATCTACATATCTCATTGTGGGGCCATAAGCATTCCAAAACCATGTGGTCCCACAGAAAAGAGGAATGAAAAAAATGGTATTTTTAATACTCTGATTAGTAATAAGTACATCCTAAGAAAAAGTCCCAGATACGGGGTCTCTAGATACGAAGGAGTTAGGGGTAGCAATGAGAGGGAGGATGAGAAAGCAGAATGAAATTAGGAGCTCTCAGCAAGGCAAAGCCTGGTGGCAGCAGGTGCCCTGCAGTGCACTCTAAATTAGTGGTTAGCAGCTTTCCTTTTTCCAGTTGCAACATACAAGAAGGAGGATGTTGAAGTCTAATCTCACGTCTTTGAATATGCCCAGAGTTATATGAAATACTCCGTTTCCTGTGTGTAACTCTGCCCCTTTCTCTACCACCCAAGAAAGCATTAATGGAATGTGAGTAAATCAAAGTGATGCCCTTAGGATAGCTTTGATTTCATGCTCCCTTTCAAAAAATTAAATGGTAACTGCTATAGCTTGGATGTTTGTCCCCTCTAAATCTCATATGGAAATGATCTCTGATGTTGGAGGTGGGACGTAATGGGTGGTGTTTGGGTCATGGGGGCAGGTCCCCCATGAATAGCTTGGTGCCCTCCCAGAAGGGTGAGTGAGTTCTTGCTCTATTAGTTCCCATGAAAGGTGGTTGCTAAAAAGAGCCTGGAATCTCCCTCTTCTCTCTTCCTTGCCTTCTCCCTTGCCATGTGATCCCTGCATATGCCAGATCTCCTTCGCCTTCTGCTATGAGTGGAAACAGCCCTGAGGTCCTCACCAGATACATATGCTGGTGCCATGCTTCTTGTACAGCCTGCAGAACTGTGAGCCAAATAAACCTCTTTTTGTTATAAATTACCCAGCCTCAGGTATTCCTTTACGGCAACACAAGGTGGACGAAGACAATACCCAAATATCAGTACTTAAAGTATTATTTTCATCAAATTCCTTGTGACATCCCTAACAACTTATAGATATACATACCAGTTAGTGCAGCTTCTAGTTGCACTCTGTCATCTGACAAATTCTACACCTTAATTTTTATGGCTAGAGTCTGAATAAGAAGTGATCTCATTCTTTTAATTTCTCATATACCCCTGGGTCTGGTGCTGTAGGTAATGCAATGATAAATACTTCTAAAGAGAGATTGGCAAATGGTTTATACAGTGTTCTTAGAATAAGATGCTGAGGAGGAAGAAATACTGCTTTTGGAAAGGTGTGCCCTTCCATAAGAGACAACAAAGAATGTGCTTTGTTGACTGACTCTAGACAGATTTTTTACTCATTTTGTTATTTTGTTCTATTCTATTGTTGCTGTATGTTTTTCTAACTTTTCTGTTTGGCAATTGTGATCTATGAGTATGTCTTTAAAATCATTGAAATACTATTTGAGCCTGGGAATTTCTTACGTGTATACAATATGTTGTGGCATATGGAGAGTCTAGGTGGCAGGCAATTTGGATAGTGGCCACACTCACTAATCAGAAGACAGACTTCACATGTGCTTAGTTTGGAAGGTACTATTGATCCCACAGTGACCTTTCCAGTTACACTCACACAAAGTTCATCACGGGTTTTCAAGTAGTGTCAATGCATAAAAATGTTAACTGAGATTTAAATACTGTGTAATGGTTAAAGGCCAATGACTGGGGAATCTCATTGGCTAAGCTTGTTACACCTCACAACCAATGGGACTGTGTGTCATTTTAAAAGTTGTTGAGTTTTGTTCTATTGCTACATGAAGTCAGCAAATATTATCACTATTAATGACAGCTATAATGATGATAATATTGCCCAGGCACCTTGCTAAGCCCTTACTCTTGGAGGTAGGAAGAATATTCTTTATTTTACAAATGAGGAGACTGTATTACAGAATCCTTAAGGTACAAGTAAAAAAACTGGTGTTTGAACTATGTTGTCTTGTATTCTTAACCAAAATGAAATACTGCTTTCCCAGTGGGCCTTTCTTTTTATTTGTTCATTTCATATGGTAGTCTGAGCATCAGCTCGGTCTCGTCTTTATTAAGAAGGTGATTTTTTTTCCCCAACGCATTTGCAACTTTCATTAAAGCACACTACTTGAGTCCCTAACATTTTTAAATAAAGATAACTTACCTGTGATTTTGGATACTCCAGAAGACACCTACTTACCTGCGTATCTTATCTACCACTCCAGATGCCCCTGGTTGTCCAAGATGAGTCTCATGGAGACCTGGAGCCCCAAAGTATCCCTAAACCATGTGCCCAGGGCCCAAGATACAGTACTAGGGTCACTGGGCTCCCCTGGGATTGAAGACAGTCTTCCTTAGGAATCCTTTATTAGGAACTAAGAATTTCCATTTGTTTGATGAGGTTTGTTGAACACATCTTTAGAAATGAAGAAATCTCTAATAAAGATGATTCTCAACCTATGAATTAGCTATGTTTAATGACTCATCCCAGACCAGCTTTGCACAACTCTCTATTTTATGCTTCTTGACTGTTTCTTTGACTGCCCATCTATGTGTGCTGAGGGAATACAAATTTAAGTTTAGTAGGAGCCTGAGCAAAATGTAATTGAGAAGGTAACTTCCCTCCAAATAATATTAAAGTTAAAATAGAAATGATTTAAAAATTATCAGTGTTACATTCATTGATGTGAATAATCAAGAAATGACTATACAGCCTCATTACTTTGGGCTCCAGTAATTCACAATTTGTGATTAAATTCCTGCCCAGTTCCTGTTCAAATTACCATTGCACTATCTCTGAATGAATGGTTAGCTAAGCAAAGTAATAGTGTAAACAAGATTGCAAAGGGGCATGTTTAACCTGGGAGGGATCGATCTCTTTTTAAAGGCTTTGATGCATTAATTATTTACACTGAAATTTTGTTTTTGTAGAACTGATCAGCCCAGTTACAAACTGGAGTAATTAGGTATATTTAAAACAACTAAAAACAACCAAATAACATTCATAATACATTTAATATCAATGGCTTTTTGGTAAAGCAGATCATGCAATTTCATGAATTGCTTTATTATTAAAGTTCGAAGACTTAGTCCCCTGGCTTACCAAACTGAATCTTCGACTCTGGGCACATGATCTAGGGATACCTTGAGGCTTCAGGTTTCTGTGAGCCTCCCTATTGACAACCAGGGGCATCTGGAATGGTAGATAGGATAGGCAGGTAAGTAGGTGCCTTCTGGAGTATCCAAAATCACAGGTAAGTTATCTTTATTTAAAAATGTCAGGGGCTCAAGTAGTGTGCGTTAATGAAAGTTGCAAATGCATTGAAAAAAATCACATTCTTAGTTTACCAGAGTAAGGGTGAGACAGAACTGATGCCCAGACTCTACCATATAAAATAAGCAAATGAAAAAATGCTTTGAAACCATTTAAGGGAGAAACTCTGATGTTACATACGCCCCCTTACCCTTCCCTTGGCTTTTTCTAGGTGTTTTTTTCTTTCGTTTCAGTTGCCAGAAACATTTTAAATGGGTTGAGACAAGGGGAAACAAGGAGTGTTTGATACATGGTGGCAGGGGAAACTAAAAAAAGCTTGACTTGGTTGTTTTCTCCCCACCTCCAACATATACACAGTACCTGGGACAGAGATAGCCAGTTGACACTCAATACCTGTTCTCTCCATTTGTAATAGAATCCTGAATTTAGCAGAAAACATGCTTAATACTACATTTCCCAGCCTCAGTATTGTCATGTGGCTAAGATCTGTCACTGGTGTATACGTTAAAATTTCACATGTGACTTCTGCAGTGTCCTTAAAGAAAACTGATGCACTGTGCTTTCCTCTCTATTCCTACTGTTTGGAGAGGTGACATGATAGCCAGAGTTAAAGCAATCATCTTGGGTCATAAGCATGAGAGACACACTCTAGGGATGACGGAGCCTATGTACCTGGTAACTACGTGGAACTGCCAAGCCATCCCTATATTGTCAACCTCTCGATTTCTCTTGTGGGCGGATTAAGCTTTGTGTGCTTAAGCCACTGTTAATTTGGGGTTTCTGTCACTCACAGCTGTACCTAATCCTAACTGATACAGCATTTAATCAAGTTCTTTCCTAATAGAGGGAATCTATTGCATGGACAATGGGCAGAGAAGGCCCTTCGGAAGGGGATTATTTCTTGGTGATTTTATTGCCACCAGGTCAAAGCATTCTTGTGTTTATGAAACATATCATGGGTTGTGGAAATAACTGTGGCACTTAGCCTCTTTGTGTCAGTAGCTTCACACTGACAACATTTTGCCTTTGTGCATACCATTTGCTGGTTTGCAACAACAGATACAACTATTAATCCTTCTCTACCTGTATATTAAATATCTGAATGCAAACTTAATACAAACCGGGTTATTCTCTAATGATTGCAGTCAAGATGGGAAGAGTGGAATCTTGGCAATGCAATCTACCACTATGCCAAAGACCCTAAGATTGCCTGTTTCAGTACCACACACTAGAAATAACCTGTAAGAGACAGGCAGACCTACTTTGCTTGCAAATTGCTAAACTCCCCTCATGTCACCATTCTGGAAATGTTGAATTGCATCCAAATTCAGACTGTATGCTATGGGTTAATGGGGTTGACAGTTGACTGTGCTTAAATGGTATTAAGGTAATGCATTTAAACATCAAAAGTTTACAATCCAAAATTGATCACCTTGGCCAATTTACACAAGAAGGATCAATGTAATCAGCTCCCCCCTGTTTAAATGTTAACAAATTCTTTAACATAACACGCCTGACCATGGGATACAGATTAAAATTAGATACAGAATTAAGTTCCTTCTTCACGGTAAAAGAGTCAATTTGAAAATCCTGATAATCAGCCCGAGCTGCCCACAAGGCTTGGCTTTATAGCATTTAATAAGAAAGGAAGCTTGCTTCCCACAAACGTAATGATTTTTGTTTAATTCAGCAAAGGGAAAGACAGAAACAATAAATGGGTTAGGGATTCTCCAGTGAATGGTCACTATTCCATCCAAGGAAGGAACAGCTTTGAGCTCTGTGTGGCAGATCCCTGTCCCCACCCCCTGGGAAACACCTGTAAAGGAGAGCGTAAAGGTCCCCACTCATCTCCTCCTTCTGCAGAGAGAAGGGCTGCATCGTTGTCAAGGGTATGCTAGACTAGCCTTACCTAGAAAAGCCACTTCTACACATACACACAGCAAAGATCATGATCATCCTCAGTCAGGCGTGACCGAAGTCAAGCTCAATGCAACTTCTGATGGAACGATGCATACCCAAAAGCTTCAACATGGGCCTACCTACTACTTGGAGGCAGAACAGACTTGTGGGAAAATTGTAAAGTAGTGTCATTTTCCCCTTCTTCTGCTTGTGATACCTCTAACAGAGGCCAGTGCCTTCCAGATCCCATCGTTCTCTTTCCATTCCAGTCACGCTTTATGTGAGCTGTGATGTTGGATAGGTGGTTACAAGTGAACTCACACTCATTAAGTTTGCATGTTAGGCGTGACGTGGTGGCTCACGCCTGTAATCCCAGCACTTTGGGAGGCCGAGGTGGGCGGATCACTTGAAGTGAGGAGTTCGAGACCAGCCTGGCCAACATGGGGAAACCCCGTCTCTACTAAAAATACAAAAAGTAGCTGGGCGTGGTGGTGTATGCCTGTAATCCCAGCTACTTGGGAGGCTGGGGCAGGAGAATTGCTTGAATCTGGGAGGCAGAGGTTGCATTGAACTGAGATCATGCCACTGCACTCCAGCCTGGGCCACAGAGTGAGACTCCATCTTAAAAAAAAAAAAAAAAAAAAAGTTTGCCTCTTAGTGTATTCTCTTTTGTAGAAATATTTACAGTTTTTAAAAGGGCCAAAACGTAAAACCAAAGAATCTCTGACGGTGGCATTTCAGGTCAGTAGTCCTCAAGCTTAGCCAGCTCAACAGTTGCCAGGAAAGCTTGCTAAAATCACAGATTCCTGGACCCCACCAACAAAGACTGAGTCAATGGATAGGGGAGGGTGGAGCCCAGAAATCTTTTTAAATGCACACTCTCCCCATCCCCGTGATTCTACTTTGGTCTAGGTGGTTGCCTACACCCTTGGTCCATTCTGCAAAATATTAATACTTTATTTTGAAGAAAATTCTTAAAGCAGATTCTATTTTTAGATTTGGTCAAAATAAGCTTTCTTTGTTTAGAAGCACTTTTGGCCCATCTGAGTGGGATTCCTTTTTGTAAATAGTTATAAAGTTGGCTATAATTAAAGCTTGACATGTTGGGCAGGCAGAAATCACCAAGAGGTTATTTGGGGCCCATGTAACACAATGACTACCCACAGTCATAGTCCGAGAGAAGCTGAGTAAGGTTACTAAACCCAGCTCCTTCTTCATCTCTCAGAGTGGTTCTGCTTATGGGAGGAGGGAAGGTAAAAAAGAGCAGTACCTGGCCAGGCACGGTGGCACACGCCTGTAATCCCAGCACTTTGGGAGGCCAAGTGGGTGGATCGCTTGAGGTCAGGAGTTCAAGACCAGCCTGGCCAATATGGTGAAACCCTGTCTCTACTAATAAAATAAAATAAAATATTAGCCGGGTGGGGTGGCGCGTGCCTGTAGTCCCAGCTACTCAGGAAGCTGAGGCAGGAGAATAGCTTGAACATGGGAGGTAGAGGTTGCAGTGAGCTGAGATCATGCCACTGCACTCCAGCCTGGGTGACAGAGCGAGACTCTGCCTTAAAAAAACAAAAACAAACAAACAAACAAAAAAACCAAAAAAAAAAAAAAAAAAGGACCTTATAAATGAGTCACGAGGGCGGGAAGGCAGATCATTGCTGGGGAGGCTGAAGTAATCAATGACAGTTATTTTCTGGATTGCAAAAGGCAATGTTATAAAGGAGTCTATGCTTCTGCAGTCCTTGCCCCAATACCTCTCTATATTTGCCCTCCTTCACAAGCCTCCCTCTGGCTATAACCTGGTTTTATTTTTTTCTAGCTTCTCTTTTCAATACCAACCACCACCACTTATTGCATGTATGCTTTGTGCCAGGGACTCTAATATACTTTACATACACATGTATATAGCTCATTTCATCATTAAATGAACCCAAATGAGATAGGTACTACGTCATCTCCTTTTCACAAGTGGGAATGATGTGACAAAGAAAGGCAAAACAACGTAAACAAATATACATTCAACTAAAATACGAACTCTACAAGTGTAGGGATTTTTGTGTTTTTCACACTGTATTTTGCACATCTAGAAACAATGTTTGGCACATGAAGGAACACAGTAAATATTGTAGCTACCTGTAAGCAGTAGTATTTTTGTCTAGAGTCAATTATTTAAAAACAAATAAACCCACTCAAGCTAGGTTAGGCAAAGAGGGATTTAGGTTCAGGAATACAGGAAACTTTGCAGACCCCCCAAGTGACAGGAAATACAGCCAGACTACACGGATACTAGGAAGTGTTGAGGCAGATCATTTGTTTCTGTCTGTCCCTTTGGGGCCATGAGGTCTCTCATACATGGTGCATCTCTGTTCCTAATTTCTTTTCTGCAGATAGAAGCTTCACTGCAAAGTTTACAGCTCCTCTTTCTTCACATAAGCTTGCACATTAATTTGGTTTGCTGTACTAGTAACTCTGCCTTCAACTTCACAGATACCAGGTAAAACGCTGTTTCCCCTGCCCATTTCTATTGGCAGTTGGGCCAGGTTTCCATCCCAGACCGCATTAGCTGTGATCAGTAGGCGGAGTCATGTGAGCCACCCGTTCCAACCGGCGGATGGATCAGATTTCCTAAAGAGGTTGTGTAGGCAAGGCAAATATGACTGACATCTCTCAACTAGGCAGGTGGCCAGAGACCCAGAGTCGTGTTAGAAGAGATACGCTATATGCCAGAGGCTTCTAGGACAGAAGTCGGCGCACTACTTCTGTAAAGGGCCAGATGGTAAATACTTTAGGTTTTGCAGGCCAGACATGATTGCAGTGCAAAAGCTGCCATAGACAATAAGTAAAAGAATAGGTGTGGTGATGTTCCAATACAAGATTACAAAAACAATATAACAATATAAAAACAGACAGATGGCTGGATTTGGCCTGAGGGCTGTACTTTGCAGACCCTTGTTCTAGGACAAAGGCCTCATCAGTAAATAGAACACTTATCCATATTCCTAGCAAACTGGCTTCAGGTTCTCTGAACAAACGATATTATTTTGTTTTTACTGATTTCTTCTCGTCTTTAATCATTAATGAATTGCAGTGACCTTGCTGTTATGATGTAGAACATCCCGCTAAACAGGGAATGTAAATACTTTGCTATATGATAAGGAGGGTGCTTGAAGAACCCTCCTTAGTTATACCTAATTGGAGTTATAGTTATACCTATCGGAGCAGTTTAAATGAGGGTGAGTGATTATGCTACCTATTGCTAAAGTGGTGTAATTACCCAAGGACAAAGGGCTGTTTTTGTGGAAACAATTCATTGCCATCCCTCCCCACCTCTTGCCAACCCTCTATCAGGATCTTAAGTGAGACATATATTTTAGTGGGTGCTGTGTTCTCTCACTCATTTCATAGGGTACCTCTTTCCAAGGTCTCTAAATATAGCATGAGAAATAAAATAAGGGTCAAAAAAAGGATCGGAACTGCAACCAATGTGTGTCGCCATTGACTGCATGGATTGTTTGTCAAGTAGAAAGGCAGAGTTTTAAATGTAGTTTTATTTTAAAGAGTCGGTGTTTGTAGATGCAGCCCATGTAGCTGGGCTAAGCTTGTAATAACTTTGCAAGTGCTGTGAAGAAGCCCCAATTTCTCTCTGAAAGTGGTTTTGTCATACTGTAATATAAAAGGATAAGGGAGTAATCTTACCGTGTGTTGCTGGGTGGCTGCTGTTCCTGCAGTTTATTATATTTAGGTAATGCTTAACTGCACACTTGATAGACATTACTTTTATGTTGTGGCTCCTGGACTGTTTTATGCTCCCCAGCCATTATGCTAAGAAATGAGGTTCTCTTACCTTTCAGAGTTAAAGTCCCCTGCTCCTACCCCATGTCCTAATAAAAGATTCTGACAGCGTAACTATAAAGGTAAGCTCTCACTTTCTCAACTAAAAAAGAATGAGTCTACTCTGAAAGGCTTGGGGCCCTTAAAGTGGATGGATTTGTCAGTAAAATAGCAAGGAGTCAGTTGAGTCAACACGTTAATTAAATGCCCTTATATAGAGCTGTCCTCAAAGTATGGAGCCATTGCCCAGCCGCTGGTGGCGGATTGAGGCGGGAGGAGAAGGCAATGAGGGTAGCTGTGGTAAGCACTAGTTCCTAATTATACCTCTCTTCAAAGCCGCGGTTGAGCTGCCCACTTCCACGTTGCTCCTCCCTTAGGCAGCATTATGCTTCCCTGACTTCTCCCTTGACCCCCACCCCCACCTTGGTAATGAGCTATGTCATGGGTAACTTATCCCAAGAAAAGAAAGATCATTAGGATAAATGATAGATCTGGCCTTTACAGCCAAAACAGTTTCTGCGATCCGATTCTCATAAGAAGTCTGGTGTTGCAGAATGACATTTTAAACACTTGAAGAATAGCACCTTCAGTAAATTGGCTTTAGGTTTTTTGTTCATTGTTTTTAATAATCTCAAACTTATAGAAAAGTTGCAAGTATAGTACAAATGAAATGTTTCCCCCTGAACCATTTAACGGTAAGTTGATGCCTCATCACCCCATAATACTAGTTTAGTGCATATTTCCTACAAACAAGAACACTGTCCTACTTAACCACAATGCTACCACCCAAATCAGGACATTAATTATTACTATCTCACCCTCAAATCCCATTCAGGTATTGCCAGTTGTTCCAATAATGTTTTCTATAGCAAAAGGATCCAGTTCAGACTCAGGTGTAACACTTGATTGTCATACTTGAGGGTAAAGGGTCATGACTCTTTACCGTCCTTTAGTCTAAGATGTTTCCTTAATTTAACTTGATTTTCTTGACCTTGATACTTTCAAAGATTATGGGCCAGTTGTTTTGTCACTTGTCCCTCATTTTGGGTTGTCTGTTTCATCCTAATTAGGTTCCAGTTATGGACCTTTGGCAGGAATGTCCCAGAAGTGCTGCTGGATCTTCTCACTGCATTCTATCACGTGGCATGTAATTTCTATTTGTTTCATTCTTGTTGATGTCCACTTTGATAACTTGAATAAGATAATGTCTGCCAGACATCTCTGATGTAAATTTAATCTTTCCCCATTTATCTCATTTTGTAATTCTTTAGTTTAAAATAATTTTAGACTTATAGCAAATATATAGCACAGAGAGTGTTATATACCCATCACTCAGTTCCCCTAAAGTAAGCATCTTCAATTACCAATTAATATTTTGGGGGAAGGTACATTGAGGCCATGTAGAAATTCGTTCCTTGTCAAGCTTTCAAGATATTCATTTAAAAGTGTATCTCACCATAAACTCATGGTTTCCTATTTTCTCCAAAAGATAATTACCATTACCATAAATAACTATTTATTTATTTATTTTTATTGAGGTGGAATTCACATAACATAAAATTAACCATTTTAAAGTGAATAATTCAGCAGCGCTTAGTACATTCATGATGTTGTCCCACCACCTCTATCTCGTTCCAAAGCATTTTTATGACCCTAAAATAAAACCCTGCACTCACTAAACAGTTTCTCCCCATTCCCTTCTTTCCCTAGCTCCTGACAACCACTAATCTGCTTTCTGTATCTGTGAACTTACCTATCTTGGATATTCATATAAATGGAATAATATGTGACATTTTATGTCTGGCTTCTTTCATTTAGCATATCATTTTCAAGGTTTATCCATGTTGTTGCATGCATCAGTATTTTACTCCTTTGTATAGCTGGATAATATTCCATTACATGTATATATTACAACTTGCTTATACATTCATCTGTTGATGGACATTTAGGTTGTTTCCATATCTTGGCTATTGAGAACAGTGCTGCTATGAACATTTGTGTACGAGTATTTGTTTGAACACCTATTTTCCATTCTTTTGGGTGTGTTTTAAATGTAGCTTTGTTTTAAAGAGTCGGTGTTTGTAGATGCAGCCCATGTAGCTGGGCTAAGCTTGTAAGAACTTCACAAGTGCTGTGGAGAAGCCCCGATTCTACCCAAGAGTAGAATTGTTGGGTCATATGGTAGTTCCACAGTTAACTTTTTGAGCAACTACTAAACTGATTTCTAAGCAGCTACATTCCCATCAGCAAATTTTGAGAGTTCCAATTTCTCCACATCCTCACTAACGCTTTTTATTTATTTTTTTTCTTTCTTTTAATTCTAGACATCCTAGTGAGTATGATGTGGTATCTCACTGGGGTTTTGTTTTGTATTTCTTTAATGATTAATAAGGTTGAGCATCTTTTCACATGCCTATTGGTTATTTGAATATCTTCTTTAGAGAAATGTCTATTCAAATCCTTTGCTCATTTTTTTAATTGAATTTTTTTTGTCTTTTTGATGTTCTTTATATTTTCTATAAGAGAACTTTGTAAGAGTTTTTTAAAAATACATTCTCGGTAATAGAAAATATATAATTTGCAAATATTTTATCCATTTCTGTAAGTTGTCTTTTTACTTTCTGGATAATATTCTTTGACGCACACTTTTTATTTTGATGAAGTCCAATTTACCTTTTGTTTTTTGTACTTTTACTTTCATATCTAGGAATCGACTATCAAAAATGAGGCCATGAAGATTAACCCCTGTGTTATTCTTCTAAGAGTTCTGTGGTTTTAGTTCCTTATTAGGTTTGTTGATCCATTTGGGGTTAATTTTTATATATGGTGTGCGACAAAGGTCCAACTTCATTCTTTTGCATGTGGATATCCAGTTGTCCCAGTGCCATTTATTAGAGACACTATTCTCTCCTCATTGAATGGCCTTGGCCCCCTTGTTGAAAAATCAATTGCCCATAGATATATGGTTTTACTGCTGGACTGTCAATTCTATTCAATTTGTGTATGTATCTATCTTAATGCCAGCATATGGTGTTCTGATTATTGTAGGTTTGCAGTGTTTTGAAATTGGGAAGTGTGAGTCTTCTCACTGTTCTCCTTTTATGAGGTTGTGTTGGTTTTTTTTTTTTTTTTTTTAAGCTATTCAGGGCCTTTGCAATTCCATATGAACTTTAGAATAGGCTTTTCCATTTCTGCAATAAAAGGCCTTTGGAAGTTTGATAGGGAATTCATTGAATCTATAGATTGCTTCGGGGAGTATTGCCATCTTAACAATTTTAAATCTTCCAGTTCATGAACACAAGATGTCTTTTCATTTATTTAAGTCTTATTTAATTTCTTTCAGCAACATTGTATAGTTTTCAGTGTACAAGACTTGTGCCTCTTTGGTTAAATTTATTCCTAGATGTTTTATTCTTTTGGATACTATTGTAAATGGATTTTTTAAAAAAATTTCTTCTTAGATTGTTCATTGCTCTTGTATAGAAACACAATTGTTTTTGGTGTGTTGATCTTGTACACTGCAGGATTGCTGATTCTTTTATTAGCCCTAGTAGTTTTTTGTGTGTGGGTTTACTGGCATTTTCTACATATAGGATCATGTTACTAGCAAATTCAGTATTTATTTTGATGCTTAAATTGTCCCAGATTTGGCCAGTGGGACACTCTTTCAAACTTGCTCCTGTGTCCCTTAGATACATCCTCATTATTCTGGGTACCTCCTTGCTTTCTAGCATAATGAGATATTCCATGATGACTTTGTATTCTCCCTGCTCAAGCTCCAGAATTAGCCCTTTCTCTACAGAGTCATGGTTTCTTTTACTGGAGGAGGATATTGAGAAACCAAGGTTTGAATGGTAGATACGGTCATTGCTATTGGGGTGTTCCCATGGCCTCTCTATGAATAGAACTAGGGAATATATGTATGTATACTATATATGTGTATACATATATAGTATATATACACAAATTCATATCTATATTTTTTCTATTTATATATATTGTTTATATTTATATATATTGATAACCATCAGTTTACACTAATAACTCTATCCCAATACCACAGGGATCATTCTAGTTTTTTTCTTTTTCCATAGTTTAACTTACCTCAGACAGTGAGAAACCTTGCTTCCTTTTTTTTTTTTTTTTTTTTTTTTTGAGAGAGGGTCTCATTCTGTCACCCAAGCTGGAGTGCAGTGGCATGATCACGGCTGACTGAAGCCTCAACCTCCTGGCCTCCTGGGTTTGAGTGATTCTCACGATTCATCCTCCTGAGTAGCTGGGACTAGGTGTGCGCCATCATGTCCGGCTTATTTTTTATTTTACTTTTTGTGAGACAGTGTCTTCCTATGTTGCTCAGGCTGGTCTTGAAGTCCTGGCCTCAAGTGATCCTCCCACCTTGGCCTCCCAAAGTGCTGGGATTACAGGTATGAGCCACTGTGCCAGGCCCCCATCATTCTTAATGTATTTACTTATTTGATAAATCATCCTGCATGCAGTAATTTCTCATTGTTGCCTCAACCCCTTTACTGGGAAAGTATGCTTCTTGCCCTACTTGGACTGTGAACTCCGTTCCAGGCTGTTGTCACTGCCTGCCGTGTGGATTCCTTCTAATCCCACTTATGCCCCCACAGACCTTACCAGCCTGTCCCACCATGTGGCTCAAGTTCTGATACCCTTCATTAGGCTACCTCTTGCTTAGCTGTCCCTCCACCGGTCACCCTCTTCACCCAATTTTTGCTCTGTTACCCCTTACTAGGCCACGCATATGTGTGGATGCCACCCTCATCTTGTTTTGATTCCAGCATCTTTCTGTAGGCTGGTAAAGGAGCCACACTATATACATATTTAGCACAGGCAAATTTAACTATAAACACTTATACCAGAAAGGAGGAGAAAAGAGGAAGAGGAAAGAAAGAGGTGAGGAGGGAGAGGAAAAGAGAAGGAAAGGAGGAGAAAAAGATGTAGAAGGAGAGAAAGAGGGAAGAGAGAGAGAGACAAAGAGAAACACCACTAAGACAGTGCAGTTGATTTTACTCAGCTTTGCACTTAATGGGTATATGCCCTTGACTGAACATTAAATTATTATAGTACTCTTATTAGGTAGCCACTATGTGCCCCAATTTATATACGTGTCAATTGAGGCTTGAAGAGGTTAAATGTTGCCTCAGTTCACAAAGCTAGTATGTGTGACAGAACTGGGATTCTAAACTGTCTGGCTGACTCAAGAGCTACGCATTCCTGTGTCCAGGGACGTGAAGCCCATTTCCTGCTGTGGCAGCCCATTCCAGCCTTGCATTACCTTGACTGTCAGAATGTTTTGTCCTTTTATACAATTGAAAATCTGTCTCCCTGAAGTTTTTCCACCCATTGGTGTTGGTTTCACCCCTTGGGGATATATAAAACAATTCTAATTGCTCTTCCACATGACAGCCCTTAAAATATTTGTGGACAGATCTCATAACCCCGAGTTTTCTGTTCTCTAGGCTAGGCATTTTTAGTTCCTACAACTATTCCCCTTATGAGTGGGAAAATGTCTTTCTTCTAGCTTGTTATACTGCACTAATCTTCTACGGTAAGAAGGATTCAGCTCATGCCCCAAACATATTCTATTATATTCAGGACGAAAGGTGAGTCTGACATTTGCTTTTCAACTGAAGTGGCAAATATGGAATTCGACCTGCCTTCCCCTGCAGATGTTTATTAGTATATGAGACATAAGTGCCACATCCTCTTTTTCGCATAAGCCTTTCTGTACATAAGGTTAAACCATTGGTATAGACCCCATTTTTTTTTTTTAGGGAAGTTCAAGAATTTTCATGGATTATTACTCCCATCCATATGTCATTAGGAGTGTGTAGTATTACAACTAGCTCAGTACATTTCAAAATTACCTGGAACTCATATATCTGATCTAGTATCCAGAATATATACAAAACTCCTACAACTTGACAACAAAAAAGACAAACAACTCAAAAAAATGGAAAAGGGAGTTGAATAGATACTTCTACAAAGAAGATATACAAGTAACCAACAAGCACATGAAAAGATGCTCAAAATCATTAGTCATTAGGGAAATTCATATCAAAACCACAAGGGGCTACAACTTCACACCCACTAGAATGGCTAGAATTTTTAAAAAATAAACAGAAAATAACAAGTGTTAGTGAGGATGTGGAGAAACTGTGTAACATTGCATCATGCTTCTCTGGTAGGAATACAAAATGGCATAGCTACTATGGAAAACAGTTTGGCTCTTGCTCTAAAAGTTAAATGTAGAAATACTATATGACCCAGCAATTCCACTCCTAGGTATACACCTCAAAGGACTGAAAATAGGTGGTCAAACAAAAACTCGTATACAAATGCTCATAGCAACACTATTCTCAATGGCCAAAAGGTGGAAACAACCCAAATTTTCATGAACAGATGAAGGGATAAAAAAGTTGTGGTATATACACAAATGGATTATTATTTAGCCATAAAAAATGAAGTACAGTGGCCGGGTGTGGTGGTTCATGCCTGTAATCCCAGCACTTTGGGAGGCCGAGGCAGGCAGATCACGAGGTCAGGAGATCAAGACCATCCTGGCTAACATGGTGAAACCCCGTCTCTACTAAAAATACAAAAAATTAGCCGGGCGTGGTGGTGGGCGCCTGTAGTCCCAGCTACTTGGGAGGCTGAGGCAGGTGAATGGCGTGAACCCAGGAGGCGGAGCTTGCAGTGAGCCGAGATGGCGCCACTGCACTCCAGCCTGGGCGACAGAGTGAGACTCCATCTCAAAAAAAAAAAAAAAAGAAGTACTGTTACATGCTGTAGCATATGTGAACCTTGAAAACATTAAGCGCTTAAAGAAGCCTGACACAAAAGACCACATGTTGTATGATCCATTTGTATGAACTATCCTGAATAGGTAAATTCATAGAGACAGAAAGCAAAGTGGTTGCTATGGGTTGAAAGGAAGGGAGAATACGGAATAATTGCCTAAAGTGTATGGGGTCTCCTTTGCAAGGGATGAAAATGTTTTGGAACTGGATAGAAGTGATGATTGCTTAACATTATAAATGTACTTAATGCAACTTAATTTTACACTTTAAAAAGGTCAGTTTTATATCATGTGAATTGTACCTCAATAAAATTACCTGGAGCTCTCTGGAAGGTGAGAGGATGGTGGGGAGGGCAAACAAAATGTTTTCCCTTATTTCTGTCATTCAAGGTTGAGTTACTTGTTTCAAAAGATGTTTTAAAGAAATGAATGAAGCTGAAGCTGAAAAAAAATCATGCTAGCTTAAACCATGGCAACTGTACATTATCTGAGTTAGGGCATGTGTTTTCTAGCCAGATTGTTCTAAAAACCATGCTAATTAAGTAAAATAATGGCAATTATAATGAAATGACAACCAACATCGGGCTTCATGGATGAGTATACTTATCACTTAAACATATAGTTGTTAAATCAGGGCATTTTTTCCATTACGTACTATTTTGGATGGAACCAATCCTTATTTTCTGGAAGAAATCAATTTTAACTAGAACCATTGCATGTTAAATTTCCATGCAGTATAGGAATAAGTTAGTATTCATTAATATTTCCCATACGTACTTGCACTCGTAAGGTGTTTTCTTCCTGGACTCAACAGTCTATCAGGGAGTGATGAAAAGGTATCATCAAAGAGGCAAAATCCCAACTGCCTCCAAAACAGGCAAATTTTACTTCTGCTACACAGCCCTTGAGTGAATCTCAAATATCTTTCATTGTTAATGAGCCAAATTCTCCAAAGGCTTCCACTTCTCCCCAAGGGAAAGTTAGACACGTGGAGAAACTTCATCAACATACAAACCACCAGGGTGCCATTTGGCAAATTTCAGCTTCCATGTTCTGGGACCCTAGAGGAGATTAATATTGTTTCCCAGGCTGTCAAAGTTCTTCTCACGTGTAGTTGGGAAAATCAATTAAAGTATCAAGTAAAATTTGCACGTACTATTTAGATATGCCGAGACAAACATCTAAAACTAGATTGCCATCCTGGAAATTAGTGGGTGAAATAATGTTCTCTGAGTGCTTTGGTTTGGGTACGTAACTATGTTTTCATTTATAAAAAATCAGGAAGAAAGTTGGAGGGTTGCGTGAAAATTATTTTAAATATTGTTCAACATCACCTACAGCAAAGTCAGTTTTTTGTTCACAAATCTCATTGTGCATGTTTCTCCAGACCTTCATCTTCCTCTGGTTATATAGAGCACATTACTCCAGTATCCTAGAAAGAGGGATGGCAATTAACTGCATGGGTAATTTGCTATCTAAGTCAATCATTTTGTAAGGGGTATATGAGTACCAGAAGAACTTACAGTAACTGTTAAATCAGTTAGTAAATTAGCAGGATAAGCCATTATATCAAAATTGATTCTCTTCTTCCTTTTCCTTCCCTTCAATTGTCTATAAGTGTATTGTTTGTAATTATACATCACTACAGACTGACAATCATTGAGTAACCAAAACAGTTCCACCACCATATCCATCATCTGGCTCATTACCACCACATTTCACATATGGGAGCAATGGCTACAGAAAGCACTAAATAAACTGGTGTTAGTCTAAAGAAAAGTTACATTTACTTTTTAAAAGAAAGGCTAGGTTTGGCCGAGAACGGTGGTTCACGCCTGTAATCCCAGCACTTTGGGAGGCCGAGGCAGGTGGATCACTTGAACCCAGGAGTTCAAGACCAGCCTGGGCAACATGGCAAAACCCTGTCTCTGCTAAAAATACAAAAATTAGCCAGGCGTGGTGGCGCATGCCTGTAATCTCAGCTACTCAGGAGGCTGAGGCATGAGAATTGCTTGAACCCAGGAAGCGAAAATTTCAGTGAGCCGAGATCACACCACTACACTCCAGCCTGGGCAACAGAGTGAGACTCTGGCTCAAAAAAAAAAAAAAAAAATAATAGAAAGGTTTATTTTGAGAAAAAATATACAGCTGAGAATAATGCATTTTCTCATGCTCTTTGCTTTGAAGTTTGATCCTCAAATATTTTTGTTTGCTGGAGTGTTTTTCTTTTTCTTTTTTTTTTTCAGAGATGGAGTCTTGCTTTGTTGCCTAGGCTGGAGTGCAGTGGCCCGATCTGGGCTCACTGCAAGCTCCGCCTCCCAGGTTCACGCCATTCTCCTGCCTCAGCCTCCTGAGTAGCTGGGACTACAGGCACCCGCCACCATGCCTGGCTAATTTTTTTTTTTTTTTTTTGTATTTTTAGTAGAGACGGGGTTTCACCATGTTAGCCAGGATGGTCTCAATCTCCTGACCTCATGATCCACCCGCCTTGGCCTCTCAAAATGCTGGGATTACAGGCGTGAGCCACCACACCCAGCCCGCTTGTGTGTTTTTCAATAACTCTGATATGACTTGTAGAATGGCATCAAGAAAACTCTGTTACTACAGATGTTGAGGTTATTCTTCCTATTCTAGTTACCATTGCTAAGGAACAAATCACTTCAAAATGTAAAGGTTGAAACCAGCAGTCATTTTATCACCTCTCATGGTTTCTGTGGGTCAGGAAGTTGGGGAGGGTTCATCTGGGAGGTTCTGGCTTGGAGTCCCCCCGCAGTCCCAGTCAAACAGTGGCTGGGGCTGGAGAGTTGTGAGCTGGAGCAGAAGGGGCTTGCAAGGCATCTCTCTCTGTTCATGCAATTTTGGCACTTCTCCATGTGGTCTCTTCACACAGGCTAATTTGGACTTCCTCAGAATGTGGCAGACTCAGGGCTGCCTGAAACCTTCAAGGGTGGTTATTCCAGCAAACAAGGCAGACACTCTATCACCTAAGACCTAGCCTCAGAAATCTTGCTGCATTATTTCTACCTCATTACTGATTGCAAGCAAGACACAAGCCCAGCCAGATTTAAGGCAGGGTGGGGGTTGGGGTGGGGTGGGATGTGGGGAGAGGCAGGCCTGGGAGGGAGGGACCAACTGCATCTTGAAGAGGGAGTGGCAACTTTCTAGAGAGCATGTGGGGTGGAAGGTATTTTTGCAACCACCTTTGGAAAATATAATTTGCAGCACCTCCTTTGATCACAGCTTTTCTGTTATTTTGCCCTCCTCTAAGTTCCTGGTCAATTGAGGTTTTTCTTTTTTGTAATCAAATGCAACATTATGATTATGTTTTTATTAGGTTCTGTCATATATATGGTGCTGTGCCAGACACTTCAGGCTTGATACAAAAAAAATCATGGTCTCTTCCCTCTGAGAGATTATCTTCAAATGAAAAGAATATAAACAGATAAGTAATACACATTTTATTCTCCCCTTTTTGGTCGAATAAAAGAAAACGGAAAGAGCAATA
Source organism: Nomascus leucogenys (assembly GCF_006542625.1). NCBI lineage: Eukaryota > Metazoa > Chordata > Mammalia > Primates > Hylobatidae > Nomascus > Nomascus leucogenys. Next base: position 85,197,854 of record NC_044406.1, read on the forward strand.
AAATAAACTTATTACATTCTTAAAATAACACCCCAAAAGACCCTTCCCTTTAAGAAAGAGACTATAAATGCATTTTATGTTACTAGATACTTCACTTAGGAATTCTTTGTTTGAAAGTAATGGAATAGTAACTCAGTGTAGCTTAGGAAAAAAAAGGAGGGATCATAATAAGAATAGAAGAGTATCTCAGAAAGCCCAAGGTCAGAAATGTTTCTGGGCTTCGAGAACAACCTGGAATGAGAACTCAGATGTCATTTGAGATTTCTTTATTGTTCTCTGCAGTCCAGCTTTCGCTGCTTCTTTTATCCACGTCATAAAAAACACGGCAAATTTAGTGCTTAGGATTCCATGTACTTGCATAGCCACTAGAGAGAAACTATTTTCTTTGCTATCTCCATATCCAAATGGGTTCAGCTGACCCATGGTTTAACAACAAATGTGGCTAAGGGCTGCAGTGGTAGTATGTGACTATGACAGCTTCACTGTAATCGTGTAGCTCTAAAGAGGGGTCAAGCCTCAGAAAAGGCGTGCTGAGGAATTAATCCAATAGGTGTCTACTAGACCAAGATTGGGGAACATACAAAGAATTGATGCTGTGCATAGATAGAATAAGAAACTGACCAGCTGACACTTTTTAAAAGCTTGTTAAAGGCCCTATCAGGTCCAAACATCTCTCTCAATAATCTATCAAAATGTGACTCTCTTCTTTCTCATGTTCCCATAGTTATTTTGGAGGATAAAATCAAGTCAGCTCAACATTTTATTTTTAATCAAATGTTTTATCCTCAGATACACTGGTTGACATATTACATATGTCAGACCATGACCAGAATAGTGGACTCAACTATCTTGACATATTGGTGTCTCACAGTCAGTTGTGCGATATCACAAGCCATATGATGGAGTCAAACATTCTGAAGTTTAAAAGATCTACTTCAAAGAGAATATAAAATTAGAGCAGATTCAAGGATAGTCCTATAATATCACCATTTCTAGTTTCTAGTCCTATGCTTTTTCTTTTTATTCCAGAGACACCCAGGCTGGAGTGCACAATTACAGCTCATTGCAGCCTCAACTCCTGGGCTCAGGCGATTCTCCCACCTCAGCCTCCTGAGTAGCTGAGACTACAGGTGTGCACCACCATGCCCAGCTTAGTTTTTATTTTTTTGTAGAGATGGGGTCTCCCTACATTGCCTAGCTTGGTCTTGAACTCCTGGCCTCAAATGACCCTCCCACCTCAGCCTCTCAAAGTGCTGGGATTACAAGCATGAGTCACCATGCCTGGCCAATATGATTTCTTGAGTGGACAAAAATTACAGATTGCGCACAAGGCATTGCATAAATGCTGGCATGTTATAGGAGCTGGGTCATAGATGTAATATCATCAGACACATGCATTGCCATGGAAATCAAGTTTAAAAACTCCTGCATTAAGAACCTCGAAGAGCTTGAGAAAAGGTATAGGACAGATTCATTTCAATTTGATTGTGGGACTAGGAAGATGTTGTGAGAGAAGCTCTGGGCAGGCTCTGGAAAAGGTGTGGGTGGGAAGCTATATCCTGGGGAGGAAGGAGAGAACCAGAACAGGTCCTTGGAGAGAAGGCTGCTAAAGTAGATATGAGGGAAGGGGAAAGAAGGCAGGGCATGGAAGAGAATCTTCACATATCTTATAATTTTGCCCAGGACAAGTCCTGCTTGTGCAACCTCGTTATCATATACTTAACATTTTTCCATCAGGACAAACTTTCTTTAATGAGATTACACCTGTCTCATTAACAAATTAATCAAAGCATTCATGAGCCATACATACAAACCCACAAGCTCATCTCTTAACACTTGGCAATCTGTACAGCACTTGAGGAAAAAAAGATTGAATACACATGCCAAGGCCAATTTATCTCAAATTAGCAACCAAGAAAATAAATGTAAGAGTAAATGGCAGAAAGGGATCATGATAGTGCATTTCCGTAGGGAGGTGGACTAATAAACGCCCACAGATGAGCTCTAAGTACCTGAATAAGTATTGTGATATTTTCTGTCCTTCATATTTCTAGTTTGCTGTTTTGACCTTCAAGGGAATATTCACAATGTTAAAATGAAAAAGAAAAAAGACTTGCACATCCTCAAATTAGGTATGCTGCCACCAGGTGGTGGTAGTATGGCACAGCCATGTCGTCCAAGCAATTAGCATACAGCATAAACAGGTGTCTTAGAAAGAGGATTAGCACACTATTCCCATATTCTATTTTTAAAAAGTTATTACAACATAAAAGCTTTGGTTAAATGTATAAGGAGATAATTGGCTTATAGATTTTAAGATTTTGCTTTGTTTCAGTTTTGTCTTTGTAAAGAAATGTATGCTTATGTACAATTTGGTATCAGTTTTACTAATCTTTAATTTTGTGATATCACTTTGAATTATACGTTGTAGTCAAAAAGCCACCCTGCAGGTTGGGCCTCAACCTCCTGTAACTTACACTGGATATCAAAATGACCAGGGTACTTATCTCTCAGTGAGGGGCCTACTCTTTGTCTTTTCGTAGGTAGCCAATTCAACTTGCCTAACTGGTCTGTGATAAGTTCTTTTTGACTTTTCAGTTTACAGAAGCCCTTCTTCTTTTCTCTAAGCCTAACCAGGGAATAAGTTAAGAAAAGCGCCTTGCTATTTAGACCAATAGTTTGTGTTCTCCATAATGTTATTTGCCATATTTCATCAATAAAGTGTACTGAAGGGAACACCATGGATTTACTAACACTTTCTTTATGGTGTGAAAAGAAGGGAGAAATGTACTCATTCGTTATATGAAAAATCCCAATTGGAGATGCCTTAAAATGTGCAAAATATATATTAGTTAGAATTGATAAACTAAGGCAGTAATCTTACTCTAATAGACCATTTAATTGCTTTGACTAAAACTACAAGTTCCTTGATTTGCACAAAAAGGTCCCTGATTTACTTCACATATCACTTTTAGCTACATAGTTGAGAGAGTGGCCAGAAAGATCTTTCCAAAACTGAGTTTTTAAAGGGCCAATATTCCATGCTTAGAACATTCTGAATTAAAAATACATTGGTAGAAAAATTTGTATTGATTATACCATAATATGTCCAATTCTTATGTTTGGATTATGTGAGACTAATATCACCATATCATCATCATCATCATCATCATTGCCATCCACCATTCAGCTATTTCTTGAGCAATTACCACTCACCAGGCTCTGTGCTAGGTGCTGCCTATTGTTATAACAGAACTCAACCAAAGATATCCTGTCAGTTATTCACAAGCCCTCTGGCAATACCTTCTTCATGCTGCAAACCCACATGCAGCATATTTTCACTATAGCTTTCCATGAAAGAGCAGATGTTATAAAGATCACCCAAAAGCGAATCAGAAGAGTCGCAGTCTTTGATGCAACATATAGTAGCACATTCAGGACTCTGTATTTGGCTATGTGAAATTGTTTGGGGAGAATCAAATCTTTCGGGAGCCTTGACTTATCTGTACTTTTATCGTGCCATTTTATGTGTCTTATCTCATATAGGCAATGTAAGTAAAATGACCCATTTACCTGATGTGGCATTTGTTACAAAGGTCATTTCTCACTGTGCCATAGTGAAATAATTAGCATGATGATGTGATGTACTTCTGTTTTGGTATTGTTCTGAACACAGATAATTTATCCCAAAGCAATGTCTTTTGGCACCAAGACATTTAGCTGTTCTTCAAAGGTACTTCTGCAAGAGATGATACTATGAAGATAATGAAGGTATGTCCATTACTTTCAGAACGAGTCATTTAGCAAGATGACAAGTGTTGTCCAGGCTTTGTTGCCGGAGTTCTCTGTCCTTTGGGTTCTGACAGTCAGACCACAGGAAAGTGAGCAACTTTAGCATCTGTTATTGCTTCCTCCTCCCAATCTAAAACATTATTTTTATATAGGGAAAGAATGCAAATTGAGAAACACTTAGCTTTCTATATCATTTATGTACACAGGGGGTTTTGACACTTTTTCTTACCCAGGAATTATTTCCTCATTGTCCACCACCACTATAAGAATGAGAAGGTAGATGTTATCATATCAGCTTAAAATTCACAGACAGTTTTCACAAAAGAAGAAAATGGGTTAGGCATGCAGGAAAGAAAGGGTTTCATAAACTATTTGCACAAGAAAAATAAATGATGTTTCCAAAAGACACAAAAGAATGACAGGTAAGATTGCCAATTCAAGATGGCAGATTTAATGAAAAAGTTAGCCTCTGATTTCTCCTACAACATTACAAAAATTAAAATAAAAGGATATCTTAAAAGGCATAAGCCTCCAATAGAAAGTAAATATGAGAGGTGAGCAAGTAATATTAATAAAATTTTGGGAGCTGGAAAGCTTATGGCCAAGTAATACCTGATTTTAAAATAAAATTAAAAAAAGGCCTAATCCTAAACTGGCAATGGGAAAAGAGAAACAATTTACATTGGCAAATTTTATATTAAGAAACAATTAACAGCCTGGGCAACATGGTGAAACCCCATCTCTACAAATAATAAAAAAAAAAATAGCTGGACGTGGTAGCGCACGCCTGTAGTTCCAACTACTCAGGAGGCTGAGGTGGGATGATCACCTGAGCTTGGGAGGTCAAGGCTGCAGTGAGCCGTGATCATGCCACTGCACTCCAGTCTGGGCAACAGAGTGAGACTCTGTCTCAACACAGACAAACTGACAAACAATTAGATCTAACAAATATCCTCTTATTCTCAATGCATTGGAGAACCAGGCTTCCTACACCTTGACAGAAGGTCGTGAATTTATTTTCTGTAGAAGGTAAAATAGAGGTTCTGGGAAGGGAATGCCAGTCACAGTTGAGGGTTGGGTACTGTACTGAAAACAGAAGTATTAAGTCAAAATGTACACTGGGTACTGTAATGAAAACAGGAGTGTTAGTTGAATACTGAGATCCCCAGCCGTCTCTCCCAACTCCTGTCTCAGAACACCATTATCTAGGCAAGAAATCTGAAGTGTTTTCTTTGGTGAATCTAACTCACATAACAGGAAAGACCTAAAAATACTGAAATCAGTGATTCCCCAGAGAAATGACTCAACCAGAGTACCCTACAAGGAAACATACAAGCTCAGAGCTTATAATTGGCTTTTCAGTTTCTCATTCTTCAATATGAGCAGACAGCCAAGAATGACCAGACAAATGAGGAAAGTCTCAAATATGAATGACAGAGACCATAACAACAAACAAGCACATATATAAAAATCAAACAAAAGTAACTGGGTAGGAACAGACTATGCAGTGAGATATATGACATGAGAAAATATCCATGAAATAATAACAAGTTTTATACACATACACAAACATTCAGGAAATAAGGAAAATATCCTAAAAATTAAAAATATAGCAGAAATACACTCAAAAGATAAAGTTTTAAAGATAAGTTTTAGAGATAAAGTTTTAAAGATAAAGTTATTGGAAAGCAATTAGGAAGTAGAGCAAAAAGAATAATAGAAACAAATAGAAAATTAGAGGATTATTACAGGAAGCTCAATATTATAATATTAAGGAGTTTCAGAAAAAGAGGACAGAGAAAATGTAGGAAAGAAGATCAAAGAAATAATTCAAGAAAAATTTCCACTCCTACAAGGCATAAATCTCCATATTGAAAACGCCCATGGCTAAAGCACATCACCATGAAATTTCAGGATATCTGGGACCAAGAAGAGATACTACTAACATTCAGGAGGATGAACCGGACTCAGAATGGCATAAAACTCAATTGCAATATGGGAAGCTAGAAGGCGATGGCACAAACTTTCAAAATGTTAAGAGAAAATTATTATCAACCTAGAATGCTATACCCAGCCAAACTATTAATCAATTATGAGGGCAAAATAAACTAACTTTCAGATTTGAGAAATTTCAAAACATTTTCCCCTCTCCCCGAGCACCCTTTTTCAGAAAATAACTAGGGCATATCTTCCACCCAAATAGAGGTGTAAACCAAGAAAGCGGAAGGCTTGTAATGAAAGTCACATGGGATCCAGCTTAGAACAGGGACAAAGGGAATCCCCAGAATGATTTCTTACATGGGAAAGAATAGGTACATAGAAAGCTAAGGGACAACTATTAACTACCTATGTTGGTTTAATCAAAATAATATAATTATATAATTATAAGGTAAGGATGGGAAGACAAGAAAGGAATATGTGTATATATTTGTATACAGTTGGGGACAATATAAGCTAATAAGTCTTGTTTTCAATAGTGGAATAGTGATTGATTATTTCTAAAGCCAAAAAATAGCAAAGTAACAATGTAATCATATTGTTTAGACCTGCATTGCTAAATACAATAGTCACTGCCACATGTGGCTATGGAACACTTGACATGGGGCTAGTGCAATTGAGAATAAGTTTTTCAATTTATTTAATTTTAACTGATTAAACTTTAAAGATCTTAATTCAGTTATTGGAAAGCTTTTAAGTGTTTGGAACAACTTATGTATATGAATTTTTTTTTTCAATTTATAGGGAATCTACACACAGATCAAACATTTTTGATGAAAATTTTACATCCAAATTGAGATGTGCTGTTAATGTAAACTGCATACCAGATTTCAGAAACTTAGTGTGAAAAAAAGATGCAAAAGATCTCATTGACTTTTTATGTTGAATATATCTTGATATGATAATATTTGGGGCATACCAGGTTAAATAAAATTTTTTTTACCTTTTTGTTTTGACTTTGAAAATGTTGCCACTGGAACATTTACAATTCACATATGTGGTTCTCATATTTCTAGCAGACAGTGCTGATTTAGACTAATAGCATTACAGCATTAAATATCAAAAGATCCACTAAAATAGATAAAAGTCAACTTCAGGGATCAAGATATAGGGCATGGAGGAGGTCAAAGGGCCACTGTTTGTCATACTACTATAGAATCATATTCTATGATATAACAGAATTATTTTTATTGAGACAATAGTTGTACATATTTATGGGGTACATGTGATATTTTGATATATTTAGATCTGAGAAATGCAGGTCTAAATAATATGATTACATTGTTACTTTGCTATCTTTTAGTTTTAGATATAATCAATCAATATCCCACTGTTGAGAACAAGACTTATTCTCTTTTATTGTACCCAACTGTCTACAATGTGTAATGATCAAATAAGGGTATTTAGGATATCTATCACCTCAAACATTTATCATTTCTTTGCGTTGGGAACATTTTAGATCTTCCAGCTATTTTGAAATTAGAATTATTGTTATATTACTATAGAACTATATTTTATTACTTGACTCCTTAATCTTGTGCATGTACAATTTTGACAAAAAACACAGGATTGAAAAACCAATTTCTTAATATTCTTGTGGCTTCACAAGGGTATACCTATTTTCATTTTCACTTGGTGGTTTCCTTTGGAGGAAGAGTAATATCAGAAATAATGTTTTCAAAAGAACCAAGATGCCAAGAAACTCCCCAGTACTGATATACCATGTGTCCACCCTGCCATCTCTGTGTGTGCATTAGCTAGCAAGCTGTTCTTTAAGCAGTATTTTTTTCCCCATAGGAATGGGTTGAGGCTTAGGAATGAAAGGTACAAAAACAATAAAAATTCAATTTTCTGAAGGATTCAAGCTGTATAAATAAACAAAACCCCATGACGGGTTATCATTAAGGTATGAAACCTCCTTTATTATCTCCTCTAACTTACCCACTCTCTACAATTCTGTTCAGGGAAACCATCGCATATTTTAAAAAATCAACTATTGTTACTAATCAAAAAAGCAGATAGCAACCTTAAGGCTCTGCCACTCCAGTGAGAAATAAGGTTGGGTTTATGATGTTTCTGGTCAGCTTCAGTACTGTAGTAATTAGAAGTGATTTTCTGGATTTTTCTTCAGTCTCACTAAGCAGGAGGACTCCCAAGAGAGAAAGGTGACAACTTGCAGTTCAGCTAACAGGCACGACAATGCATTTGAAATAGCAGTCTCCTAGAGAATTGTCAGGAGAGACTGAAAAAAAATTCATGTGGGAAAATGGAGGAAAGCATTAAAAAAAAAAAAAAACAACTCTTCACTCTCCTCTTCTTGCCAAATCCAGCATTCCATTCAAAAGCATTGTTATAATAAAGAGAAAAGGCTTATCCTTATCATTTTTTTGCGTATATTTGCATTTGAAATAGATTTTTATCTAAAACCCATTTACATTTCTGTAATCACTTTAATAGTTGACCTCTTTACATTCAGAATAATTTTAATACTTAAGAGGGACAAGAAAAACTTAGAGGTCCCAAAGGAGAAACAAGGAAATGACTAAAAAGTGAAAACAATAAAGCCTATTCAGGCTAGCGAAAAAGATGACAGAGGGGCAAGTGAATACTGGCTTTCAAAGAAACAATCGGTTTAGGATTAGTGCAAATGAAGGACAGAGGATCTATCAAAGGGAGATTTCTGATCAGTGAAGGTCATTAGTGCCTGGAATACTTTATTACAGAGGTTGTAAAATGTCCTTCTTTGATAGCCTTTGGCAAAAGGATAAATATGTATTTTGTACAGGATTTCATATGGTTTTGAAAAAGTTAGGGAAATTAATCATATGGCCCTTTTAAGATATTTTTCAGCCATTGGAGTCTCTAATCATTTACTCATTTGAAAGGACTTATTGAATATCTACCATAGACCAAACACTGTGCTAGGCTCAGAAGAGACGGCAGTGAACAAGAAAGACATCCCCATACCCCTGAAGCTTATTAAATGCTTCCTTCACCATTGAATGTGAATTTAAAGTCCAGCTTTATGAAGGAGCTGGGCTGAGTAATAGCCAAGATTCCTTCAGTTTGAAAATTCAAGATAAATTGGCAAGGTCATTTTTCATCAATGGCAGAGGGGGCAGCAAAACCCAGAAAAAGCCAGTTCTGAGGTTAAACAACAAGCTAGATTTTATTAATTGTAATTTCTTAATTTCTTGAGGTCTCTTTCCAAAAAAAGCCTATGCTGGAAAATTTTTTTCAGATATGACATTTAGGAATCTATATGCCAAATGATAAGTCAGGATCTTATCATTTCAAAACATTTAATGATCATGAGTTTATCCCCCGAACATGGAAGGACGTAGCCCTAGGAAGCTACCGACAAATATTTCTCAAAATCATCTGGTCATTGGTGAAACACCTACTTAAAACAAACTTCTTGTAGTTAAGACATATGCAAATTTCATCCGAACTACATTGCTCTTCAACCTCCAGCTTCTATTTTGAGGAAGAAAGCAAAGAGATTTTACTTAAAACAGTTCTTTAGGAAGGATGAAGGCAGCCAGAGTTGATAACAATCAGCTCAAGTAAGTCTGAACAAACAAAGCAGTATGGGACCTATTCAGAAGTCAGACAGATCTCCATGATATCCATCTCTTCCAGAAGTATAGTTTGCCAAAGGTTCAGGCCACCTTTACTCTCTGCTCTGATAAAGATAATTCTCACCTTTTTTTCTTGTCCCTAAATGATAACAGGAAGTGAGATAAGTGCTGAACATGCCAGCCACTGGAGGCCTTTAGGAGGCCTGAATTTCTTACATTCCAGATGGAGGCATTATGATACAAGAAAGATGGGGTTCTCCCTCAGAGTTATCCTCTTCCAGGGAATGCTCACTCAGTATAAACTATTGTTTGGGTAAACAGATTGTATTCTCTTTGTACCCTCTTTTTTTTTTTTTTTTTTGAGACAGAGTCTTGCTCTGTTGCCCAGGCTGGAGTGCATTGGCGTGATATTGGGTCACTGCAACCTCTGCCTCCTGGGTTTAAGCGATTCTCCTGCCTGAGCCTCCCGAGTTTAAGCGATTCTCCTGCCTGAGCCTCCCGAGTAGCTGGGACTATAGGCACATGCCACCACACCCAGCTGATTTTTGTATTTTTAGGAGAGACAGGATTTCACCATGTTGGCCAGGCTGGTCTCGAACTCCTGAGCTCAGTCAGGTGCTCTACCTGCCTCGGCCTCCTAAAGTGCTGGCATTACAGGCATGATCCACCACACCTGGCCTTTTCTTCTTATCTTCTTCATATACCATGTTCAAAAAAGTAATACAATTCAGTTAGGAATAACGGTCATAGGTTTGCCTCCTTCCCACATAGAATGAGAAACTGCAGAGAAACCAGTCTACTAAGCGCATTCATGGACGGGGCTGGGAATCCCCACCTTCTTGGCATACAAGGCACTATAGTGTCGTGGGTAAAAGTGTTTTAGCACAGGAGTCAATTTCTTGGGTTCAAATCTCAACTCAGCTCTTACAATTGTGTTGCTTGGGACAAGTGACTTAATCCTCTGGTGTCTTCATTTCCTCTTTTCTTTTCTTTTTTTTTCTTGAGATGGAGTCTCGCTCCGTTACCCAGGCTGGAGTACAATGGCGCAATCTCCACTCACTGCAACCTCCACCTCCTGGGTTCAAGCAATTCTCCTGCCTCAGCCTCCGGAGTAGCTGGGATTACAGGCGCACGCTGCCACACCCGGCTAATTTTTTGTATTTTTAGTAGAGACGCAGTTTCACCATGTTGGTCAGGCTGGTTTCAAACTCCTGACCTCAAGTGATCCTCTCGCCTCGGCCTCCCAAAGTACTGGGATTACAGACGTGAGCCACCACGCCTGGCTCATTTCCTCCTTTCTAAAGCAAAGATAATATGGGCTGAGCTGTGTAACCCCCCCCAACCCAAACTAATATGTTGAAGTTCTAACACCTAGTACCTCAGAATGTAAACCTATTTAGCGATAAAGTCTTTAAAGAGATAATTAAATTAAAATTAGGCCATTAGGGTGGGGCCCTCATCTAATATGACTGTTGCCCTTATGAGAGGAAAGCGCATGTGAAGTGGCAGCGAGAGAGTGGCCAGTTGCAAGCCACGGATTGAAGCATCAGAGGAAAGCATCTCTGCTGATACCTTGAACTTGGACTTTCAGTCTCCAGAACTGTGAGTAAATAAATTTCTGTTGTTTAAGCCACCCAGTCTGTGGTATTTTATGACAGCCTTAGCAACTAATACATAGCACTTATCCTTGTAAGACTGCTATGAGAATTAAATTAGTTAACTCACGTAAAACGCCTGAAATGTAGGCTGGCACATAGTTAACACTGTATGTTCATCAATGGAACAACAAAAAGGGACTATCTTTGCTGTATGCAGTTTAATTTAAGGCCAGCAGCTCATTGGTCCCTGACCTTACTTGGGACTGGGTGTCAGACCTCTTCCTGTTCTTTTTGCTAAAGACCTGAATAAAAGTAGACACAGATTCTTCCTTGAAGGGAATTCCAGATTCTAGGCCACCTGATAGGAATGTTGTAACTGGCTTTTTGGTGGGCACAGGGAGACATGTTCAGCCTTCCCCTCTGGAACATCATTTCACTAAGAAGTTTGCTTTTTTTACCCTATGACTGTGAATCATTCCTATGAACATTGGTTTAACTTTATTATGCACCATCACAGCCTATCAGTTTGTAATAACACAAGTTTTAATAGATTCTATATATCAGACACTGTTGAATATAAAAACGTAGTGATTTTAGCACATGTGAATTAATTTTTTCTAACTCTATTAGATTAAAAATGCACTGGGCTAAGCAAAAAATAGGTTAGAGTTTCACAGGAGAGTATTCGTTTTAATGAACGAATTTGCTTATTATTCAGGAGCAAGTGATGGTGCATACTTTCAACTAACCTAAAGAAGTTGCTTTATATCTACTGCATTTAGTATTACTGATCCCCTATAATGATGCTTTCTTTCTAGAGACCATTAAAATGATTGTTTCATACCTCTTAGAAGTCTGACAACGGGATGGCAAGTCTTATTCTGATTGAAAGAGTGTGAAATGGTTGCCTATCCTCAAATGTTCCTGGTTTTCAGCCTGCCCAAGTGTCTCGAGGATAGCACTGCTAATAGAACCCTCTATTTAATTGCAAATAGATAATCTGGGTTTCAAAGCACTTAATGATCATGAGGTGACTCATTATCAACTCACCTCTCTAAACATCAATTTCCTTAACTAAAAAATAGACACGATAATCCCCACCTTGCACAATTTAATGGCTTGTTTACAAAGGACAAAGTGCAGCTAACCCTTGAACAATGCAGGAGTTGGGGTGCCAACCCCAGCACAGCAAAAAATTTACAAGTACCTTTTGACTCCCCCAAAACTTAACTACGAATAGCCTATAGTTGACTGGAAGTCATACCGGTAATGCAAACAATCAATTAACACATATTTTGTATGTTATATGTATCATATACTGTATTCTTACAATAAAATAAGCTAGAAAAAAAGAAAACATTATTACGAAGATCATAAGGAAGAGGAAATACATGTACAGTACTGAACTGTGCTTATCAATACCATAAATTTACATCACCTGTTTACAAAATGAATTGTCCCTCTGAAATGGCGGGCAACCACAAATGCAGATCTCAATCTATGGTACATATCAAGCAATTCAACTGTTTTTTGTAATGGCATGACTTTTCTCTGCTTCTTGGGAGCACTTTGTATGGGTCCCATGTTGTTATTCAAGGATTACAGTATTGCCCTAAACATGATGAAAAATATGCAAGAACTGAGAGAGATCACTTCTTACAGTGATACACAATTTACTGGAGAGACAACTGCTCATGCAGAGATGACTAGCATCTCATGGCCTTTTAGGCAGATACTCGCAACACTTGAGCTCATCACAATAGCAACAGGAGGGGGCTAGAAATTATTACAGTAGTACAGCATGTAGAGTTAATGTTAAATAGTTATGATTTAATACTGCATCTATACATTTGTTTACATTTCTCTCAACTGCAAATGATGCCACATATGATCTGTGTTTGTGTGCATATATTTTAAAACATATTTTAAATCTATTTTTTATAATAGATTTGTGTATATTTTATGGTAGTAGATGATAAAATACATAAGTATCTACATTATATTTTATGCATTCGTGATGTACATTTTCCTTAATTTTTTTTTGATATTAATATGGACAGGAGACAGGGAAATACTGGGTAGAAGAGGGTGGTTCCCTGTCAAAGGCATTACCCTCAAGCCTAGATACCCGTGGCCTAAGTGAGAACAGGCATTCCTGTTTTCGTGCGCAAAAAGTTACCTTTTGACCCGTCACGCCCCCTATCCTGTACCGATATAAACTTTGAACTCCAGGCTCCAGAAGCAGATGAGAAGAGGAGATAAGCAGACAAATGGCAGACCAGTGAGGCAGAGAAGGAGAGGAGTTCAGCTGGGGATGGTCAGAGAATCAGCCACTCTACGGCCAAACTCCAGGGCAATGTAATCTTCCCACTCCATCCCTTGTCTAGCTCCCCATCCATCCTGCTGAGAGCCACCTCCACCATTCAATAAACCCCCCACGTTCATCCTTCTAATCTGTGTGTGACCCGATTCTTCCAGGATGCTGGACAAGAGCCTGGGATACAGAAAGCTGTCATGCTTACCCCCTGCCCTTGCAAAAGGCAGAGTCCACTGGTTAATCCTTAAGCCATCTGCAGGCAGCAAGGCTAAAAGAGTGCACTGTAACATGCACCAACTTGGGCTTTAGGAGTGGCAGACACCCACCCCTAGATGCTGCTGTGGGGCTGGAGCCCAAAAGTGCTCGTCCTGGTTCCTGTACCTGCCCATCTGTGTGTTTCCCATCCCGTAAGGGGTTTGAGCTTGCGGTGGCTGAACAGAGAACCACACCCCTGTCACACATCCTGCAAGCAGAGCCAGGGAACTCTCCCATTTCAATATTTCTGGGCTATGCATTTGGTCTGAAAGTTTTTTCAAATTGTCACAAATCTTCAAAAATTTTTCCTATATATATATTGAAACAAAATTCTGTATGAGTGAACCCATACAGTTCAAGCCTGTGTTGTTCAAGAGTCAACTGCACAATCATAGATAACTACACACTATTCTTTGCTGAACACTTATGTATTAAACTTTGTGAATAATTCTCTGCATGCATCACCTCATTTAAATTCTCGAAATGACAACATGAGGTAGATATCATTATTATACTATTACATATAATCCACATTTTACTTAGGAATAAACAAATGCATAAGTTGACTAACTTGCCTAAGGTTCACATAACTAGTGAATGGCACAGCACCAAGACTAGAATTCAATTCTTAGCTCAAAGGCCATGATGTCAGAGAGACTTTTCTTAACTCCTCTTTGTCTATTTGAGTTGGTATAGTGGAATACCAGAGACTGGGTAATTAGTAAAGCACAGAAATTTATTTCTTACATTTCTGGAGGCTGGGAAGCCCAAAATTAAGGTGCCAGCAGATTTAGTGTCTGGTAAGGGCTTGCTCTCTGCTTCCAAGATGGTGCCATGTTTCTGCATCCTCTGGAGGGGATAAATGCTGTGTCTTCACGTGGCAGAAGGGACAGAAAGACAAAAAAGGGCCAGAGAGCCCTCTGAAGCCTCTTTTATATGGACATTAATCCCATTCATGAGGCTGGAGCCCTCAGGATTTAATCACCTCTCAAAAAGCCCTACCTCTTAATACCACCACAATGAGAATTAAATTTCAATATGAATTTCAGGAAGACACAGACATTAAAACCATAGCATCCCCTAAACTAAAGTAGTCATTCTCTGTCATATCACTCATCATTTTGTCTTATTTTCTTTTTAACATTATCTAAAATTAATACTCATTTAGTTTCTTGTTTGCCTCCCCTTCCCCAGTAGAATGTAAGCTCCATGAGAGCAGGGAGCTAGCCTGTGCTGTTTACCCTAAAGTCTAGAACAGTGTCTGGCACATAATGGGATAGAGTATTTGTTGAATGAATTGATACTTGTCTAAACGCAAAGCTTCTTGGTAAACTGGAAAATTCGGTCCCTTCTGCTATGTAAAGACACAGCATTCATCCCCTCCAGAGGATGCAGCAACATGGCACCATCTTGGAAGCAGAAAGCAAGCCCTTACCAGACACTAAATCTGCTGGCACCTTAATTTTGGACTTCCCAGCCTCCAAGCCTGCAAGATTGCCTGGTTTGTTAATCATAGTGAGCTGGGCCTGGGAAAGCCCAGGGAATGTTTTAACTGAGGAAAGGGGTTTGATACACTTCCCTAGTGGGTAATCCAAGTAAGATTTTGCAGTCAGGGCAAGACAACTCCTAGGAGAAGTGTTGAAAATAAACACTCGACTATACTTCAATTTTCCGTATGACATGTGCAAAGCATCCTTAGAGGGCCCTTTATTCTGGTGAGAAACAGGACTATGAAAGTAATCATAACCTCTGTAAACCTCAGAAATGGCTTCATTGAGAAAAAATACCTGCCCTGTAGAAATTCACAGAATCAATATAATCAACATGAAGATAAAATGAGATGATGCATATGAAAGTGCTTTGCAAAATTTAAAGTTCTGTGATACAAGTGTAAGGTGGTATTATTATGTTTATTTGATCAACTTAAATTTCCATTTCAATGGCTAACATATAATTTATTTACTGGAAAATCTTCTCATAATCATCTGGTTATGGAAACTCTCCAAATGTTTCTAGCTCTAAGTTTATTGCATCAAACTTAGAGCTAGAAACATTAGTCTTTGCAAAGGAGCAAGTGGAAGAGATTTAACTGTGGTGCAGGGAACCTGGGAAGATGAGGGGCAGGGTGTGTGGATAATCCAAGGTAGAAGGCAGACTTACTTCTCATTGTATAGTTATTTGTAGTGCTAGAGACTTTTAAAAATTAACCATTTATGGGCTTGGCTTTGCATTTACGTGACAACAGAAGAGCAAAAGACAAATGGGGCTGGGCACGGTGGCTCATGCCTGTAATCCCAGCAATTTGGGAGGCTGAGGCGGGTGGGTCACCTGAGGTCAGGAGTTCAAGACCAGCCTAGCCAACATGGTGAGACCCCGCCTCTACTAAAAATACAAAATTAGCCAGGCATGGTGGTGCATGCCTGTAATCCCAGCTACTTGGGAGGCTGAGGCAGGAGAATCGCTTGAACCCGGGAGGCACAGGTTGCAGTGAGCCGAGATCACGCCACTGCACTCCAGCCTGGGCAACAAGAGCAAAACTCTGTCTCAAGAAAAAAAAAAAAAAGTAACCATTTACATTATATCTTAAGGGAAACAAATGAAACAAAGAAGCAATAAGATTAATTGCGAGCAGGAGCATGTGATCTCTAAGCCAAGAAGCTTTCAAATGAAAGGAAGTACCAACTCTTGCTCTCTTTTCTAGTCGGATTGGCCTGCTTGGTATCCCCTGAATGCTCCATGCTCATTTTTGCCATGGTACTTATTAGTAGACACTTTGTAGTGCAGTTGCCCTGCTCATAACTTTCCTTTCTCTGAAAATGACCCTGGATATAAAGCAGTAATTCCTGTCTTCTGTTCATAGTTGATTGGTTTAGGAGTAGGTGTTAAAATTGAGAAGCGCTGCCTAGAAAGAAGATTCATGAAATGCCCAAGATCTCTCTGCAGTTACCTTGGGTCCTGACCTCTTTGAGTTGGTTTTTCAATAGTTTCAAGAAAGATTCTAATAACATTTCAACAAGCACAACCCTCTACTGCTCACTATTTAAGCCAGCTCCAGGTGAGTGAGAATGAGACTTAGTAATTTTTTAAGTCCCCCAGGTGATCCCAATATGCACTCAAGGCTGAGAACCGTTACTCTGCCCCAATGATACACAAACTATAATGTACATATGACTTACATAAAGATCTTATAAAAATGCAGATTCTCATTCAATAGGTCTGTGGTGGGGCCCAAGATGCTTCATTTCCAACAATTTCCCAGATGATGTTGATTCCACTGATGTAGAGATCACATCACAGTAGCAAAGCTCTGTGTGGTTTCTGTTGCTTGAAACCAAAAGAACCTTAATTAAATACAGTACGTTTCCTCAGGTTGCAACCCTATCTTGTAAGGCTCTACCCACTTTCTCTATTTGGATCTTACTTATCATTCAAGAGTCAATTATAATCTCATTTCCTTTATGAAGTCTTCCTTAAGTCATTGCAACCCTCTCTTTCCTTGTTGATTGCCCATGGTACGTATAGCCTCCATTATGTAGTATGTCATTTAATTGTCTTGGATATAGTTCACTTACAAATGTTGGTAAATGTACAATTATTTCCTGTGTAAATCTCATCTCTTCCCAAGGAGTCCATGTTTATATTTCTTGAAGTTTTATATATATATATATGTGTGTGTGTGTATATATATATATATATATATTCTATAATATATATGAAAGATTAAAAAAAGATGTTTAAAAGTTTCCAGCTGTGGGTTCATTTCTGCATGTTGGGTACAAATAATACCTGAAAATTAAGTGATGGCCATTTCATTTTACAGATAATTGGGGAATCTTCTCTTTTATGTATGTGTGTGTGTGTGTGTGTGTGTGTGTGTGTGTATCTTTAATCTACCATGACCTCCAATCCAGTAGTGGGAACATGGCAGGTATTTAATTAATGCTTGTTGAATTAAAGGCATATGGAAAAGGAAAGTGTGACTACCACCATTACCTAGGATATGTAAAGCTAAAAACAAACAAAAAAGTAGAAGAGGTCACAAAGCAGATTGAAAGAATGACCTTACATGGCTTATGGTCATGGGCTCAGGAGGATAGATATATTTGCAGAGAGTTTTGGCTAGGATGGGGTTCATGGCCTAGAGAAAAAAAGTGGATCTGAAATGCTTATGTGCAGGTCAAGTGTGCAGAGCCCCACTGCCTCATATAGACCAGATGCCTTTTGGCACAGGTACTAACCAGACATTCCCCTGGACTCAGTGGGTTTGTTTTGAACCAAAGAAAGAAAAGAAGAGAAATGAACACTAGAGCTAAAAAGCTACTCCAGAGATGATCATCTTTTATCCAGCCTTCTCATTTTAAGGATGAGGAAGCTGAGGCTCAGAACTTACCATGTTAGAGATGAACAAATCTTTTTTTTTTTTTTTTGAGACACAGTCTTGCTGTGTTGCCCAGGCTGGAATGCAGTGGCACAATCTTGACTCACTGCAACCTCCACCTCTGGGTTTAAGCAATTCTCCTGCCTCAGCCTCCCAAGTACTGGCCTTATAGGTGTGTGCCACCACACCTGCCTAATTTTTGTATTTTTAGTAGAGACAGGGTTTTGTCATGTTGGCTAGGCTGGTCTCGAACTCCTGACCTCAGGTGATCCACCCGCCTTGGCCTCCCAGTGTTGGGATTACAGGCGTTAGCCACTGTGCCAGGCCAAGATGAACAAATCTTGGCCCAGAACGCAGGTCTCTAATTAGTAGGACAATGCTGCTCCATGCAATAATGGATCTTGTGAGAATTTTTAATCTTCATAGAAACCCCCAGTCTCATAGTATCTTTTGTTACTTTTGCCAGGGCTGGGGGATTCTGACATCTTAGTGAAAGAGCTGTGAAATGGCAGAGGTAGTCAGGCCTTGCAATATGTGGGGAAGAGAGTGCAGCATGAATGAATGTAGCCTGCTGAATACTGCCTTCTTTTTTTTTTTTCACTACAAAATAATTTATTCGAACACATAGCTACAGTGGGAGACTCCTATGTACAAGCACATTGACGCTGCTGACTACCCTCAACTAGGGGACCCTTTTCTTCCCTCTTGCTGTGCCTTCTTAACTCCAGTCCTCTTTTTGGTCTCAGTGAGCCCCGTTACCTTAAATGGATTCAACTGAACATAATTCCCTTGCTAGGCACCATTTTGGTATGAGTAGAGTATAGATTTTCTCAAGTATGAAAGATTAAAAAAATGAAAAATTAAATGAGAAAATTTCTCTTGAATGATGAGGTCTCTCCTTCTGGAGACCACCAGTCCTTCACCACGCTCTTTCTAGTGTGCTGCTGAGTGGGTTGACCAACTAATATTGGGTCATAATGCCTTGATGCTACTTCATGATTCAAAGTAATCTCAGAGCAACTGGGTCCACTTCCTTGTGATGCAGATATACAAAGCCCTTCTAGAAAGTCTATGTATTGTTAAGAGAAAACAGAAGGGGAAAAAAAAGTTTCCAGCTGTGGATTCAAATTCATTTCTCATGTTGGGTAGAAATAATACCTGAAAATTAAGAGTCGGCCATTTTGTTTTAGAGAGAATTGGGGAATCTTCTTTTTGAAGCTTTACTGTATTCTGCTTTAACAGAAAAAAAATAAAAGGATGAGAAATTGAGCAGAAGGACTCAAAGAGAAATAAAATTTTGATTTTTCAAATAGACACGGGCCAAAGATAAAAGGCCAACTAGCTTTCTTTTCCTATACTTCAATTTGACTTGTTCTCATATTAATCCATGTATTGTTGTGTTTAGCTTAACCCCACAATAAGTAGCACCAATGTTTACCAACAAATCAATACTTTTTGTGGAAAAACAAGAGTCATTAGGGTGAGCTAGAATAAGGGTGGTAGCTGATTCAATTTCCCTAAAAATCTGACTCAGTTTCTTTATTTTAAAAAAAGACAGGGAAAAAAGATTTTGTGTGTGCTAGTGTGAACAATTTTGCTATGGTGTACCACTACTTAGAAAAGATGGCAACTCAATGTTTAAAACCCAAATAAATGTTATAGTCTGCCTTTATAAAACAAAACCAAAGAAAAACAAACAAAAACACTTGCTGTCCTCTAGAATAGTTATTTATGTAGTAAACACAGTTTTGCCACAACAGGGCACATTAGAGAATAATCAAACTCACCGGGTCATCTCCATTTTGAAGCCACCTTGATTTAACACTGCACAGGGAAGTAATTAGATGAATTTGAAACCATAGTCTTAGGGGAGAAAAATAGCCCAGAATGTATTCCAAGGAGGGATTGTAGGCAGCCTCAGCTACCATTATTATACAGAATATTCTAAAAAATAAAAGTGGAGAACAGGCTGTATAGTACTTTGTACTCAGTAGCTTCCAGCCTGGCTTTTTAGCGTCTAATGTCTATGCTTGCAAATTCTGGGAATTATCTACCCTCAGAATCGGGAAGTGCTTTTCAGAGAGCCAAATTCTAAGTTTCCACAGCTGAATCTCTAAGAGAGATTGTAAACCTGGCTTGATAGGGCATTGATTTTAATCTTTTTTTTTTTCATTACCTTTCCCTTCAGTATCCCCTATGTCCACACTCCTAACTCAAGTTTAGAATGTGTAAATGGAAGGATAAAATAAGTGGAATGTTCACATTCGGAAATAAGCAAAACCCTAAATGTGTGGGGATAGTAACAGTACAGTGGTTAAGAGTTCAGGTCCTGAATTCAAATTGACCTGGGTTTGTGTCCCTGATCTACTATGTGCCACTTGGATTTATCTCCTACTTCAGCTCCCCATTTAGCTCCTCTCTAAGTGTCATGGAGAGCAGGGAGTAGGATATAAGTAAATACTAAAATCACCTTTTTACTAAAAACTCTAACATATTGGCACAGAACATGACATTCCTACCTTAAGCAGGTAGGAACAAGAAGCAGATATAGGCCATTGCCATTAAGTGACCTCATAGGTACTTGTAGTATCTGAGATGTGGGAAAATTCGAACATGGGAAACTTTTCTTTCTGGCTTTCTCTCCTCCTTGAGGGCAGGGGCTGTGTCAAATCACCCTTTATAGGCTTGGTAGTGCCTTGCTACAGTGCCTGGCATTCAACAAGGGAATGAATGAAGCACAGTGTATGCGGCAGAAAGACATGATTTCCCAGGAGACAGAATTGGGCTGTGTTCCCTGTGTTCTCCAAGACATAATGACTGAGGAGTGTGGGGCAGAGTGCTGCTGTGGAAATACTACAGGGGTCAAAGCAGGTTGAACCCGGAGACAAAAATGCAGTTGCACGTGGCGCTGCCTATTAACATACGTGCTCATGATTAAAGTAAACATGGGACAAAGTTCAATATGTCCTAGGGAACACGAGAAAAAAACGTGTCTTCTCAGGAAGCCACTGTCACCTTGGGTTCTCTGGAGCATTCTTTTCTTTTTTTTTTTTTTTCATTTGCCCCACTCTTCCCTCCTGGTCAATTTTCCTCAAGCCTCTGGAAGGCATTTCTATTTGTACCGCTTCTTTGGCATGGGGAGAATGGCTTCGTGACCTGTGGATCTCTCTCTGATTCAGAGCCTCTGCACTCCTCTGAGGAGGATAATTATGTTTCAATGGGCAGGTGCTGAAGCAATGTTGGCATGCTAAGATTGAATCAGCAAGAACAGCTATCAAGGATGGGACTGTGCGGGAAAAGCAGGATTTTTTTTTTTTTTTATGGTTCCGTGCACCTGCTAGCTGCCACTTATTCACCTGCTCATTGGTGTGTTGGCTGGATTTTTTTTTTTTTTTTAATGAGAATTTCCCTAGGTGTATTTGGCAAATGATGTGTTGAAGCTATTTATTCTCTGCCTCCCATGGACCCTCAGGCTCACCTCAAATTATCCAGGCCTTGGCTGTTTTCCCCTTATTTCTTATTTCTTGCCACCTGGTGTCCTGTCAGGCCAACTTTTGGCTGCATTGGTTTTTGTCTGCTGAGTTGTGCTTGGCAGAATTACC
Source organism: Nomascus leucogenys (assembly GCF_006542625.1). NCBI lineage: Eukaryota > Metazoa > Chordata > Mammalia > Primates > Hylobatidae > Nomascus > Nomascus leucogenys. Next base: position 85,219,375 of record NC_044406.1, read on the forward strand.
TCTCCCAGAACAGCTATGCACTAGAGATAGTGACATGGCCATTTGGGCAATGGACTGTAGGGGCCATAGCTTGGTCCTGAGTGGAATGTACAGGCAGTGAGGGCACAAAGCTCAAGTGCTGCAGTGTATGGCTGGGACAGTCTTCAGCATTAGCAGGCCTGCAAAAGTAGCCCCCCAACTCCATCCCCCATACCCTACACATAGGCCACGTCATGTACAGGTTGGGAATGTGGGTTCTGGTATCAGACTATTTGACCTCAAATTCTAATTCTGCCTCTTATTAACTCAATGACCTTGAATGAGTCACTTGACATCCCCCAGCCTGAGTTTCCCTGTTGAAAATATGGAAGGAAAATATGAGAGTGACTACCCCCTAGACTGTTGTGGGCATTACACTGGATAATCCATGTAAAGCACTTGGCAGAGTGCCTGGCAAATAAGAAGTGCTCTACAAATGTCAACTCTTATTTTAAAATTCATGGAAGTGTATTTAGACTTTGGGGATTTCATTTCTGCTTCGAATTTGTGCTTCCCCAGTTGGTTTTCTTGGCACAGGTCTCTGGGGAATGGGGCATTTCAGGCAGAGATATGGGAGAAGTGAGGCAAAACTACTGGAACCTACTCTGAGGCCTGAAATAAAACCTTCCAAGCTGGAGGCGTAACGCTGGGGGATTAGGCTGCTTACAAGCTAGGAAATGATGGTCTCTGAGCTCTGCCAGAATCTCCTGTAGGCAGAGTACTCTGTTCTGCCTAAGGCCTCCCCTGGCTGTTAAAGCATCTGCTTAGACTGTATTTGTTTGTATAACTGCCAGATCCTGGGGCACTCAGATGCTTATGTTCATCTTGAAGCTGTTTTAGTATTTACTAGCTTAAAAAGATCCTTGGAATTTAAATATGAAAACCAGCAGTAAAACAAGGGTAATGATCCAAAATCAGGCATGCAAAATCAGGAAGCATCAAACTTATAACTGTGTACCAAAACAAATATTTATAAGTTAAGGTAGCAATAGAAAATGCTACAGAATGAGCCAATTAATGTTGCCATGGGTAACAAATTGTAATTTTGACATATCTCTAGGATAGCTTTATCAGCAATATCAATATTATGCTTTTAAATGTTGAGTTTTATGGGTAATGGGTTAATGTATCATTACTTCCTTTCTTGGGGTAAATCAGAAGCTCTCCCTTACTTTGGTCACTGTTTTGGAAAAACTTACTAAGAATGGATGTTATGAGTAGGATGAATAAATTAATGCCTTTACAGTATAAAGCTTTACTTTTGGCCAGGAGCGGTGGCTCACGGCTGTAATCCCAGCACTTTTGGAGGCCAAGGCCGGTGGATCACAAGGTCAAGAGATTGAGACCATCCTGGCCAACACTGTGAAACCCTGTCTCTACTAAAAATACAAAAATTAGCCAGGCGTGGTGGCGGGTGCCTGTAATCCCAGCTACTTGGGAGACAGAGGCAGGTGAATCTCTTGAACCTGGGAGGCAGAGGTTGCAGTGAGCCGAGATCACACCACTGCATTCCAGCCTGGTGACAGTGAGACTCCATCTCAAAAAAAAAAAAAAAAAAAAAAAAGCTTTACTTTCAGTACTCAATGATCTATAAGTTTTCAGGATTCAAAGATCTTTTCTGGGTCTCTTTATTTACTTATTTTTGGTACAGGGTCTTGCTCTGTTGCCCAGGCTGAAGTGCAGTAGCAAGATCCTATGGTAACTCACTGCAACTTTGACCTCCTGGGCTCCAGTGATCCTCCTGCATCAACCATCTGAGTAGTGGGGACTATAGGCTGTGTGCCACCATGCCTAGCTAATTTTCTAATTTTTTGTAGAGATGGGGTCTTGCTTCGTTTCCTAGGCTTGTCTTAAACTCCTGGCCTCAAGCAATCCTCCTGCCCTGGCCTTCCAAAGTGCTGAGATTTCAGGCATGAGCCACTGAGTCCAGCCCAGATCTCTTTTAGATACCTAAGAAACCCTTGGCAATTTGCCAAGGAGTATGGAAAAAAAGAGCTCATTATTTTGGCACCTGCTTTAATGGCAGAGGTGACACTGATGAATCCCTAAGCTGCATAGGTCTTTGAGATAGAGGCAGGTTCTAAGGTAGAATGGCCTGATGAACAGTGAGCAGACAGTTGGTATGCCAAACCTAGAGCCTTTTTAGGAAGTCCTGCGTGGCTCCAGATGGCTCCCAGGAGGTCATGTTATTTTCAGGATCTCAGATAATGCAATTACTATCATTGGAAAGAAATGTTCAAGAATGTTAGACATCTAGAGATAATCAGAATTTATTGAAATGGATTTAGAAATTAAACAACATGTTCCTAGATGGTACATAACAGAGAGGCCTTGGCCCTTGAATCTTACAGGCCTTGGGCCCACTGTTTATCCAACCTGCCCTCAGAAAGTAGGCTAAACTCAGGGAACATCCACCTCTATCATCAGTCATAATGTCTGTGCTGATCTCCAGTGGTTGCTACATGGCCTTTAGCCAAGACCTGTTTAGAATCACCCCATTTACAAGAAGGTAATCTCAAGTTTTACTATCACTTTAACTCTAAATTTTGACCTTAGGGTTACCCCAGAAACTTCAGAGAAGCCATGAGTTTTAAATATCATCCAGTCTAAATCTTTTTATTTTATAGATGGAGAAATGCAGCAAAGAGAAGAGTGATTTGCTCAAGGTCACACAGCTAGAACACAGAAGGGCCTTCACTAGAATCCAGGTACCCTAACTCCCTATTTAATATTCTCTGAAGTCCCCTTAAAAATCAGGTTTTGCAGCCTCACCAGCCCAGACTGTTGCTTTGATTGTATGCAAACAAAGCATGGCTTTTTTTTTTTACATTTTTTTAATTTTAATTTTTTTTTTTTTTTTGAGACAGAGTCTCGCTCTGTTGCCCAGGGTGGAGTGCAGTGGCACGATCTTGGCTCACTGCAAGCTCCGCCTCCCGGGTTCAAGTGATTCTCCTGCCTCAGTCTCCTGAGTAGCTGGGATTACAGGCACGTGCCACCACACCCAGCTAATTTTTTGTATTTTTAGTAGAGGTGGGGTTTCATCGTGTTAGCCAGGATCGTCTCGATCTCCTGACCTCATGATCCGCCTACCTTGGCCTCCCACAAAGCATGTTTTAATGGTTTTGAGGAATTATAGTGAGTACTAAACACATTTTAGGATGGAAATGAAGTCTAGAGTATTTTGATAAAGTCGCCACTTTGTTTTTCCACTAAGGATTTGCCTCTGCAACTCTCTCAAGGAGTTAAAATTCTCTACAGTTGTCAGTAATTGTGTGTGTGCATAAATAGGCAGTACAATTCAATAGAGGAATTAAATATGTGATTAAGAGATATCTGGCAATCAATGGGAAACTGTAGTAGCTTAGCATAAAGAAGGCCATTTTTTGTTGTTGTCGGGAGAGGCTTGTTTTCTTTTAGTCTTTTGATGCTTTATTAATTGTGATAAGGATTGTTAAAAATGATATTTTCCTCATAGGAATAGCATAGTCTTAGAAAATTTCAGTCTGCTCAACACTCAAAGAGTTTAAGAATATTATGTATGATATTGAGATCCACATTTTCTTCTCATCCTAACCTTGACATGAGTTCTGAGTCTAGTAATTTCTTGTTCACTGTGATGTTACCAAAATATGACTCTAGAAAAATTTCAAAAACTATATACCTTGTGAAAAAAAGGAAAGCTAATAGAAAGTAGGCCCTTAGAAAATGAGGCAGTTATTAAGCCAGCCATGGCAGAGCATGGTTCTCTTACCCAAGTCTAGGACTTGTAAAAACACAGATGGCCGGGCATGGTGACTCACACTTGCAATCCCAGCATTTTGGGAGGCTGAGGCGGGTAGATCGCCTGAGGTCAGGAGTTTGAGACCAGCCTGGCCAATATGGCAAAACCCCATCTGTACTAAAAATACAAAAACTAGCCGGGTGTGGTGGCAGGCGCCTGTAATCCCAGCTACTTTGGAGGCTGAGGCAGGAGAATCACTTGAACCAGGGAGGTGGAGGTTGCAGTGAGCCGAGATCGTGCCATTGCACTTTAGCCTGGGTGACAAGAGCGAGACTTCATTGCCAGAAAAAAACAAAACAGAACAAAAAAAACGAACACAGGGTTACTGGGCCCCTCCCTGAGAGCTTTTTTTTAAAAAATTTTCTTAAATATCATTTATTTATTCATTTTAATCCACAAATAAAAATTGTTTATATTTATCATGAACATGATAAACAACATGTTTTGAAATATGTATACATTGTGGAATGGCTAAATTGAGCTAATTAACATACGCATTACTTCACATACTTATCACTTTTTTGTCACTTAAAATCTCTCTGGTCAATTTTCAAGTATACTATACATTGTTATTAACTATAGTCACCACATTGTACAAAAGATCTCTTGAACTATTTCTCCAATCTAACTGAAATTTTGTATCCTTTAACAAACATCTCCCCAGCCTTCCACTCAAAGCTCTAGTAACCACTACTTTGATGAATTCAACTTTTTTAGATTCTACATATAAGTGAGATCACACAGTATTTGTCTTTCTTTGCTTTACTTATGTCACTTAACACAGTGTCCTCCAGGTTCATCCATGTTGTCGCAAATGACAGAACTTTCTTTTTTTTTTTTTTTTCCCGAGACGGAGTCTCGCTGTGTTGCCCAGGCTGCAGTGCAGTGGCGTGATCTCGGCTCACTGCAAGCTCCGCCTCCGGGGTTCACGCCATTCTCCTGCCTCAGCCTCCCGAGTAGCTGGGACTACAGGCGCCCACCACCACGCCTGGCTAATTTTTTGTATTTTTAGTAGAGACGAGGTTTCACCATGTTAGCCAGGAAGGTCGCGATCTCCTGACCTCATGATCCGCCCGCCTCGGCCTCCCAAAGTGCTGGGATTACAGGCTTGAGCCACCGCGCCCGGCCAGAGCTTTCTTTTTTTAAGGCTGAACGGTACTCCATTTTGTATCTACACCACATTTTCTTTATCCATCTATTGATAAACACTTAGGTTGATTTCATATTTTTACTATTGTGAATAGTGCTGCAATAAACATGAGAATGCAGATATCTCTTTGACATACTGATTTCATTTCCTTTGGATTTATACCCAGTAGTGGGATTGCTGGATCACATATAGTAGTTCTATTTTTAGTTTTTTTGCAGAATTTTCATGCTGTTCTCCATAATGGCTGTACTAATTTTCATTCCCATCAACAGTGCAGAAGGGTTTCCTTTGCTTCATATCCTTTCCAGCATTTATCTTTCATCTTTTTGATAAAAGTCATTTAACAGAATAGGTGAAATGATATCTCATTGTGGATTTAATTTTAATTTCTCTAAGAAATACAAGGCATGCAAGTAGGAAAAGAAGAAGTCAAGCTCTCTCTCTTCACAGATGATATGATCCTATCCCTAGAAAACCCTAAAGACTCTGACAAAAGGCTCCTGGAACTGATAAATGACTTCAGTAGAGTTTAAGATATAAAAATCAATGTACAAAAATCAGTAGCATTTCTACACAATAGTAAGGTTCAAGCTGAGAGCCAAATCAAGAATGCAATCCCATTTACAATAGCCACACACACACACACACACACATAAGAAAATACCTAGAAATACATCTAACCAAGGAGGTGAAAGATCTTTACAAAGAGAACTACAAAACACTGCTAAAAGAAATCATAGATGACACAAACAAACGGAAAAACATTCCATGCTCATGTAAACTACTGTCATTTTAAACAGAAGTAGAAAAATATTTTTTTTTTTGGGCAGAGTTTTGCTCTGTCGGGCCTAGGCTGGAGTGCAGTGGCATGATCTCTGCTCACTGCAACCTCTGCCTCCTGGGTTCAAGCGATTCTCCCACCTCAGTCTCCCAAGTAGCTGGGATTACAGGCGCCCACCACCATGCATGGCTAATCTTCTGTATTTTTTTTAGTAGAGATGGGTTTTCACCATATTGGTCAGGTCTTGAACTCCTGACCTCAGGTGATCTGCCCACCTTGGCCTCCCAAAGTGCTGAGATTACAGGCATGAGCCACTGTGCCTGGCAAAAAAAAAAAAAAAATTAAATTTCACATGTAACCAAAAAAAAGGGCCCAAATAGCCAAAGCAATCATAAGTAAAAAGAACAAAGCTGGAGGCAACAACCACATTACCCAACTCAAACTATACTATAAGGCTACAGTAACCAAAAAAGCATGGTACTGGTACAAAAACAGACACATAGACCAATGGAGCAGAATAGAGAACCTAGAAATAAAGCCATGAACCTACAGTCATCTGCTCTTTGACAAATTAAAAAAAAAAAAAAGGAATGGGGAAAGGACTCCCTATTCAATAAATGATGCTGGGATATCTGGTTAGCCATCTGCAGAATAAAACTGAACCCCTACTTTTCACCATATACAAAAATTATCTCAAGATGTATTAAAGATTTAAATGTAAGACCTCAAACTATAAGAATCCTAGAAAAACACCTAGGAAACACCACTCTGGACTTGATAAAGAATTTATGACTAAGTCCTCAAAAGTAATTGCAACAAAACCAAAAATTGACAAGTGGTACCTAATTAAACTAAAGATCCTCTACATAGCAAAAGAAACTATCAACAGAGTAAATAGACAATCTACAGAATAGGAGAAAATATTTGTAAACTATGCATCTGACGAGGGTCTAATATCTAGAATCTGTAAGAAACTTAAGCAATTCAAAAAGCAAAAAACAAATAACCCTATTAAAAAATGAGCAAAGGACATGAATAGACACTTGTCAAGAGAAGGCATAGAAGTAGCCAACAAACTAATGAAGAAATGCTCCACATCACTACTCATCAGAGAAATTCAAATCAAAACCATAATGAGATACCATTTCACACCAGTCAGCATGGCTGTTACTAAAAAGTTTAAAAACAACAGATGCTGGCGAGGCTGCAGAGAAAAGGGAATGCTTATACACTGCTGGTGGGAATGTAAATTAGTTCAGCCCCTGCGGAAAGCAGTTTGGAGATTTCCCAAAGAACTTAAAACAGAGCTATCAGTCAACCCAGCAACCCCATTACTGGGTATATACCCAAAGGAAAATATATTATTCTATCGAAAAGACACATGCACTCATCTGTTCAGTGCAGCACTATTCACAATAGCAAAGACATGGAATCAACCTAGGTGTCCATCAATGGTGGATTGGAGAACGAAAATGTGGTACATATACACCATGGAATACTACACAGCTGTAAAAATATAAAAGCCTGTTCTTTGCAGTAACATGGATGCAGCTGGAGGTCATTATCCTAGGCAAATAAATGCAGGAACAGAAAACCAAATACTGCATGTTCTCACTTATAAGTGGTATAAGTGGGAGCTAAACATTGGATACTGATGGACATAAAGATGGGAACAATAGACACTGGGGACTACTAGAAGTAGGAAGGAGGGAGGAGGGCAAGGATTGAAAAACAATTGGGTACTATGTTCAGTACCTGGGTGACAGGATCATTCATACCCTAAATCTTAGCATCACACAATACACCCAGGTAACAAACCTGTATATGTATCCCCTAAATCTAAAATAAAAGTTGAAAAAAATTTTCATTTCTCTGATTAGTGATGTTGAACATTTTTTCATATACCTGTTGGGCATTTGTATGACTTGAGAAATACCTCTTCAAATCCTTTTCCATTTTTTAATTGGGTTGTTTTCTTATTATTAATACAGTTTCAGATCTAACAAGTTCCCAGGTGACGCTGATGCTGCTGGTCCAAAGACCATACTTTGAGAACCACTACTGTAGTTCATTCAAAAAAAAAAAAAAAAATGTAAAGAGTACTTACTACTTACAGAGTACCTTGAGAATCGCACTGTGCTGAGAGAGCTGATGGAGGTACATGGTCCAAAGTCAAAGCAACGGGATCCCAGTGTGCCATGAACACGGGCCCATGACCTAGACCATGAACTGAAGTAGTGAGTTATGAGCAGGGATCACATTTTGAGGACCTCTGGTATAGAGAGTGCAGAGGCAAACTGTTCCTCAGACATAGGTAAGGGACCAGATGATTGCAATACAGTGTAATAATAAGGTGATGCTTTGGGTATATACTTTAGGCAGAGACGTTCATGCCATCATACTTTCATGACATTATAAAGATAGTATGAAAGAAATAGCTAATATTTTGAGTACTTTCTTTTTATCATAGTATATATCTTGATAGTATGTTAAGTATTTTACATGGATAAACCCATCCACTCCTCACAGAAATCCTGGGGTAGGCACTATTATTATCATTATTTCACAGATGAAGAGACTGAGACCCAGAAAAGTTAAGTGACTTGTTCAGGGTCGTATATCTAGTAAGTAGCAGAGGTAGGTTTAGAATTCAAATTCAGTTCTGTGCCCTTAACCACTATACTACATTCTCAGAAGAAAAGTGTGATTAACTTTCATGAGTTGAGAGAGAGAGAGAGAGAAAGGTGAGCAGGGAAGGGCTTCTAAAGATGACATCTAAGGTAGGTATTAATGAAAACATAGAAAATGGAAAACTGTCTTAGAGAAGGGAGAGGATCATTCCAGATATAGGTGGCAATACACTGAATATGTGCTCTTCCATTTGGGTTAGCAAGTGGAGAAGATAAGGGTGGAGATAATAGGGAAGAAAAAAATAAAAATTTCAAAATTCTAGTGCAGTCTGGCAAAAAGAGGAGTTCCTGGGTGCCAAAGGGAACTGCACAAAGGCACCTGGCGGGGAGGGTCAAGGCATTACAGAGACGGAAGGCAGTGGCAGATTTGAGGAGTCACCTGCATAATCTCTGGAGACAGACAGTTAATTTGCATGTCTGCCACTCACAAGCTATGGGGCTTCGGCCGATTTCTCCAAGCCCTTTGGGTGTTAATTTCTTCATCTGTGATCAGGTACTGATCACAGTACCTTCTTCAGAGAATTGTTGGGATGCTTAAGTGAGACGATACACATAAAATAATATGAACAGTACCTGGCATATAGTAAATGCTTAATAAATTGTATTTGTTTTACTTTTAAAAAATAGTAATTCCTGACTTAGCATATGCTAAACATCATAGGAGCCTAGTGATTCTCAAAGTGTGGTCACCCCGTAGCACTGGCATCATCTGGTAAGTTGTTAGAAATGCACATTCTAGAGATCCACCTCAGTCCTGCTGAACCAGAAAGCCTGGGAGTGGGACCCAGCAGTCTGTTTTTAGCAAGCCCCTCCAGATTATCTGATGTGTGAGAAAGTTTGAGAACCATTATTCTAAGCATTTCACATGAATCATATTCATTTATTCTTCATAACAACCTTGAGAGTGAGGTACTATTATCATCTCTATTTTACAGATGAGTCACAGAAAGGTAAAGTCTAGGATCACCCAGCTAGTAACTAGTGGAAACAGGATTTGTACCCCCTTTAAATTTTTTTTTTAACTTCAAAAATCTTTTAGCACGAACCTTTCTGTGTTTCTTTTCACTTCCTTTTTGTTTCAGATCATATCATAGCCTTTTCCCATCTATCCTGATGCCTTTGGTATCCTGCACGAAAAAGAAAGAACCAGCCATGGCTTTCTCTACACCCTTTTTGACCCATTGCTCTCTAACACCCATAATGCTTTGCATGGGGCTGGTAATAGATGAAAAGTCAGGTATTGTTTAGGCCACTCCACTTGAATGATTCTGCGTATTGCCTGCTGAGATGGAGAAGTCTGATGTAGAAAACACCATTGTCAGCAGTGTCAACTTAGATTAAAAAGGACAGTGACTGTTTGGGGAACCATTAGACAAATTGTTTTGACTCGCTCTAACAATTTAAATATCTTTCATTTTATTTTGCATATAAAAAGATTTGAATTTCATGACTTGACCACACCACCAAATCATCTCTAGGCAGAAAGTGCAATCCTGATTTACCTTAAGTGATCAGGCTTTTATCAATATGCTCCTAATCACAGGCATATTAAGGTCTGGATAGCATGAACTCTGCAGTCTGAAACTGAAATGGTGCCTAGTCTCTTTTCTTTAGTAGGCATACCTAACCTTCTTTATTTCTTAGCTACATTGATGGCATGTTTTCAGGAATGGCTGGTATATCCTTAAAAAAACCCAGGGCCGGGCGCGGTGGCTCACGCCTGTAATCCCAGCACTTTGGGAGGCTGAGGTGGGCGGATCACGAGGTCAGGAGATCGAAACCATCCTGGCTAACACGGTGAAATCCCGTCTCTACTAAAAATACAAAAAATTAGCTGGGCGCAGTGGCAGGCGCCTGTAGTCCCAGCTACTCGGGAGGCTGAGGCAGGAGAATGGTGCGAACCCGGGAGGCGGAGCTTGCAGTGAGCCCAGATCCCGCCACTGCACTCCAGCCTGGGCGACAGAGCGAGACTCCGTCTCAAAAAAAAAAAAAAAACCAGAACAGAACATGCACTTATGCACTTTGGGCCAGATCTGAAAGATTCTGATAATTCTAACCCCTACTAAAATCTAGTTCTTCCTGAAGAATTAGAACAAATACTCCACTAACTTTGGCTCTTAAATACTCAGATTGTAACCATGCCTGATCTCTATACAAAGGGATAAGGATCTTATTGCCTTGGAAGACCTAATAATATTCAGGGAACAGATATTTGGTAAGATTTCTTGCTGATTATGACCTTTTTGGAGGGAAATCTAAATGATATAGATGTATAGGAAAGTATCTTACACTGTCATATGAAGCAAAAGAACTACAAGGAATGATGGGGATTATAGTTACAAGAAAACAGTTCTCAAAAGGCCACGTTATATTCTAAAATGTATTTTTACCTTAAAAATGTCAGAATATCCTACAAGCTCTCTCATGACAGATTTTTTTTTAGACAGGGCCCTGGTAGTGATTAGGTCTTGTCATAAATAATTTTTTTTATTAAGGTGAAATTCATGTAACATAAAATTAATCATTTTAAAGTGAATATTTCAGTGTCATTTAATACATTCCAATGCAACCACGACCTCTATCTAGTTCTGAAATATTTTCATCACTCCCCAAAATAAATCTCATACTCATTAAGCAGTTCTTCCCCATTCCCCTATCCTCCAATCCCTGACAACACCAGTCTGTCTTCTACCTCTTATGGATTTACTTATTCTGGATATTTTACATAAATTGAGTAATACAATGTGTGACCTTTTGTGTCTGGCTTCTTTTACTTAGTACATTTTCAGGGTTTAACTACATCATAGCATGTATCAGTACTTTATTCTTTTTATGGCTAAATATTACATTGGATGTATATATCAGAATTTGTTTATCCATTCTTCAGTTGATGGACACTTGGGTTGTTTTCACCTTTTGGCTATTGTGAATAATGCTGCTATAAATATGTGTGCATATGTGAGTGTTTTCAATTATTTGGGGTATAAACCTAGGAGTGGAATTGTTGGGTCATGTGGTAATTCTATATTTAATTTATTGAGGAACCTCAGTAGCTGAACCATTTTACATTCTCACCAGTAATATATGAGGGTTCCAATTTCTCCACATCCTTATCAACACTTGTTATTTTCCATTTTCGTTTTTGTTATTAAATTCTAGCCATCCTAGTGGGCGTGAAGTGGTATCTCATTGTGATTTTGACTTGCATTTCCCTAAGGACTAATGATATTGAGCATCTTTTTGTATGTTTATTGGACACTTTTATATCCTCTTTAAAGTAATGTCTATTCAAATCATTTGCCCATTTTTAAGCTGGGTTGTTTTTTTGTTGTTGTTGCATTTTAAGAGTTCTTTACATATTCTAGATACTAGATCTTTATCAGATATATGATTTGCAAATATTTTCTTTCATATAAGTTGTCTTTTGTCATAAATAATTTGATTTTCCTCTTTTTTTGTCATAAATAATTAGATTTTCCTCTTTTCAGTTATATTATAGGGCTGCACTTCTCCATCATCCCTGCATGAGAGAAGTAGGGACATGCATCACTTTTAGGTGGAAGCTCTGAAAACTAGCATGCTATTTGATTTAGGTGATCCCAAGTTAATTCCCAGCCATGGGTAATACTCCAGATCATAGCTGCTCTGTCAGCTTGCATCTTAGAATGAGGATGTCATGTAGCAAAGTCTACCAGTTGACCCAAGATGAACATGTATCACAAAAAACAAACTTTTGTTGTTTTAAGCCATGGAGGTTTATTGTTGTTACTGCAATGCAATTTAGCCTTTCCCGACTAATTCAAAGGGTCAAGTAAATCGCTAACGCGATTATCATAGGGAGTAGTTACTGCATTGCACGTGTTTCCTACAAATGAAATCATAGGGAAGGAAAGTTGTGAATTGTACACCAACTGGGCAAACTGCTTTTGTTCTTGCTCTTCTCCTGAGTTTTTATACAATAACTGGTGTTAGTTTTTAGGAACCACAAATCTGATTAGGATATAGGTTGAGTAACCTTTATTTAAAATGCTTGGGACCAGAAGTGTTTTAGATTTGTTTTTTTTTTTAATATTTGCATATGTGTAATGAAATGTCTTGGGGATGGGACCCAAGTCTAAATATGAAATTGATTTATGTTTCATATATACCTTACGTACATAGCTTGAAGAATTTTATAAAATATTTGAAATGATTTTGTGCATGAAACAAAGTTTGTGTCAGGTATTTATATGTGGAATTTTCCACTTGTGGCATCACATTGGCACTCAAAAAGTTTCAGATTTGGAGCATTTCAGACTTCAGATTTTCAGATTAGGATTGCTCAACCTGTGTTATCTTGCTCAAAGTCCTTTTGTGACTTCTAATTGCCCCAAAATCCTTAACATGGTTCAAAATCTTTAACACAATCAACAAAACCCTTCATGACATCACCCTTGCCTACCTCTTCAGTATAATCTCATGTAATTCTTGCTTTCTACTTCTTGGATTATTTTGGTAAATACATATTTTCCTGGAAAATCATCCATTCCATCTAAAATTCAATTTTTTTCCACATTTGTTTCGACCTCAGGGTCTTTGCATTTGTTCCCTTTCCTAGGGATGTTCTTCACCACTACCCCCACCACCTCTCCACCTCCTTTGCTGCTGGGTCAACTTCACCCATCTCATGAGTATTAGAATAATTTCTTAGGGAGGCCTTGCTTGATTTGGCACTCTGGGTTAAATATTTCTTGTCTGTGTTCTCACAGCATTCCAGTCCTTTGGCTGTCCCATCACTTATATGATAATTATAATTGCAATGAATCTGATTACTTCTATATCTTACTCTAATAGAATATAAACTCCTTGAGGGCAGAGATCTTGCTTATATTATTCAATGTTGTATTTCTAGTGCTTTGAATCATGTCTGGTGTGTGGTAGGAAGAAAGAATGATTGAATTCATTTTTTAGCCATCTTTTACAAAATCAAGGTAGAGCTAGGGCTCAATATTCAATCATATATTTGACATCATGCTAGCTTTACTACCTTTCATGAACCAGTCTTGTAGTCTGGAATCACAATTCACCTTCTGTTGTAAGCATTTTGAATTTATGAAAAGGCTGCATCTTTCTGATATTGACAGACTCTAAGTTTTTTTAAAGTCTCATTTTCAAGAAATAGAGTTTAGAGTTGCCTTATTAGTCTGGGGCAGCTCAAGCATGCTTAAATCTCTGAGCCTCTTACGAATGTCGCTATGATTACAGATCAAGGATATAGTCTACTTTAATAGTCCTTATGTGTACTTTTAACAACAAAGATGCTGTTCTAGTTTCACTTATTTGGGGTTTATTATCATTTTACTTTCATCTTTTATATATGAGGACAAATAAATTATAAGAAGTAGAAAATGTTCTGATTTTTCCCCCTTAAAGAATTAAGCAGAGGCCGGACGCGGTGGCTCACGCCTGTAATCCCAGCACTTTGGGAGGCCGAGGCGGGTGGATCACAAGGTCAGGAGATGGAGACCACGGTGAAACCCCATCTCTACTAAAAATACAAAAAAAAAAATTAGCCGGGCGCGGTGGCGGGCACCTGTAGTCCCAGATACTCCGGAGGCTGAGGCAGGAGAATGGCGTGAACCAGGGAGGCGGAGCTTGCAGTGAGCCAAGATCGCACCACTGCACTCCAGCCTGGGCGACAGGGCGAGACCTCTGTCTCAAAAAAAAAAAAAAAAAAAAGAATTAAGCAGAACATTCAATTCTGTTCTATTGCCCAGCTAGACTGTGTTACTTTTATTCTACATTCACAAGCATTTATTGAGGAGCTGAGCAGTTAGTCTTCTTCTAGGTGGGGCACGCAAAGTAGAATAAGATATGGTGCCTGTCTTCAACAGGTTCACTATTTGGGAAAAGAAATCAGGTGCAACTTCCCAAGTAAATACTTTCATACTTTATATCTACATAACACTCTTACCCATCAATATAGATTAAAAAATCTGCTGTTATTACAATATGGTCCAGTAATGTGATTGATGGATATGCATTTAGAGTTAAAGGATGTTCAGTTTATTTAATTACAACAGATATAGAAACCCATCCATTCAAAGACTACTGCATAAAGCCGAAGATAAAGCTGTGTGAACCTGAATGGATGTATCGACTTCTCAGGTCTCCTAGAGTTTTCCATAGTGACTTACAACTGCTGATGACACATGGTATGAGGAGTTTGCCAAGTGCAAGCCACTCTTCTTTGTTAATCTCATGGGTGTTTCCATGTATTCTTGTCCCATTCATTCTCTCTTCCACCAACTGTTACAGAGACTATAGCTACTTGTCTTCATGCTCACCAAGTACAAGTAAGTGGGGCAAAAAAATCTCATTACATTCTGATTGTTTACAGTAAGGGCAGGAAATTCCAGGTCAATTTCCCAAGTGTAGCAACTCTCAGCAAGACAAGGCCTCTGTGTTGTCTAAGTCAGAGGATGACATTTTCTTTTAAATGAAGGGAAACAGTAAATATTTTCAGATTTGTAGGCCATATATAAATGAATGAGTGCATTTATTCATTAATGAAACTTGATTTACAAAATGGGGTAGTTGGCTGGATTTGGCCTATTAGCCATAGTTTTTCCATTCCTGGGCCCAGTCAGTGGGGCATCATTCAATAGCAGTATGCAACCTGTGAGGCTCTATAGAACAGTCCTGCTTCAAGCCTGAGGTATGTTCTAGGAAAAATGATTTTAAAAACTGTTGAGTTATCCTCATCCCTTCCGCAAAATTGCATTGAATCTACAAAATCTATATAGATGCAACATTTCTAATGCCACTTATATAGATCAGGAAATTATGTTTAAGATGAGAGGTGAAAGATAAACAAAATTAAGTGAGGTAAAGAGGCAGGCAAAGAGTATTCCAGGCAGAGGAAATAGTATGTGCAAAGATCAAGATTTGAAAAAGGAGGTAGCATCCATGGTAGGCATTGTTGCCTCCTGAACATCCATATGCCCTTTGTTATTTTTAATGGGATTTCAATTTTATTCAGATATCCAATCCTATCTCTGGATGTAAAGGGGAATCCTGACAGTTTAGACTAATAAATGTGCAGCATTCCCTTGGTGTTATTTGTCCAGCAGTTGGCACCTGACCTAAGTTAGCCTAATAAAACATAGAAGAAAGTACCTAGTCCATGTTTCAAGGAGAAGAGATTTTCCCCTCTCTGTCCTCCTGGATATGATCAAAAAAAGCTTGTATCCCTTATTTCCATTGCCAATCATCTTGCTACATAGAGGCTAACCAGCTTTAACAAGCAACCAAACTATGGAGAGCTTAGCACAAAGCTGGAGGAAACTGATTTCTATCATACCTAGAGCCTGCCATACTATTGAACCTTCAGTTTTGAGTTAATAAATTTCCTTGTTATTTGAACTAATTTGAGGTAGGTTTGCCTGTTACCTACAGTCATAAATATCCTAACTGATAGCGTATTTGATAAGGTGAAATAAATTCTATCTAGATCTATAACTATATGTAACAAGACTATTATTGAGCGGAACAAGGTGAGGCTGGAGAGGTATGCAGAGGCAAAGTCTTGCAGGCCTTGTTTCTCCTGGCAACATACACTAGTCTCAGGGCATCCATACAGAAAGAGTCCTTCTCCCAAACAGGCAGACAGCAAAAGATAAAAAGAGAAGGCACGCCTATGATACTTAGAGGTTTATTCTTATAAACACCATAGCTCAGTCCGTTTAAGCCCTATATATTTATCGCTGCTTACTCTTGTGGTTTAACTAGCTCCATTTTATCTACGTCGATTTCACATCAGAGATGTTAGGGCCAAGCAAATGTTTTTGAATACAGTAAAAGATATGAAAATAACACTGGAGGGCTTCATGTTGTTCCCTGTTTAGGTGTCAGAGTCAAGTCCTAAAAGACTTTATAAAAAATTATTCCAGAATGAAAAAAATGTAATAAGATATGGAGAAAAGAGCTAAGAGACTGAAACTTTCCAATCACATGAAGAACAGATCAAGTAAAAGCAAAAACCAAAGTTTAGAAGAAAACTTTGAGCTGAACAAGGTCAATATAATGCAAAATAAATGAGGCAAGTAAGACCAGACATTTTCTGGTGAAATTTTTATAATTGAAAGCATAAAAATAAGTCCTACGAACATGTAGGTATATTAAACATTACTCCATTTACACTAGGGACAGTGTAGGGGGAGAGGAGAGACCAAGGAATACTGTTTCATACTTGACTGTGAGAAGACAAAAAAAGGTACAAGTTTTTAAACCCAAGAGTAAATTAAAAACTTGGCTATTTTTTTCCCAAGTAGCTAAACAGAAAGCAACGAAAAATATAATACATAAAACAAATCAAACAGCAAGAAAATATTAAATAGTTTCAGACTTAATTGACAAAAGAAAGACACAACTATTTGCAACTTATGAGAGACATTTAAAATAAAGTGAAAGTTAAAAATAGGCAAAAAATATAACAAGGTACAGTAAAAATTGCGGTCATTAAAAATAAAGTAGAATTCAATAAGTGAGACAGTATCATTTTATATTGGTAAAATTGCATATGGTCAATGAAAATAAGAGGCATGGCCTTTATATAATAATGAACAATGTGGCCAGGTAATGCTACTAAGTAATTAAGTAGCACCATATGTATTACTTAATTTAATGTTCAGAATAATATTATGTGGTAGACGTGGTTATTATACTCATATTACAGATAAAACAACTAAACAGAAAAAGATTAAATAACTTGCTCAAGGTTCTTACTGTTAAGGACATAACTGGAATTTGAACAAGGGCCTTTCTGACTGAAGAATCTGTAAGATACTACACCAGTGTTATCTGAAAGATTAATCTGACATCAGAATTACCTGAGGTGTTTACTAAAAACGCAAACTCCTGGCATCACCTCAGATATATTCTAGAGCTTGGAAATTTGCATTTTAACAAGTATTCTACTTGATTCTTATGCATGGTAAAATTTGAGAACCACTGCCTGTGGCTGTCTTGAAGGAAATGAGAGAAACACAACTGAAGTGGAAAGTTTTAATCCACCTTTTCTAGCTTAGATTAAATAGAAGAAACAATAAATGATTTAAATATTAATCAGAGTGCCATAACAAGCTTAAAACAGTACAGAGACTATGCATTACTTTCAAATATCCATTTTACATTTTCAAAATTGATTACATATTAGATCCTAAAAGAAAATAAGTTCCAAAAAGCAAGGATTGTAAAGATCATAATATTTCATCATAATGTGATCGAAACTAAAATTTAACAATTTAAAGAAAGGGACATAACCAATACCTTTCTAAATAACTATTTAATCAAGTGAGAAAATTTATAGCTGTGACTATAGAACTCCATTAGGATAGTGTATATAAAAACTTATGAGCCCACCCACCAGAGTATCTAAAATGAAATACAAAATAACAAGTATTTTTTTCTCATTTTTATATTATTTTTAATTTTTGTGGGCGTATAGTAGGTGTATATATTTATGGGGTATATGGGCATATTTTTATAAAGCATGCAATGTATAATAATCATATCAGGGTAAATGGGGTATCTGTTACCTCAAACATTTAACCTTTGTGTTAAAAGCAATCCAATTACACTCTTCTAGTTATAAATGTACATTGTTGACTACAGTCACCCTGTTGTGCGATCAAATAGTGTGTCTTATTCATTTTTTCTAACTATTTTTTGGTACACATTAACCATCCCCACCTCCCACTGCAGCCCTGCACTACCCCTCTCAGCCTTTGGTAACCACCCTTCTACTCTCTTATCTCCATTCAGTTGTTCAATTGTTTTGATTTTTAGATCCCACAAATTTTCTCCTATTCTTTAGGTTGCCTGTTCACTCTGATGATAGTTTCTTTTGCTGTGCTGGGGCTCTTAGTTTAATCAGATCCCATTTGTCTATTTGGGCTTTTGTTGCCGTTGCTTTTGGAAGCACCATATTTTCCTTATCCATTAATCTGCTGATGGACACTTAGGTTGCTTCCAAATCTTCACTTTTGCAAATACTGCTCCAACAAATATAGGAGTCCAGATATCTTTTTAATATATTGATTTCCTTTCTTTTGGATATATACCAAGCAGTGGAATTGATGGATTGTATTGTACGTCTATTTTCAGTTTTTTGAGGAACCTCCAAACTGCTCTCCATTCTGGTTGCACTAAGTTACATTTCCATCCTAATTTGCATTCCCATGAGAAGTTCATGAGGATTCCCCTTTCTCCATATCTTCACCAGCATTTGTTATTGCCTCTCTTTTGGATATAAGCCATTTTAACTAGGGGGAGATGACATCTCATTGTAGTTTTGATTTGCATTTCTCTGATGATCAATGATGTTGAGCAAGAAAATAACAAGTATCAACAAAGACATAAAGCAAATAGTACTCCCACCCATTGCTGGTGGGAGTGAAATAGGTACAATCACTTTAGGGAATGGTTTGGCAGTATCTGATTAAGCTACCAATATGCCTCCCCTATGACATATGCTCACCAGCCCCCAAATGTAAACTTCCTAAATACTCAATGTAGAATGCATAAATAAATTGTGGCATACTCACACAATTGAATACTATATAGTAGTATTCAAAGAACAATCTACAATTATATAAAACAATATGGATGAAACTTATAATGTTGTGTGAAAGAAACTGGACACAAATGCATACATTCTGTATAATTTCATTTACGCAAAGTACAAAACAGTCAAAACTAATCTATGATGCTAGAAGTCAGAATAGTGATTACCTTGGTGGTAATGACTAGAGAGTATCATGAAAAGGGCTTCTGGAATACTGGTTATGATCTGTGTCTTGGACGGAAAACTGATTACATAAGTGTGTTGAGTTTATAAGAATTCGTCAAGCTGTACATTTATAATCTCTGCACTTATGTATGTATATGATATTTTGATGCAAAGTTAATTAAAAACTTATGAGTAGATTGGCTGTGCTTCTATGTTTATCTGAGACAGATTTGAGAAAGAAAGAAATAGAAATTATGCAAATGAAAAATAAGATACCTGAACTTAGGAACTTAGGAGCTTGATGGACAGATTATCTTATAACTGATAAGAGAAAACTATATGTAAAGCTTCATGGAGAGACCAAAAATGGTGTGGTGGGGGGAGATAAAAACATAGAGGGTAGAGTGGGAAACTCTATTATATGTTTAACTGAAGTCCCAGAAGTCTACAGAGAAAAACAGGACAGAGGGAATATTAGGGGAGACCTTAACGGAGAATTGTTGATAATTAACTAAAGACATCAAACCACAGACTGAAGCATCCAAACAAATCCAAAATGGGATAAATGAAAATAAATCCATGCCTAGACACATGATAAAATTGTGGAATACCAAAACCAGTCATTAATCAGAGAAAGGATATGTTACTTTCAAGGAACAACAGATATGTCGACGTCTGAATACTCAAAGGCAACAATGGAAGTCAGGAGCCTGTGTAATAGTCTTTTATGAGATAAAAAATGTAACTGTCAATTATAGAATTCTATATCTAGCTAAAAAAAATCCTTTAAGAATGAAGGCAATATAAAAAACAGCCTGAGATAAATGAAAATCTCAGTGAGTTTGTCACAAAGAGAGCTGCAGTAAAGGTAATGCTAAAGCGTGTACTTTTGTGCAGAAGAAAGATGATCCTAGATGTCAGATCAGAGTGGATGAAAGGAATAAAGAGCAAGGATGTTAGTAAAACCTAGATAAATATAAATAAACATTGACAGTTTAAAATAAATAATTAGTATATAATAATGCCATAGTAAACAACTGAAAGCCAGTATATGCAGGAAAGCATTACTTAAGATAAAGAGGGCCACTTCATGATGATAAATGACAATGTTTGCTTTATATATTTTGATTCCATGTTACTGGACTATACAGTTTTAGACTTATTATATTTTCCTGGTGGATTAAACCTTTTATTATTATGAAGTGACATATTGCCAGAGAAAATTTACTAAGTACAATGATAGGGACGTGCAGAGAATATAAGGGAGCCTAGAGAGGTTCAGGAAATGAGGGATGGTTAAAGAACAGTGACTGGTCAGCCTTTCTGGAGGAAGTTATATCTGAATTAATTCTCAAAAGATCATAAAGGAGTTAGTCAGGCAAAGTAGGACAGGCCAAACAAAGATGATAGCATGAGCAAGGCATAAATGCAAGAAACAGCAAGTTTGCTAGGAGCATGAATTGTGAGGAAGGAAAGAAGGAAGAAAAGAAGGAAAGAAGGAAGGAAGGAAGAGTAGGATATGAAAGCAGATAAATAGGAGGAAACAAAATATAAAAGTATTATGTCAATCTACGAACCTTGGAGTTAATCCTGTAAGCAACAGAAAACCATTTAATAGTTAACATGGTGGGGATAGGGTGGGGGCAGAGTGACAAGGTCATACTATATTTCAGAAGGATCACTATAGTAGTTGTCTGGAGGACAGAGTGGAGTAGGGCAAAGTAGAGACAGATAAATTTGTTTTGGAGACATTGTAATTATTCTGACCAGAGATGATGGTGACATGAACTCAGGTAGTACTAGTGAGGATGAAAGGAAAACACATACAAGTAAAATAATCAGGCATTCATCAAATATTTTTTGAAAGAATGGATGTGATTATCTCAAGCAATATCCCCTTAAAACAGTTCATTGGATAATTCCACTTCTAAGAATTTATCCTAAGATTAATTAGAATTATTCACAAAGATTTATGCAGAAGATATTCTGTGTAAACAGTGCTGAATTAGATTTTTAAAATATTGAAAATAACCTATAGGTCCAACAGTAGAAAAATGGTTAAATAAATTACAGTACAGCCCTAAAGTTAAATATTCTGTAGTATTAAAAAGGTTTTTCAAAAGACACTTAATGACAAGGAGAAACTCTTAAAATATAAGTAGAATAAAAGCAAGACACAAAATTGTTTATAATGCGGTATCAATTTTAGAAAAGATACATTTTTGAATACACGTGAAAACATTCGTGTGGTGGGCAGAATAATGCCCTTCCCAAGATGTCCATGCCGTGATTCCCAAAGCCTGTGAATATATTACCTTACATGGCAAAAGGAACTTTGCAGATATGATTATGTTTGAGGACCCTGAGATGAGGAAATTCTCCTGGCTTATTTCTGTGGGTTCAATCTAATTGCATTGGTCCTCACAAGTCGAGAATCTTACCTGGCTGTGGTCAGAAGAAGGTGCTTCTATTGAAGAAAGTCACGGAGGGTTGCAGCTTCGCTGGCTTTGAAAATAGAGAAAGGAGACTATTAGCCAAGGAATGCTTAAAAAGGCAAGGACATGAATTCTCTCCTAGAACTTCCAGAAAGGAATGCAGCTATGCCAACACCTTGATTTTAGCCCAGTAAGCCCTCCATCAGACTTTGGACCTACAGGACTGTAAGATAATAAATTTGTGTTGTTCCAAGTTACTAAATTTGTGGTAATTTGTTATGGTCTCAAATAGAAAACTAAAGTACTTTGAAAAAAATAACACCAAGAAGAGTGTTACTGGAGTGACTGTCTCAGGGTGGTAGAATTATAGGTGATTTTTACTATAATGATAATGATTTTGGGTATGTTCTTTATCATCTAGAGTGGAAGGGAGGGACAGAGGGAGAAAATTGGTAGTCTTCTCTAATCTTGTGTATAAAATCTTATGCACATTCAATTATATCCTCGACATGAATTTCTTGAAGTGGAATTACTGAGTCAAAGGCTACATACATTTTTTTTTCCACAAAGAAATATTCATTTTATTAACTCAACGTCAAATGAATTAACAAGGCTTTCTAGACACACATTAGGTATTATCACAATTAATAATATGTTAACACAGTAATGTCCCAAGAGATATCAAACTTACTAAAATATTGTTATGGTTATTTTAAAAGTCATTGATGCCATTAATTATATGTATTATATATTATTTGTTAGTTTTTTGAACTTATATGAAGCAAGATATAATATGGAAACAAATATTAATTATGTAGTAATTAATTTTAGGTGTTGAAGAAAATATTCAAGAAGTTGTTTTACCTTTAGAGGCCTGCACACACCTTCAGTGATATGCCCAATAACTTCTTGAATATTTTCTAAAGGCTACATACATTTTTAAGCTCCTTGAAAATTCAATGGCAGATTCCCTTCAGAAATATTGTACCAATTTGTACACCTGACGAATATTTCTTTTCCCTGAAACTTTTGGTGAATTTGTCATGCTGGTTTTCTTTTATTCACTTTATGACCCCCAAATAAATAAATTAATTAAACACTACTAAACACAAAGCCAAGAAAAAGGAAGCAAACCTGAAATACAAGTTGAATACTGTATTTTCAAGTTACCTTGTAACATGCATACTTGGGCCCTCTTCACCTTATAGAGCCTGCTCGGCGGTGCTTCTTAAGCCAGTCTAAGTTCTATGACTCCAATTTGTTATTACTTGCTTTCTCATTACTCTATTGAAATTCAGAAGGGCCAACAGCTTCTTCAAGGTTTAATAGTCATTCTGGAACACCCTAAAGTGCCCCTCCTTCTAAAGAGACATTTCTTTGGCATAACCTCCCTCGTAGCCTTTTTTCCCTTTCCTGCATCACGCCTTTCTTCCTGAGATTCCCTCTGCAACACGTTTCCAAAATAAGTGTTTAAGTACCTGAATCTTTAACAAGTCTGTATTTTGCTAGGATTTGAATCTTCACTTTGCCTGTGGCTGGCGGGGGAGGCTATCATTCTTCAGCTGATTCCAATCAAGACACTCAGGCTGGTAAATAACATTAAGGTGTGTGTTTAAAGGACAGATTGCATTTCAAAACAGAAACAAAATCTATGTGGCCCTTATTATTTGCTGCACAGTGTTCCTGAAAACTATTATAAACTGAATTAAATTTTTTGTAGAAACAATTATTATTGGGTTTAATAACTGCACTAAGGATTCAATAGTTAAAAAATGATAGCTTTAAGCAATGATATATAATAAATATTTTTGTCCTACAAATGTTTTCTAAAACATGTATTTAACACGCAAAAAATGCAGCTGTCATTATCCTATGTCAATCAAAGGTGTGAAAAATACATTACATATTCCACATTTAATTAATAACATTTTCATGTCTTTTTAGAATTCAGAAGACACATAAGGGAATGATTTAGATAACCCAGTTGTCTTTTAAAAAGCTGTCCAAGTAATTTTTAACTGATGTCTTCTTTTTCTCTTGATATATCTCCCAACACGAAGCAGTGACATTTAAAATCATTCCTCTGACCTTAGAACTACTCTCAAAGTACTAAGTACTCAACAAATGTTTCTTGTTGATGATGATTGCATTTATCAGACCAAAAAACATTTTCAAGCGTAAGGGCTGACCCACCATTTCTCCCTTTCACCCTCTCTTACCTCCCACAGTTTATTCAAAGCTACAGACAGAGCTAGTCAACCTTGGAGTGAAGTAATATCACGAGGAAGCACAAAGTGTTGTTAAGTCATTTCTTTGAATCACCCTTTGCTGCCACAGTGGTAGATTGCCAGCTCTATTCAATGTGATTATTTCGGCCTGACTACCCTACTATAGAAGATTTGAGCAGCCTACCCTGTATTCTCTGGTCTTGTTCCTCTCCCAGTCTCAATCCAGAGGAAACCCCTTTCCCTAAACAAACAACAAACAAAAACAGAACACTAGGTAGACTAGCTGTTAGCAATCTGAGAAATAGAAAATGTTTTCTATACAACCATCATTGTTAATTGATACAGTCCAATGCCCAATAACTTACCCATTTATGAGATATTTATCAAAAAGCTAGTATGAAAGATACAAAAACTGTAAAATTATTTTTAAGATGCATCCTGAGCAATTCACATTTCATTGAGAGTTTTTTAAAAGCAAACAAACAAACCAATCTACCAGGTTATGAGCATCATCTTTTAAAAGGGTGCTTTCAGTGTTTTCTTATTTGAAAAGACAGGCATAAAACAATATCTGATTGTGCTGGAGACTGTGGAAAACACTGAATAAGGGGATAAATTTGAGCAGAAATAATGTTTGAGCCTTTGAAGCAAAGGCAAAGTTGAAAGAAAGAGGCAGTGCATTGTACAACTTTGAATCCCACATCTTCATCCTTTCAGCAGATGCCTTGATTCCTTCTGTTTTATTAAATAAAAGTAAGCTCTCCCTTGTCTCTGAAATTGCTCAATGTCACTCATTCAATTGTCCTTCTTACCTACTTCAATGCAAGAAAGAAGCCCATCTCATTCAATTCCACTCTTTCCAGAACTATGGAAATTTGTCTACTTCCATTTCACGCCCACATTTTCTACATCTTCAATCTCTTCCCTGCACTAGAAGTCTTCTCATATGCTAAAAAACAATAAAACACCAAAATTCCCTTTCTTAATTCTGTGACTTCTTTTAAGGTGCTTATTCTTAAGCTAGAACTTACTGAGCTCTCACTATGTTCCAAGCAACTGTTCCTAACTCAAACTCTTTAAATGAGTTATTTCATTTTATCCTCACATCAACTTTATGAGGTAAGTAATATTATTATTCCCAATTGACAGAGCAAACTGAGGCTCCTGAGCTTAAGCAACTTACCCAAAATCATGCAAGTATTTAGTGGTGGAGCTGGAATTTGAATCCATAACTAACTCCAAAGACTAAGCTCTTAAGCTCTTAAACACTGCACTGGGATACATGTGCTGTTTCTTTCTCTCTCTCTCTCTCTCTCTCCTTCCCTCCCTTATGTCCTTCTTCATTTCCCCTTCTCTTTCATTATTCTCTTTTTCGAAAGAATACACATAGCCTCTATGCTTCCCTACCTCCCTCATTACCTTCTGGCAATGATTTTTGCTTCTACAACTACATTACAATCACTCTATCAAATAATCTTTTAATCATCAAATTTGACCTTTTCTTTCTCTATCATTTTTCAGGACTTGTCTTTTACCTTTCTAGAGCATTTAACACAGATGAAAATATCATTGTTTTTCATATTCTTTTTCCCCTTGACTGCAGTAACATCGTACAATCCCAGCCCTAATTTGACCCGTCCAAAAATTCATTTGTTCATTCATTTATCCATCTACTCATTCATTCAATAAATATTTATTATATAGCTATCTTGTGTTGGGCCTTGTTCTGTGTGCTAAGAATACCACCATGAAGAAGACAAAGTTTCTGCCCTTAGAGAGCTTACATTTTAGTGGAGGGTGAGAGGCAATAAACAAAAATTGTTAAAAAGAGTGTATTAGTCCATTTTCACACTGCTGATAAAGACATACCTGAGACTGGGTAATTTATAAAGAAAAAGAGGTTTAATGGACTCACAGTTCCACGTGGCTGGGGAGGCCTCACAATCAGGGTAGAAGGCAAAAGGCACGTCTTACATGGCAGCAAACAAAAGAGAATGAGAGCCAAGTGAAAGGGGTTTCCTCTTAGAAAGCCATAAGATCTCATGAGACTTTTTCACTACCACAAGAACAGTATGGGGGAAACTGCCCCCATGATTCAGTTATCTCCCACCAGGTCCCTCCCACAACACATGGGAATTATGGGAGCAAAAATTCAAGATGAGATTTGGTTGAGGACACAGCCAAATCATATCAAAGAGCAAAATATATGATGTGTTATTAAAAAAGAAGTGTGTCTGGGGAAATACCAATAGGCTGAGGAACTGCAAATACAAAGTTTTTGAGGTAGAAACAGCATGGAAGCCATTGTAGCTGGAGCACAGTAAGTGGGAGGAGAGAGGTAGGTCAGTGGCCAGAGAGGTAAGCTGAGGCCAAATCATGTAGGGCTTTATAGAACATATGAGGAGTTTGGATTTTCCTTGGGGTGAGATGGAAAGTCATTGGAAGATTTGAGCAAAGTAGTAAACAAAATACGACTTTTAAGTAATCACTTTGTCTACTATGTTGCCAACAGACTGAAGGAGGATGAAGGTAGAAGCAGAAGGATCAATTCTGTCACAATAATGTAAGTGAGGGCTGGGTGCGGTGGCTCACGCCTGTAATCCCAGCACTTTGGGAGGCCAAGGCAGGTGGATCACCTGAGGTCAGGGGTTCGAGACCAGCATAGCCAACATGGTGAAACCCCCTCTCTACTAAAAAATACAAAAAATTAGCTGGACCTGGTGGCGGGTGCCTGTAATCCCAGCTACTCGGGAGGCTGAGGCAGGAGAATCGCTTGAACCTGGGAAGCGGAGGTTGCAGTGTGCTGAGATTGCGCCATTACACTCCAGCCTGGGCAACAAGAGTGCAACTCCATCTCAAAAAAAGAAAAATAATAATATCAGTGAGAAAGGATTATGATTTGGACTGTGGTAACAGTGGAGGTTGTGACATGTGACTGAATTGGAGATACAGTTTGAAGGTAATCCTAGTAGGGTGTACTAACAGATGAACTGTGGAGTATGAGATGAGGAGAGAAGTCCAGAGTTTGGGTCTGAGTTTGAGGAAATCCAGGTGTGGTGGAAACTGAAAATTAGACAAGTTGTGAATACAAAATTACATATAAAAATAAAGTATGAAAGTAAATATTTCTTCTGAATGCGTGGTGGCCTGCCTTCCAGATGGCCCCTAATGATCTTGACTATTCTCTCTCATGAGAGATCCTGAGCCAAAACCACCTAGCTAAATCATTCCTGAATTCCTGACCCACAAAACTGTGTGAGATAGTAAATGTTTATATTTTAAGACATTACATTTTGGAGGAGCAATGTTTTTTAATGCAAGAAAATATATCTAGTAAAAACTTTTGGTGCCAGGAATGGAGTGCTACCATAATAAAAACTTAAAATATGGAGAAGCTTTGAAACTAGTAGTGAGAAGAAGCTGGAAGGATTTTGAGGAGATGTTAGTAAAAATGGAAGAACATGAAAGAGACTTAGCAGAGTCTTGATGGTCATTAAGGAAGCTGAAGATGAGGTCTTAAAGGAAAGTAGGAAAATGTTACTGAAAACTGGAAGAAAGGGGATCCTTGTTATACAAGTGTTGAAAGTTAAGCAACACTGTCACCTATGTAATGTGGTAAGTAGTAGAAAATATAGTACCTGAAGAACTGCGTGATCTAGCTACGGAGATTTTTCAGGCGGAATATTGAGGGGGTCTCCTGGTTTCTTCTTGCTGTTTACAACAAAATATGAGAAAAGAGTGGTAAGCTTCAGGAAGGACTGTAAAACAAAATGGAGCCAGGCTTGCTGGTTTTGAAAATTTCCAGCCTCTCCAGATGGCAGACATTATTGAAATTAAGAAATTGCTTTGGGGCAAGTATCAAATCCAGGTCACAGTCAGAAAAACAGAGTACAAAAGAAAAGCTCAGAATGTCTGTAAAATTCTTTGTTAAGACCTTAAAAAAATGCAAAATAGTGCCTCAGAGATCCATTTAGCTAAACAACAAGACTTCCAAGAAGTTGAAGATTGTTGTCTCTCGAGAGTCTCAGTAGAAGCTCAGGGTAGAAAAAGGCTTATCTTGAGGAGATTTTGTTCCATGGAGTGAACCCCCCAAAATATTCATAGGATATATGAAAGTTTTAAAAATAATTATTTGAAAGAAACACTGCTAGCTTGCATTTAAAGGGACAGAAAGCTGCAAAATGAAAGGAGGACTTTGGACCCTAAAACTTCTTTTTTTTCGTTTGTTTGTTTTTTTGAGAGGGAGTCTCGCTCTGTCCCCCAGGCTGGAGTGCAGTGGCGCGATCTCGGCTCACTGCAAGCTCCGCCTCCCGGGTTCATGCCATTCTCCTGCCTCAGTCTCCCGAGTAGCTGGGACTACAGGCGCCCGCCACCACACCCGGCTAATTTTTTGTATTTTTAGTAGAGACGGGGTTTCACCGTGTTAGCCAGGATTGTCTCGATCTTCTGACCTCGTGATCTGCTGGACCCTAAAACTTCTACAGACAGGGAAGCAGGTTGAGAAAACTGTGCAACTGAAAACATGGACTCAGGGCAGAACCAAGAGCACAGGACGCAGAGCCAAGGGACGTGCCAAATAATTTCTGGGCGGGAGTAGCACCAAAGCCTAACAGAGGAACTTCCAGCATTTGCCCAGCTACGTTTCAGAATTTCTTTGGACCAGTGTGCCTCCTGTTTTCCTCCCTCTTAAGCAAGAGTGTCTGTAGTGGCTATCATAGCTACGCCTCTCCCACTATTGTACATTGGATGTGTGGAGGGCAGTTATATGGTTTGGCTCTGCGTCTCCACCCAAATCTCATCTCATATTATAATCCCGACATGCCGAGGGAAGGACTTGGAGGGAGGTGATTGGTCAGGGGGGCTGTTTCCCCCATGCTGTTCTCGTGATAGTGAGGGAGTTCTCATGAGATCTGGTTGTTTGGTAAGTGTCTGCTGTCTCCCTTCCTCGCTCTCTCTCGCTCCCTCCTGCCTTGTGAAGGAGGCGTTTGCTTGCCTTTCGCCTTCCACCATGATTGTAAGTTTCCTGAGGCCTGCTAGTCATGCTTCTTGTGGAACTGTGACAAGTCAAACCTCTTTCTTTATAATTACCCAGTCTCCGGTAATATTCTTTATAGCAGTGTGAAAATGGACTAATACCGGCAGGTAGGTTTTCTCTTTAGTTGGCAGGTCTTTGGAGCAAGAAAAAGTGTTTACGAGGGTCTGTACTTAAGAGGAGCCTCATCTATACCAGGGCATGATTTAGATGAGGTGATTCCAGGCTCTGAGCTAATGTTGGAATGGTATTAAACTTTTTGGGACTTGGGAGAGACTGAGTATATTTTTCATATGGGAGGGGCATAAATCTGTGGTGGCCAGAGGGAGGACTGTGGTAGCAGGTCTCCAAACTGATCTTTAGTGATTCTTCTGTCCTGGTATTTATGCACTAGTGTAGTCCCTTCACACCCTGCATAGGACTGGTCTGTGTAACCAGTACAATAGTGCAGAAATGACAGTATGTGACTGCTGAGGTTAAATTATAAAAGACATTGTGACTTTTACCTTGCTATTTTTGGGATCTCTCACTCTTGGGGAAGTCAGCTGTCATGCTGTAAATAACCCTACTGAGCGCTCCACATGGGTAGAAATAAAGATCTCCTACCAACAACCAGCACCATTTGCCAGTCATGTGAATGAGTCATTGTGGGAGTGGATCCTCCAGCTTCAGTCAAGTCTTCAGATAACTGCAGCCCCGGCCAACATCTTAATTGCAGCCTCGTGAGAGACTCTGAATGAAAACTACCAACTTAAGATTCTTTGAAATTCTTGATCCACAGATAGCATAAAATAATACCTGTTTTATTAAGTTAAAACACTAGATTTTAGGGTAATTTGTTATACAACATGAAACCTTAGGTGGGTCCATGAAAGTAATTTGTGATAGACAACTGTTACAGAATGACATATGATATCAAAATAAATCATTTATTTTTTAAAAAGCTGACACAAATCTAAGAACTTCATATAATACTTTTATTACTTAACTGCCTAGTACACCACTATCCTATTTTTTTCTATAGTTTTTGTCTGCATATTCTTTGAAAAAAAAGTCAATATTCTTTCTAGCATGGTTACTCAATTTTTTATTACTGTTAGTTTTCACACTTTTTTTCAGCTTCACAACATGTTACTGGTAATGTCATGCACAGTTTCAGCATTTTTGTTGAATTTGGGAAACCTATCAAATTTATTTAATTTATGTGAAGCATGAGTTCAGAGTACTTCAAATTTTTTTTGTACAGTGACTAATATTAAATACTATGTGAATACATGATACTCATTAAACAGTTTTGAGTCAATGTGCTTGTTGTAGTGGCATTATTATGAGTTTTATATTATCTTCATCAATGACAGTACATTGTGTCAAATCAGCAAGAAATTTGACTCTTTTTCCAATTTATTCATATGATTCACTTCTCTTCACTATTTGGATTCTTAAACACTCCAAGAACCTATTCATTACTTCTATTCAAAATTTGTCTCTTCTTAATGAATTACTGCTTTTGGCATAATCTGGAAAAATGTTTCATTTCTCAATGTCAGAATAATTTTTATTGATTTAATCACTCATCTTAATCACTTTTGCTTCATGTTTCATTAATTTTTTATCTGAATTTTCTCTGTGCTTTAATAAATATACTTAAAGATGACAAAAGAAGTACTTTTCATATTCAGCCAAATCAGGAGTCTGTAAATTTTCACTTGTTTTACTGAAACTTTCTGTGATGGTTAATTTTACGTGTCAACTTGACTGGGCTATGGAATGCCCAGATAGCTGCTAAAACATTATTTCTCACTGTGTCTGTGAGGGTGTTTCTGGAGGAGATTAGCATTTGGATCAATAGACTCTGTAAAGAAGGTCTGCCCTCAGCAATGTGGGTGGACATCATCCTATCCATTGAGGGCCTAAACAGAACAAAGCAACAGTGGAAGGATGAATAGTTTCTCTCTCTCTTCTTGAGCTTGGACATTCATTTTTCTCTGCCTTCAGATATCAGAGCTCCTGGTTCTTAGATCTTTGGACTTCAGGAATTATATGGACGACACACCTCCAACCTCAGACTGGGAGTTACACCATCACCTCCCCTGGTTCTCAGGCCTTTGGATTCAAAACTGCATTATACACCACTGGCTCTTCTGGTTTTCTAACTTGCAGAGGGCATATCATGGGACTTATTGATCTCTATAATTGTGTGAGTTCAATAATAATTTTCCATAACAAATCTCCTCATATATATCTTATTGGTTCTGATTCTCTGGAGAACGCTGACTAAAATACTTTCCAAAGAATATTTTCAAGTCAGCTTTTCAACATCAGAATAATTTGTGTCTTAATAAATTTTACAAAACCATACGACTATGTGAATACATTGAAAAGACCCACATTTAGAGTATTGTAAGGGCCCATAAAAATAAGCAGCCACAAAGTCTTTATTAGCTACACAGTAAGTCCACCTCTGGTTCTAAGAAATTACATGAATAGTGACGTCCTTTACTAAGATGAAGAAGAGTATAGGAAACTTAAAAAAGAACAGCAGGAGTTCATTTTTGAACATGTTCAATTTCTGATATCTACTGGTAGGGTGAGCATATAATTTCTTGTCCAAACCATTACACTTTTGAGTGTGAAAAAGAGCACTATTTCATAAATGATAGTTATAAATTGGGACCATTCCAGACAAATTGAGATGCATAATTACCCTACCTATTGAACATCTAAGTAGAGATTTCGAGTAGGCAATTGCTTACAGAAGGTTAGAGTTCAGGAGAGAGTTCTGACCTGAAGGTACAAATTTGAGTGGGGGACATTAGTATTTAAGTGCTATTTAATGTCATGAAACTAAATATAATCATCCAGAGAAGGAATGTAGAGTAGACAAGAATGCTGAGATCTGAGCTTTGAAATGCTCAACATTTTAGAGGTCAGGAAGACAAAGATTAACCAAGTAAGAAAAGCCAGTGAGATAGAAGGAAAACCAAGAGCATGGTGTTTATGAAACCATGTGAAGAAAAAGTTTCAAGAGTGTCTGATCAAGTGAGCCAAATGTTGCTAAGTCTAGTGAAATGAGAAGTCAGAAATGATCTTTGGGTAGAACCAGCTGTATAATTTGCTGGGTCCAGTGAAAAAATGAAAATGTGGGTCTCTTTGTTCAAAAGTTATTAAGAATTTCAGGATGGCAACAACAGAGCATTAAACCAGGCATGAGGCTGTTGTACGTATAGGGCCCTATATGACTGTGTAGGTTACATGAACACCATGAAACTGGCCCTGCCTTTGGGCCTTACAACCTGGGGGCCACTGATGACAATTATAAGAACAGTTTTAGTAGAATTATCTGAGCAAATGGCTAATTGATTTTTAGTGTTAAATCAAGTTTAGCCTAAATCGGCCTCCTGACATATTCTAAGTTTGGCCTAAAGGTTTCATTGTACATAGCACACTATAATTTAAATGGAGATGTAAATAGATTATAACCTACTCTTGTGCCAATCACTGAGATTTGGCCAGTCAAAGGGGGGCAACTGTTCACACTGTGTTCAATAAGGCAAATGCCAGGCTATAACCAATCTGGCTGTTTGTGTACCACATTTCCGTTTTCTGTACGTCACTTTCCTTTTACTGTCTATAAATCTTCTTCCACTATGTGGCTACCCTGGAGTTTCTCTCTGCCTACTCTGGCTCAGGAGGCTGTCCAATTCATGAACAATTCTTTGCTCAATTAAACTCTGTTAAATTTAACTTGGCTAAAGATTTTCTTTTAACACTGGAAAGAATCGAAAGAGAAGAAGTATAGGTATAAACATAGATAACTCTCTTGATGTTCTTTTTTTTTCTTAAAAAATTTTGACCTTTTTGCAAGATAAAATGGGATGGTGGCTGGAGTGAGTGTTAAGCTCAAGGGAATGTTTGCTTAAGATGAGAGAAGGACAGAATATTTGTATGCTGCTTAGAATGGCCCATTAGAGGGAGAAATTTTGATTATGCAGAGTAGTAGGACAACTACAAGAGTGATGTCCTTGATAAGGTGATGAAATGGGATTCAGAACACATGTGAAGCAGTAGACAGGCCTTTCATTTTAACAGGAGGAAAGGAAGAATGTATAGTAGTGGATGCAGGGAAGTTAGTAGATTTGGAGGTGAAATTGTGATGTAGTTCTCTTCTGATTGCTTCTGTTTTCTCAGAAAATAAGAAGCAAGACCGTGAGTTGAGAGCAAGGAGGAGTAAGGGAGGTTGTGTTGGAGATTTGCAGAATAAGGAGAAGGTGTCTTTTGTTTACTGTTGTACAACTTATATTAGCATGGTATCTGGTACATATTAGTCACAGCTACACACACAGAGCCCTCAAACTCTGTTCTTTCTACTCTCAGGATGTCTCTTGACCCTGTTCCTTTCTTCACATTCTCAAACTACTCACACTGTTTTATGTCTGCATGATTCCTTGCTTAACTGGTTTTCCACCTTTAGGTTTTCTTTCCTCCAAATTATCCCCCACTGTGGTATTAATATGCCTGTATTCATCAATCAAAGAATGTTGGGTGAATAAATCAATAAACAAATAAATGGTTATACAAACATCAACGTTTGACGAATACAAACAAGATTTTTTTTTTTTAACAGAGGAAAGCTAAACATAAGGTGAAATGTGTGGATCTCAAGCTTGGGTTTAGAGAACTCCTACGGATAAAGGTCATATACCTTGTCAAACGTAGAGAGAGAGGAAAAAAAGAGAGAGAGAGAGAGAGAAAATAAAAAGTAAAATTGTGTCACTCTTGGTTTTATGTCAGAGTATCTTTTGTCTCTCGAAAAACAAAAGAAAATGATAAAAATAAGTCAACATTTATGTTGCTTGTCTGAAAATAAGCAGAAGTTTTTCAGACTTTTAAAAAGTGTTTGTTATTGTTTTCTAATAGCAAAACAAATACATACTCATTGAAGGACATTTGAAACAAACAGAAAAGTATAAAAGACAAAATACAACCGCTGCCCAGACATTGTTAACATTACCATTCATTTTTCTGGTTGTATATTTTAAATTGACTTCATACTCTTCTTACAGTGTATTCTGCTATTTTTATTCATTCATATTATAAGCATTCTCACTGTTATTAAATATTCTTCTAAAATACTCATTATAATGGCTGCAGTAGATTCTATCATACAGGGGTACCATAATGTAAGCATTTCTTTATTGTTGATCATTTATGTTTAGCTTTTCTTTTTGAATAAGCTACAACTATCATAAGACTGAAGTATGATCATGATCATTATCTTTCCATTTTGATGAGTTCAGAGGGGTGAGATCCAGCAGGCAATTATCAGCTTCTCTTCCCTTCCTTGATCTTTGTCACATCACTTTATATTCTCTATCTAAAATAAAGTTTATACCCTTCTTTCTAAAGAATAATTCCAGGGAAGCAGTCCACATTTTAAAAAACATCTGAGCTCTAGAGCAGACACATTTTTGCCACTGTCTTTTTTTTTTTTTTTTAATCCTTTAAGATAACACAGCAGGGACAAAACACTTAAAAGAAACATACTGCTGTAAAAGCTACACAATCTCTCTTAGATAACGTTGCTAGACCTCTTTTGAAATTGGACTCTACTTGTAGTTTACATTTTGTTATAGCTGAATTTATTAAGATCCCATGAAGATGGAAGTAATGGGGGGAGCTGAGAGTAGATGCCTCCTACTTTGTCTCTATTCCTATTTGCAGGTGACTTGGAAATTCCCAAATTACAGAGAATTAAAAAACTTTGTAATTCAGAGTTTGTGAAATTCCCAGAACACCTGTTTTAAAGGCATGCTGCTCTGTTGATGAATCACCCATGCTTTATAAAATGATTCATCATTAATCATTACAAAAAATAAGCTTAACAATTCATAAGCTCAAAATAATGCTATATTATTAGCTTCATATTTATTAAAACCACATTACTTTGACTACATTTGGAAACAAAGGGACTTCTAAAAGTTTACTCCTAAAAATGACAGAACTTTTCATTCCTTCAATGTTCTATTTAGCCATATCCATCAAGGTGACATTTTTTAGCAGAGGAAAAACTTGGTAAATTACTTTTTTTTCCTAAAAGGGGAATAGTATTTCTAGGTCTTTGGTCTATGTTTCTGCATAGATCATTGAATAGAAAAAAAACACAGTTTTTTTCTCTTACTATACTTTCAACACTCAACACAGAACACTTCTGTGAACAAATATGTGGGTGCTTCTCCCACAGCAAGCAATTCTCTGACACTAGCTAGGTATCCCACAATTCAATCTGACACTGACCAGAGTTAGTGCAGACCTCACAGGTTAAGGGTTCCGTCCCACAGGACTTCCCTCACCTAACTTCAGAAGCCAATGACAGGCAGTAAGTTTTCACGTTACCTACAACTTCTGTCTGACTTGGTGAAAATCAGAGGTTTGCATGACCCCATTTTCAGGTTCCATCTGCAAGAGCAGTTCATAGACTCCAGGAAAAGAGCTTACTTACTGATACTGATTTATTACAAAGGATATTTTAAAGAATGTAAATGGAAAGCCAGATGAAGAAATACATAGGGTAAGGTTCAGAGAGATCTTGAGCACAGGAGCTTCTGTCTCTGTAGAGTTGGGGTGCAGCCACCCTCCCAGCATGCTAATGTGGCCTTGCTTGCCAACCTGGAAGCTCTCCAGAACCGCGTACTTTTGGAATTTTTACGGAGGCTTTGTCATGTAGGTATGAACAATTGCTAACTCAATTTCTAGCCCCTCTTCCCTCCCTCTCTGGAGAAGGGGCTGGGAGTGGGATTGAAAGTTCCAAGCTCCTAATCATGCTTTGGTCTTTCTGGTGACCAGCCTCCATGCAGGAGCCCACCAAGACACCTCATTAGAATAAAAGATGCTCCTGTCACCCGGGAAATTACAAGAGTTTTAGAAGCTTTATGCCAGGAACTAGGGACAAAGACTAATATATTATTATTTCACAAGCACATACTTAACTCTACACAAAACTATGTGTTGTTGTACATAAAGTGTGAGAGTCTGGGCCCTGGAAATTTCCTGTCACTTGGCTATGTTTCCCAGTATTTGAAGTCTCCATTTCTAAGTCACGGATGAGAAAACTGAGGCCAGGATGGTTCACTAGTAAGATCAGGGTCACATCTGTGCTCAAACAAAGCTTTAAGGAGAACTAACAACCCCTGGGGTTCCAATCTGTTGCTGAGCCAGTGAGTGAATCTGTCTGTCTTTTCTAGGCACAGTTTAGTTCAGCTCTGCTTTTCTACACCTGCCTGCGGCTTTTCCTAATCAGCGTCAGACCAGGAGCCTTAATTCTGATGTCTGTAGACCGGTCTCTGTCTTTCCTTATGTGCCTTAAAAGCATGTATATACAGGGGAAGCTTATACTGGGAGTGGATGAATGCAGGGGACTCTATATGCTTTGGAACCACATTGGAGAAGCTCTACTGGGGCAAATCACTTAACCTATTTGAGCCTTTATTGCCTCATATTTAAAATGGGAATGTCTTAGTTCCTATGTTTGAGGATTTTATAGTATTTAATGAGTTCACTTAACACCATGCTTGGCACAAAAAAGGAACTCTATATTTACTCTAGAAAAATAGGATACTACTGTGCTGGCAAAGCATTAGATTGTGGATCCATCTTTTTTTTTTTTCTTTTGTTCTGTGAATGAAGTTATGAAGGCTGCTTTGGTGTTTTCTATCATACAAATGGATGAAGCACTTAGTTCCAGAATTAACATGGTAAGAGTAAGACTCCTGATGTGGTTTGGCTGTGTCCCTACCCAAATATCATCTTGAATTGTAGTTCCTATAATCCCCAGGTGCCATGGGACGACCCAGTGGGAGGTAATTTAATCATGAGGGTGCTTACCCTCATGCTGTTCTTGTGATAGTGGGTGAGTTCTCATGACATCTGACGGTTTTATAAGGGGCTTTTCCCCCTTTTGCTCGGCACTTCTCCTTGTTGCCATCATGTGAAGAAGGACGTGTTTGCTTCCCCTTCTGTATGTTTCCTGAGGCCTCCCCAGCCATGTGGAACTGTGAGTCAATTAAACCTCTTTTCTTCATAGAAGCCTGAGAACAGACTAATGGAGTAAATTGGTACCACACAGAGTGGGGTGCCGCTAAAAGGATACCTGAAGATGTGGAAGTGACTTTGGAATTGGGTAACAGGCAGAGGTTGGAACAATTTGTAGGGC
Source organism: Nomascus leucogenys (assembly GCF_006542625.1). NCBI lineage: Eukaryota > Metazoa > Chordata > Mammalia > Primates > Hylobatidae > Nomascus > Nomascus leucogenys. Next base: position 85,256,470 of record NC_044406.1, read on the forward strand.
TCAGAAGAAGACAGGGAAATGTGGGAAAGTTTGGAACTTCCTAGAGACTTGTTGAATAGCTTTGACCAAGATGCTGATAGTGATATAGACAATGAAGTCCAGGCTAAAGTGATCTCAGATGAAGATGAGGGACTTGTTGGGAACTGGAGTAAAGGTCACTCTTGCTATGCAAAGAGACTGGCAGCATTTTGCCCCTGCCCTAGAGATCTGTGGAACTTTGAACTTGAGAGAGATGATTTAGGGTATTTGACAGAAGAAATTTCTAAGCAGCAAAGTGTTCAAGAGGAAGCAGAGCATAAAAGTTTGGAAAATTTGCAGCCTGATGATGTGACAGAAAAGAAATACTCATTTTCTGGGGAGAAATTCAAGCCTGCTGTGTAAATTTGCATAAGTAATGAGGAGTAAATTTGCATAAGTAGTGAATGTTATTCATTAAGATAATGGGGCAAACCATCTCCAGGGGATGTCAGAGACCTTCATAGCAGCCCCTCCTATCACAGGCCTGGAGCACTAGGAGGGAAAAATGGTTTCCTGGGCTGGGCCCAGGGTGCCCCCTGCTGTATGCAGCCTCATAGCATGGTGCTCTGTGTCCCAGCTACTTTGGCTCCAGCTGTGGCTAAAAGGGGCCAACATACAGCTCAGGCATTTGCTTCAGAGGGTGCAAGCTCCAAGCCTTGGTGGTTTCCATTTGGTGTTGAGCCTGTGGGTGCACAGAAGTCAAGAATAGAGGTTTGAGAACCTCTGCCTGGATTTCAGAGGATGTATGGAAATGCCTGGATGTCCAGCCAAAAGTTTGCTGCAGGGGTGGAGCCTTCATGGAGAACCTCTGCTAAGGCAGTGCAGAAGGGAAATGTGGGGTCGGAGCCCCCACACAGAGTCCCTACTGGGACACTGCACAGTGGAGCTGTGAGAAGAGGGCCACCGTCCTCCAGATCCCGGAATGGTAGATCCACTGACACCTTGCACTGTGCACCTGGAAAAGCCACAGACACTCAATGCCAGCCCATGAAAGCAGCCAGGAAGCAGGGGAGCTGTACCCTGCAAAGCCACAGGGGCAGAGCTGCCCAAGGCTGTGGGAGCCCATCTCTTGCATCAGCATGACCTGGATGTGAGACATGGAGTCAAAGGACATAATTTTGGAACTTTAAGTTTTAATGACTGCTCTATTGGATTTCGGACTTGCTTGGGGCCTATAGCCCCTTTGTTTTGCCCAATTTCTCTCATTTGGAATGGGTGTATTTACCCAATGTCTGTAACCCCACTGTATCTAGGACATAACTAACTTGCTTTTGATTTTACAGGCTCATAGGTGGAAGGAACTTGCCTTGTCTTAGGTTAGCCTTTGGACTTGGACTTTTGAGTTAATGCTGGAATGAGTTAAGACTTTGGGGGACTGTTGGAAGGGCATGACTATGTTTTGAAATATGAGGACATGAGATTTTGGAGGGGCCAGGGGTAGAATGATGTGGTTTGGCTGTGTCCCCACTCAAATCTCATATTGCATTATAGTTCCCATAATCCCCATGTGTCGTGGGAGGGACAGTGTGGAAGGCAATTTAATCATGGGAGCAGTTACCTTCATGCTATTCTCATGATAGTGAGTGAGTTCTCATGGGATCTGATGGTTTTATAAGGGACTTTCCCCCCTTTTGCTCGGCACTTCTCCTTGCTGCCACCATGTGAAGAAGGTTGTGTTTGTGTCCCCTTCTGCCATAACTGTAAGTTTCCCAGCCATGCTGAACTGTGAGTCAATTAAACTTCTTTCCTTTATAAATAACCCAGTCTTGGATATGTCTTTATTAGCAGCATGAGAATGGACTAATGCAACTCCCAAATGCAGTTATTTGTCCAGGACCTTAAATAATGTTGCAATTTTCAAAAACTACTTCAAAGTTACCCCGGAAAAAAATAGTAATGGGCAGAGCTTCCTTCTCATGCTTCCATTTCATTAAGCATGAAAATAGAAATATAAGAAGTGCTAAGAGAAATTACCTGCTCATTTTATTGAAGGTTTCCCTCCCCCAGGATGGCATCTAATTGCTTCTTGAATAGTTCTAGTGAGTTGCTTTTAAAAATGTGTCTTTTTGTTTCTAAAAGCATTTTCCATATCTATGACTTGGAAGGATATGAGGTTACATCAAATTTATACTTGCTCTTTGGCTTAAAATACATGCTTTGTATACAACAGACTAACATACATTGGAGCAAATAACAGGTCCCAAATCAGAAAGAACTCAAGCACTTTATCACTACACCTTGTTGTTAGCTGCCTTGGACCCTGGGTAATTTCTCTTAAGGGAGAAAATGTTGGAGCTGCAAGACATAGGATTAATTACTTTAACCTACTTCTATTTACAAATGTACAATTCCTGTGGATCAGTCTCAAGCTCACTGCTTCTGAATAACAAAACAGCATAATTTAGGCTCACCCACTAAGGTCCTGTCCTCATTACTGCAAACTAGACCCAGAACAATCTCTTTCCTAATGATGGCCCTTTTCTGGCCATTTTGGCATTATTTCAAGATCATATTAAGACAGTTTTTCAGTAATTACCAAAAGACTATTATTATTTCAAAAATTAGACCAATAAGAGCATATAAAACTCTTCAAAGGAAAGAAAACCTAGAATATATAGCTACTGAAGATATAAATTAGTGAGTACATGAAAGTGACAAGGAAAACAATTCTCCAGCCAAGAAGAAAATCAGTTGACTCTCATCTTACGTGAGATGTGTTTTCACTCCTTTTGCCTGAACAATAGCTAGCATCAGCAGAATCCAGATTTTATTGTGACCACTGGAAAATGTTTCTTTCCCTGAAAAGTATGGGAAAGATATGTAAGGAAATGGAATTTAAGAAAAAGTGCAATGGGAAAGTGGGGTGTGAGAATTTGAAGTCCCAAGGCTCTATCAAATAAAGAAGCCTTCTCAACCCTAAACTGTTAAGTGGTAGGTTTGGCAGCAAGTCCCCACTCTGTAGGACCTTTGCTGAAGTCCCAAGTTCCATCAGGAGTAAATAATTTCTTTTGGTTGGGAGATCGTCCCTTATTCAAATGTAAGTCCCCTAAAGGATTAAACTCAAAAGTTGTCATTCCTAGAGGAATTAAGTTACTAGGCACTTCCCAGCAAGGTGGAGTGTAGAAAGAAGACAGAAAGGGATGAAAAGGAGGCTTTGGAGGGTGCTAAAACAAACTTAGAAACTGAATGGTGAAAGATTCTTCTTCCTGTAGGCTATGAAGAAAAGGTCTAACTTTATAGCAGAAACGAAATGTTTCAAAAGAGCAAGTGCATTTTGGATGGGAGAGGGGGCATGTGAGCATAGGGAGAGTTGTGGAGGGGTATGGGTGCACACAAAGACAACGCAGCCTTAGGAGCTGTTTTTATATTAAACAAGATTAGACATGTGTACGTATGGGTTGGGGTGAGGGTGCGGTGGGGTTTGGGTTCCAGAAGGAATGGCTGGAGAGATAACATTCCATGTGGCCATGTGGTTAGTTAGAAGCCTAAACTCTTTTTGAGGCCAAAGCATGCTGAGTTTTAGTTCTCCATACCTCGTGCTTTGTATGCTAGTATGAGGAAAAGCTTTACCAGCTGTAACCCAGTTGTTCATTGACTCGCGAACTTCCAACTGCGTAGAAGCAGAGTCTCAGCCTTGCAACCTGCAAATGTTCCCCAGTTATTTCTGAGAGTCCCCAGAGGAGTGCTTCACATGTGCCTATAAACTAATCTGTTGGTTACCCCCACTGAGTGGGGTCTTCTATATTTTTCTTCTCCTATTCCCATTTGTCTATATCCTCTCCTCTTAAAATATCCTTTAGGGACTTCACTGCTGTTATAGACCATAATGATAAGGCCATTGTCTATGTCAAAGATGTTGTTCCTCATCTTCTGCCTCTAGCTTCCTTTCTATATAGAAGCATCAAAGCCAGTCCAAAGAACCTAGTGTAAATGGAGCTCATTCCAGCCCTTTGGGTCTTTCACTATAGTCCTCCCCAGCACTCCTCTCCCAATCAAACCTTTTTCTTTCTTTAACCAATTGCAAAACAAAAGCCCTGCACATATGACTGGAAGCCATTCCTTGTATTTTGGGCAAAAGTGAGCATACAAATGTATGTGTATTCATGGGTAGGTGTGGGTGAAGATGTGATGGAGTGTGAAGGAGAGGTAAAGATGCCAGTGAGTAGGTGCCACCCATTTCTTTGATGGCCTTATTATCCCAAATAAGCAGACTGGAATGGATGGATAATTACTGGGTCCTCCATCACAGCAGGGGAACAGCTTCCACATATTCATCTACAATTGGATTGTTACCAGTGGAGGTATCCGAGTTACCAGTGGCGAATCTGTATGGGTCTGCGGCAACTTCAATTTTTGCCACTTCAGAAGAAAGAATTCGACTGAGGGTCACAAGGCAGAGAAAGAGAACAAAGTGAATTTCAGAGCAGGCGTGGATGTTTATTTAAAAAGGCTTTAGAACAGGAAAGAAAGGAAGGTATGCTTGGAAGAGACCCAAGGGGGCACATGAAGGTTAAGTGCCTGAAGGTCAAGTGCCCTCTTTAACTGTGATCCTAGGGCTTTATAGGCTTGCCTCTTTCCCATGCTTCTTCCCTTAGGGTGGGCTGCCCATGTGCGCAGTGCCCTTCCTATCCTTGGGAAGTGAGCACGTGCAGTGTGTTTAGGAAGTTGTACACATGCCCACCTACCTGAGGCTTCCTTCCCTTTTCCGGTGGAGTGGCTCTGGAAGGTCATACTTCACCATTTTATCTCTTTACGCACATGCCTAGGAAGTAGTTTACCCCTGGTGTCTGCATTCCATTAACAATTTAATGTTAACAGCTGTGGATCATCAGGAGATTGTCTCTTCCTTGCATCCTGGCACCGGCTGCTGAACTATCATTTTTAGAGAGGCAATGTGATAATTGTTGGACCATCACCTGACATTCCTAGTGGGTAGGGGGGAAGAGCCCTCTCCTGCCCTGCCCCGCTCATGCCTATCTAATTACCTGTAACAGCATGGCTCAGGTTAATCAGGGAGATGGTGGTCAGGAAATACCAGCATTTTCACCTTCCTTCGGTTTGTTGTTTAAAGTAGCTCAGGTCTTTTGTGAGCCAGGCTTTCTGTGCCCCCTCTCCAAATGTTAGAAATTATCTTTGTTGAATAGAAAGACATAAGCAAGATTAACATTGACTTTTCGGTCAAATTCGAAGATTTGAAAATTTCCAACAGCTTCTGTGTTTTCTAGATGAGGAAAATGAAGCCCAGACTTTTCTCTATCTTTTTTTTTTTTTAGACTGAGCGTTGCTCTGTCGCCCAGGCTGGAGTGCAGGCTGGAGTGCAGTGGCACAATCTCAGCTCACTGCAACCTCCACCTCCCAGATACAAGTGATTCTCATGCCTCAGCCTCCCGAGTAGCTGATATTACAAGCACATGCCACCATGCCTGACTCATTTTTGTATTTTTAGTAGAGATGGGGTTTTGCCATGTTGGCCAGCCTGGTCTAGAACTCCTGACCTCAAGTGAACTGTCTGCCTTGGCCTCCCAAAGTGCTGGGATTACAGGCTTGAGCCACGATGCCCAGCCTCCTATCTTCTTCATCAATATTAAAATATCCTCTAGGAATTAGATGGAGTCCATGTATCCAGTTAGAGGCACACAGTAGGCACTCAATAAATATGTGTTGAGCCCGGTTACATTAGGGGCCTGGCATGTTGCTTTTTCTCCAGGATGTAAAGCAAAACAATTCATGAGCTCAGGATATGAATACTATGGATGCATTTATTCCACTTGCTTAGCAATTGAAAATGATGGAGTACAGAAGATTGTATTGTGTTTTCTGAGTAGAATTCAGTGGCTTTGGAGGTGGCCCTTGCTAAAGATTGGAAGCAGGACATGCTCTTTGTAATGGTCTTATCAACTCTACTAGCAAAGGATGCAGATGCTTCAAATTACAGAGGCAATTTTTACTTTCCAAATGATTTCAAGACTGATGTTTTAAGTGGCTTTAATAGAGGAGAAGCTGCACAGAAAAGGTGATCTTTGTCTACCTTGTCAAATAAAGAAACAAAATACAAAATAAAAGTCTCTTAAAATAAGCAAGAACTTCTTGAAGGATTTTCTAACACAACCACATACATGCGTAAAAAGTCAGAAGTGCAGGGAGCCACTGTTTTTAATACAATCAGGTTCACAGCACCAAAGCAGCTGAGTAGAAAGAATAAGCAAGGATGTTTGTAGTGATATTCAGAGGTTAACAAAAAATTAACAGAGCCAGACTCCAAATGAAATGGTTATGGGCCAAGAATAACTAGATGTGTGGGAGTGGAAAAAAGGCTTTAAAACACTGAAACCTCAGTAAAAGTTCGGGGCAAGAAGATTGAATCCAAAGTATTAACACCCACTGAAAAAGAAAATAAAGTCGTGTGCACTAAATTGGAAATGCTTGAAAATCGAGATTTCACTGAAACTTTCTCCTGGAGAGAACCATTGTTTCTAACTTTCATAAAACAAAGGAAAAAAATGTTTAAAGAGGGGATCATATGGACATATCATTATGGTACTACTAAATTGGGAGAAAAATACAAAGCAAAGTGTATGGTAAAGGTAGCAGCTAAGAAATGATTGCTATTCATTTACTGTTTATAATTAATCCATTGCTGACAAAGAAAAAAATTTAATTTTTTTTCGACAGGATGTTACTATGTTGCCCAGGTTGGAGTGCACTGGTGTGATCACAGCCCACTGTAGCCTTAACCTCCCGGGCTTAAGTGATCCTTCCACCTCAGCCTCCTGAGTAGCTGGGACTATGGGAGTGCACCACCAGCCTGGTTAATTTTTTTTTTTTCTAAATAGAGATGAGGTCTGACTATGTTGCCCAGGCTGGTCTAGAACTCCTGGGCTCAATCAACCCTCCTGCCTTGGCCTCCCAAAATGATGGGGTTACAGGCCTCAGCCCCTGCATGTGGCCTATAAAACAAACTTTAAAGAGATGAAATCTTGGCCAGATGACGTGGCTCAGGTCTGTAACCCCAGCACTTTGGGAGGCCAAGGAGGGAAGACTGCTTGAGCCTAGAAGTTCAAGACCAGCCTAGGAAATATAGCAAGACACCATCTTTACAATAAATAAGTAAATAGATAAATAAATAAATAAATAATATCTAGGGAAAGATAATGCTGAAAAACTGACTGGGTGAAATGGGCTGAATTTCCTGCCATGCCACTTAGACGAGTATAGGGGCCAAGGGAGAGCTTCCCCTTCACCTTCTGAAAGTTTGCTGAAAAGGAACTGAGAAAAAGTAGATTAAGGGGAGAAAAAAGACATACAAATTTATTTTAATGTGCATAGCATAGAGGATTCCCAGTGAGGTCTAGATGTTTATGTACCCTTCTTCCCAGGGGAAGGGGAGACGGTGGTATAGGACTAAATAATTTTTGGGGGAGAATGAATGAACCCAGGGGGCAGACATCATTTTGTGAATGATTCTCTTTGGAAATTGAATGGGACAGGAAAACAAGCAATGGTTTGGGATAAAGTTTGCTGGACCCTAGGTGTGGTGTTTAATTTTCAGTCTCTTTCTTTGTGATACGAATTTTAATCTTCTCTGATTAATATAATTTCAAGAAAAGATCAAAGGCAATTGTGTTTCTCTTTGGTGGTTCTGGTGTCTATATAGATAAAGGAACTTCAGAAAACAACCACATCCACATCCTGTGCTTTGGAAAGACACATGATTGAGAGGCAAGAGTGAGGGTAGCAAGGGTTGGGTGTGGTGGCTTACGCCTGTAATCCCAGCACTTTGGGAGGCCCAAGGCAGATGGATGACCTGAGGTCAGGAATTCGAGACCAACCTGGCCAACATGGTGAGATGCCATCTCTACTAAAAATACAAAAATTAGCCAGGTGTGCTGGCATGCGCCTGTAATCCCAGCTACTCAGGAGGCTGAGGTGGGAGAATTGCTTGAACCTGGGAGGTGGAGGTTGCAGTGAGCCGAGATCACGTCACTGCATTCCAGCCTGGGTGACAGAGTGAGACTCTGTCTAAAAAAATAAAATTAAAAAAAAAGAGGTCTGTATAACAAAGTGGTTTCTATTTTTCATAAGCTGTTCAAGCTAATTTGATATTATGAGAAATTGTCTACAATAAATAATTCTCTACAACAAGTGCTTTTTCTACACTTTACATTTATATTAATTATCCTTTGTAAAGAAGATACTATATTGTGGGTTTTCATATTGTCTTGTGGGAAAGTGAGGAGACAGCTTAACTGTATTTTGTTGAGCTGGGATATATAACAAACACTTGCCCTTCCATTCATCTCCTACATTTCCAATAGCCTCATAACCAGTTTCCTCCAGTTCAGACTCCCCTTATTTATATACCCTTCTTAGTGCTGCCAGAATAAACTTTGTAAAACGCAAATCTGACAATGTCAATTCTTTGCTTGGAACTTGTCAATGACACCCAAATTGCCTTTCCAGACTCATCTCCAGTTGCTCCCCTTAAGCACACTTCACTTAACTGTGCCAAATTACTCACTGTGCCCAAAGGGAGGAAGCTGCACATTCTTTGTGCGTGCTATTTTCCATGTCCAAAATGTCTTTTCCCAATTTTTTTTAACCTGACAATGTCATCTTGCCATTAGCTCAAATGACACATCCTCAGTGAAACGTTCCAGAGCCCATCAGCTAGAATCATCATGATTTTTTGTATATCTTTTCAGAGTAATATTTTTGAAATCTGGATCTGTCTTATCAATATGTATATTTATTATGGTGGTGATCCCCCACTCTACTGAAATCTGTTATTCTATAGTACATCTCAGAATTAAGGAACCATTAGAGTTGTTCCCTCATCTTTGTTACCGTAGCACTGGCATTCATTCATTTAGCATCTCTTTAATTACGTGCCCATGAAGTACCAGACACTATGCCACATTCTGGGAATATAATAGTGAAAGACACAGACAAGATCATTGTATTCAGTACATTTTTGTTTGAGAGACTGACCAAAATAAACACAAAATTAGAAAAAAACACAACAAATAAACCTCAAGTTAGCCAAAAAATAAAGTCATGGAATTTCCTGATAGTGTTACAAAGTAAAAACAGGTGCTGCAATAGTGCATCATTTTGGAATGTATTTCTTGATTGTGTCAGGTGCAAACCCATTTCCTTTCCTTTCCTGGGCATATCACTGGCCTACATTTCCTAGCCTTCTTGCATCTAGGTGGGGCCATGTGACTAGTTCTTGCCATTGGAATTTGAGAGGAGGCCAGATGTGTCACGGCTTGTCTGAGGCAGGTAAGAACAGGTGAACCTTTTCCATATTCTCTCTTTTCTCTTGTCACCCAGCCAGAAACAGAGGTTACAGTGGAGGTCTCTGAGGCACTGGGGATGGCAGATCACATCGTGAGAGAAGTCTAGACTCCTGAATGGCACTGTAGAATGCTTCCCACCAATCACCTACTTGGACTACGTGGTAAATAAGAAACAAATCTTTATTCTGTTTAGGCATTGGTATATTGGAGTTCTTTGCTACAATAGTTAGACTGCCTTGACTTAGCAGCGATCATAATCTCCCATGGCCCAGGGGTCAACATAAGAATTTGAGACAGCAACATGGGTATCTCCAAAAAGCATTTTTCCCCTCCCTCTTGCAAGCTGTCACAAAGGATCTTGATCCCCACATTCAACATGTAGGTAATTCAACTCTTCCCATCACATGCCCATTACTCAATCAAGGAAGTGACGTTAACAGCCTGCCAAAGCAAAAGAACCCCAACCTATCCCAGAGGAAAGCTTCTTAGTTAGGCAAGCAAATTTTCTAATTGTCTTTTGTTCTTCTGATGTATAATTAGCTAATTATAGACGGTCCCTGACTTACCATGGTTGAACTTAAGATTTTCTGACATGAAAGTGATATGCATTCAGGAGAAACTGTACTTCAAGTACCCATACAACCCTTCTGTTTTTCACTTTCAGTGCAGTATTTAATAAATCACATGAGATATTCAATACTTTGTTATAAAATAGGCTTTGTGTTAGATGATTTTGCCTAATGTAAGTGTTTCGAGCATATTTAAGGTAAGCTGGTGAGGCTATGATGTTTGGTAGGTTAGCTGTATTAAATGCATTATGGTATTTTCTACTTACAATGGGTTTATTAGGATGTAACCCCATGGTAAGTTGAGGAGCATCTGTATTGCTATAGACACTTTTTATAGTGCTTTAATCATTCTTATAACCATGAAATAGTATCATATGTCAACTGAAAACTTGAAGCAAAACAAGATGAAAGATTTGACCTCTGTTTTGATGTGATGACCCATTGAACACACACTGCTCCAACAAGAACTAGAATGTGTACAAAGGCATATTCTACCTGTCAATTAATTAAGCCCATGCTTTTTCAGTAGTCTTGGTTCATGACATACAGGCTAATTTGGTCAAGCATTACCAATTATAGAGAAACATTTGCTGAGACTGGGGCAGAGATAATGTGGTTGCTTCCAAGTGAAGCCACATATGGCTCTAGAAATAAAGAATGAAGAATATTGTCTCTAACCTACTTTGCCTAGGCTGGGCCATTTTTGCTGGATAAGAAATAAGGGATAATAATTTCCTTAAGTTCCTGTGTACCTACTGGGTCATGTTAAAAGAATGGACAGATTTAATATTTAATGAATGTTATTCAATTCAGCATTTGAGAGTATGGATGGGGATGATGGTGGTCTTAATGTGAATAGGGAAGTCACGTGGGCTATTCAGGTGAAAGAGGCCCAAATGGCATCAAAGCTTTCAAATTGTTAATGCCGTTGAGAATGTAATATTTAGAAATTTCATGAAAAACCTTACAAATGAAAATCTGTAAGCTTGATGAAAAATTGATGAATAGAGATGTGATTGTTTTTTACTCATCATTTTATTGGGAATAATGTGCTGCTTGGAATGCTCTAAGATCATTCCAAAACAAAGCCAAGCAATGTGGTATGACTGCAACTGAGAGGAAAAACACAGTACCTGGCAGCCAAGTTTGACAGGATGTCCATGGCTCTAAGCTGCAGAAGAAGGGAGCAGTGACAGATTCTTCCAGACACTTGGCTACAGACATTTACCAAAGGACCAAATTTTGAATGGATTCAGCATACAGAGATTTATAGGTTCTATTCTGGTCATTCCAGGCATCTAAATTAAAGGCAGCACACTGCAGAATAACAGCCTGAATAATGAAGTAAAACACACTTGTTTGAATCCTGACTATATCAGTTACGACTATGTGACCATGCACATATTACTTAACCTCTCTGAGCTACAGTTTCCTTTATCTGTGAAATGGGGATACCTATTCGATGAGTACTACATGATATAATACATGAAAAAAACATTTATTTAGCACAGTGATTAACACATTTTAAGAGTTTAGTAAATGGCAGGTATTAATAATACAGCCTTGAAAAATGAACTTCTTCCACTTCCACTCTCAACTCTCCCCCCATTCTCAATATGCATGATATATGCATGGGTAGATTTGACAAATGGGCTAAGCAGGAGTACTGTGAAGTAGATCCACAAAGTTGAGTTCTAACAATTTCATTATTTCAAAATATTTCAAATCAATGCCAGAAAGGGAAATAGACAGGTTAGCAATTTCGATACAATAAGATTTTGTTGATGAGTAAATTGTCTTCTTTCACAAAAGGTAAACCTGCCAACTTTGGTCTTGAACAAAACCATAGATGTAATTAAAAACCTCAGAGAGGCATAAAAATATCTCAAATTGGTGGAGCCAAGATGGCCGAATAGGAACAGCTCCGGTCTATAGCTCCCAGCGTGAGCGGCACAGAAGACGGGTGATTTCTGCATTTCCGTTTGAGGTACTGGGTTCATCTCACTAGGGAGTGCCAAATAGTGGGTGCAGGACAGTCGATGCAGCGCACTCTGTGCGAGCCGAAGCAGGGCGAGGCATTGCCTCACTCGGGAAGTGCAAGGGGTCAGGGAGTTCCCTTTCCTAGTCAAAGAAAAGGGTAACAGATGGCACCTGGAAAATCGGGTCAGTCCCACCCTAATACTGTGCTTTTCCAACGGGCTTGGAAAACGGCACACCAGGAGATTGTGACCCGCACCTGGCTTGGAGGGTCCTATGCCCATGGAATCTCGCTGATTGCTAGCACAGCAGTCTGAGATCAAACTGCAAGGCAGCAGTGAGGCTGGGGGAGGGGCGCCTGCCATTGCCCAGGCTTGCTTAGGTAAACAAAGCAGCCAGGAAGCTCGAACTGGGTGGAGCCCACCACAGCTCAAGGAGGCCTGCCTGCCTCTGTAGGCCCCACCTCTGGGGGCAGGGCACAGACAAACAAAAAGACAGCAGGAACCTCTGCAGTCTTAAATGTCCCTGTCTGACAGCTTTGAAGAGAGTAGTCGTTCTCCCAGCACGCAGCTGGAGATCTGAGAATGCACAGACTACCTCCTAAAGTGGGTCCCTGACCCCCGAGCAGCCTAACTGGGAGGCACCCCCCAGTAGGGACAGACTGACACCTCACTCGGCCAGGTACTCCTCTGAGACAAAACTTCCAGAGGAACTATCAGACAGCTGAAATCGTGGTCTCACGAAAATCCGCTGTTCTGCACCCACCGCTGCCGACACCCAGCCAAACAGGGTCTGGAGTGGACCTCTAGCAAACTCCAACAGACCTGTAGCTGAGGGTCCTGTCTGGTAGAAGGAAAACTAACAAACAGAAAGGACATCCACACCAAAAGCCCATCTGTACATCACCATCATCAAAGACCAAAAGTAGATAAAACCACAAAGATGGGGAAAAAACAGAGCAGAAAAACTGGAAACTCTAAAAAGCAGAGCACCTCTCCTTCTCCAAAGGAACGCAGTTCCTCACCAGCAACGGAACAAAGCTGGATGGAGGATGACTTTGACGAGTTGAGAGAAGAAGGCTTCAGACGATCAAACTACTCCGAGCTACAGGAGGAAATTCAAAACAATAGCAAAGAAGTTAAAAACTTTGAAAACAAATTAGACGAATGGATAACTAGAATAACCAATGGAGATAAGGGCTTAAAGGAGCTGATGGAGCTGAAAGCCAAGTTTCGAGAACTACGCGAAGATTGCAGAAGCCTCGGGAGCCGATGCAATCAACTGGAGGAAAGGGTATCAGTGACGGAAGATGAAATGAATGAAATGAAATGAGAAGGGAAGTTTAGAGAAAAAAGAATAAAAAGAAATGAACGAAGCCTCCAAGAAATTTGGGACTATGTGAAAAGACCAAATCTACATCTGATTGGTGTACCTGAAAATGACGGGGAGAATGGAACCAAGGTGGAAAACACTCTGCAAGATATTATCCAGGAGAACTTCCCCAATCTAGCAAGGCAGGCCAACATTCAGATTCAGGAAATACAGAGAACGCCACAAAGATACTCCTTGAGAAGAGCAACTCCAAAACACATAATTGTCAGATTCACCAAAGTTGAAATGAAGGAAAAAATGTTAAGGGCGGCCAGAAAGGTTGGGTTACCCACAAAGGGAAGCCCATCAGCTGATCACTTGGCAGAAACTCTACAAGCCAGAAGAGAGTGGGGGCCGATATTCAACATTCTTAAAGAAAAGAATTTTCAACCCAGAATTTCCTATCCAGCCAAACTAAGCTTCATAAGTGAAGGAGAAATAAAATACTTTACAGACAAGCAAATGCTGAGTGATTTTGTCACCACCAGGCCTGCCCTAAAAGAGCTCCTGAAGGAAGCACTAAACATGGAAAGGAACAACCGGTACCAGCCACTGCAAAAACATGCCAAATTGTAAAGACCATCGAGACTAGGAAGAAACTGCATCAACTTACGAGCAAAATAACCAACTAACATCATAATGACAGGATCAAATTCACACATAACAATATTAACTTTAAATGTAAATGGGCTAAATGCTCCAATTAAAAGACACAGACTGGCAAACTGGATAAGGAGTCAAGACCCATCAGTGTGCTGTATTCAGGAAACCCATCTCATGTGCAGAGACACACATAGACTCAAAATAAAGGGATGGAGGAAGATCTATCAAGCAAATGGAAAACAAAAAAAGGCAGGGGTTGCAATCCTAGTCTCTGATAAAACAGACTTTAAACCAACAAAGATCAAAAGAGACAAAGAAGGCCATTACATAATGGTAAAGGGACCAATTCAATAAGAAGAGCTAACTATCCTAAATATATATGCACCCAACACAGGAGCACCCAGATTCATAAAGCAAGTCCTGAGTGACCTACAAAGGGACTTAAACTCCCACACAATAATAATGGGAGATTTTAACACCCCACTGTCAACATTAGACAGATCAACCAGACAGAAAGTTAAGAAGGATATCCAGGAATTGAACTCAGCTCTGCACCAAGCAGACCTAACAGACATCTACAGAACTCTCCACCCCAAATCAACAGAATATATGCTTTTTTCAGCACCACACCACACCTATTCCAAAACTGACCACATAGTTGGAAGTAAAGCTCTCCTCAGCAAATGTAAAAGAACAGAAATTATAACAAACTGTCTCTCAGACCACAGTGCAATCAAACTAGAACTCAGGATTAAGAAACTCACTCAAAACCGCTCAACTACATGGAAAATGAACAACCTGCTCCTGAATGACTATTGGGTACATAATGAAATGAAGGCAGAAATAAAGATGTTCTTTGAAACCAATGAGAACAAAGACACAACATACCAGAATCTCTGGGACACATTCAAAGCAGTGTGTAGAGGGAAATTTATAGCACTAAATGCCCATAAGAGAAAGCAGGAAAGATCCAAAATTGACACCCTAACATCACAATTTAAAGAACTAGAGAAGCAAGAGCAAACACATTCAAAAGCTAGCAGAAGGCTAGAAATAACTAAGATCAGAGCAGAACTGAAGGAGATAGAGACACAAAAAACCCTTCAAAAAATTAATGAATCCAGGAGCTGGTTTTTTGAAAAGATCAACAAAATTGATAGACCGCTAGCAAGACTAATAAAGAAGAAAAGAGAGAAGAATCAAATAAATGCAATAAAAAATGAAAAAGCGGATATCACCACCGATCCCACAGAGAATACTACAAACACCTCTATGCAAATAAACTAGAAAATCTAGAAGAAATGGATAAATTCCAGGACAAATACACCCTCCCAAGACTAAACCAGGAAGAAGTTGAATCTCTGAATAGACCAATAACAGGCTCTGAAATTGTGGCTATAATCAATAGCTTACCAACCAAAAAGAGTCCAGGACCTGATGGATTCACAGCCGAATTCTACCAGAGGTACAAGGAGGAATTGGTACCATTCCTTCTGAAACTATTCCAATTGATAGAAAAAGAGGGAATCCTCCCTAACACATTTTATGAGGCCAGCATCGTCCTGATACCAAAGCCTGGCAGAGACATAACCAAAAAAGAGAATTTCAGACCAATATCCTTGATGAACATTGATGCAAAAATCCTCAATAAAATACTGGCAAACCGAATCCAGAAGCACATCAAAAAGCTTATACAGCATGATCAAGTGGGCTTCATCCCTGGGATGCAAGGCTGGTTCAACATACACAAATCAATAAATGTAATCCAGCATATAAACAGAACCAAAGACAAAAACCACATGATTATCTCAATAGATGCAGAAAAGGCCTTTGACAAAATTCAACAACCCTTCATGCTAAAAACTCCCAATAAATTAGGTATTGATGGGACATATCTCAAAATAATAAGAGCTATCTATGACAAACCCACAGCCAATATCATACTGAATGGGCAAAAACTGGAAGCATTCCCTCTGAAAACTGGCACAAGACAGGGATGCCCTCTCTCACCACTCCTATTCAACATAGTGCTGGAAGTTCTGGCCAGGGCAATCAGGCAGGAGAAAGAAATAAAGGGTATTCAATTAGGAAAAGAGGAAGTCAAATTGTCCCTGTTTGCAGATGACATGATTGTATATCTAGAAAACCCTATTGTCTCAGCCCAAAATCTCCTTAAGCTGATTAGCAACTTCAGCAAAGTCTCAGGATACAAAATCAATGTACAAAAATCACAAGCATTCTTGTGCACCAATCACAGACAAACAGAGAGCCAAATCATGAGTGAACTCCCATTCACAATTGCTTCCAAGAGAATAAAATACCTAGGAATCCAACTTACGAGGGATGTGAAGGACCTCTTCAAGGGGAACTACAAACCACTGCTCAATGAAATAAAAGAGGATACAAACAAATGGAAGAACATTCCATGCTCATGGGTTGGAAGAATCAATATCGTGAAAATGGCCATATTGCCCAAGGTAATTTATAGATTCAATGCCATCCCCATCAAGCTACCAATGACTTTCTTCACAGAATTGGAAAAAACTACTTTAAAGTTCATATGGAACCAAAAAAGAGCCCGCATCGCCAAGTCAATCCTAAGCCAAAAGAACAAAGCTGGAGGCATCACGCTACCTGACTTCAAACTATACTACAAGGCTACAGTAACCAAAACAGCATGGTACTGGTACCACAACAGAGACATAGATCAATGGAACAGAACAGAGCCCTCAGAAATAATGCCGCATATCTACAACTATCTGATCTTTGACAAACCTGACAAAAACAAGAAATGGGGAAAGGATTCCCTATTTAATAAATGGTGCTGGGAAAACTGGCTAGCCATATGTAGAAAGCTGCAACTGGATCCCTTCCTTACACCTTATACAAAAATTAATTCAAGATGGATTAAAGACTTAAATGTTAGACCTAAAACCATTAAAACCCTAGAAGAAAGCCTAGGCAATACCATTCAGGACATAGGCGTGGGCAAGGACTTCATGTCCAAAACACCAAAAGCAATGGCAACAAAAGCCAAAATTGACAAATGGGATCTAATTAAACTAAAGAGCTTCTGCACAGCAAAACAAACTACCATCAGAGTGAACAGGCAACCTACAGAATGGGAGAAAATTTTTGCAACCTACTCATCTGACAAAGGGCTAATATCCCGAATCTACAATGAACTCAAACAAATTTACAAGAAAAAAACAAACAACCCCATCGAAAAGTGGGCAAAGGACATCAACAGACACTTCTCAAAAGAAGACATTTATGCAGCCAAAAAACACATGCAAAAATGCTCATCATCACTGGCCATCAGAGAAATGCAAATCAAAAGCACAATGAGATACCATCTCACACCAGTTAGAATGGCCATCATTCAAAAGTCAGGAAACAACAGGTGCTGGAGAGGATGTGGAGAAATAGGAACACTTTTACACTGTTGGTGGGACTGTAAACTAGTTCAACCTTTGTGGAAGTCAGTGTGGCGATTCCTCAGGGATCTAGAACTAGAAATACCATTTGACCCAGCCATCCCATTACTGGGAATATACCCAAAGGATTATAAATCATGCTGCTATAAAGACACATGCACACGTATGTTTATTGCGGCACTATTCACGATAGCAAAGAGATGGAACCAACCCAAATGTCCAACAACGATAGACTGGATTAAGAAAATGTGGCACATATACACCATGGAATACTATGCAGCCATAAAAAATGATGAGTTCATGTCCTTTGTAGGGACATGGATGAAACTGGAAACCATCATTCTCAGCAAACTATCGCAAGGACAAAAAGCAAACACCACATGTTCTCACTCATAGGTGGGAACTGAACAATGAGAACTCATGGACACAGGAAGGGGAATATCACCCACCGGGGACTGTTGTGGGTTGGGGGGAGAGGGGAGGGACAGCATTAGGAGATACACCTACTGCTAAATGACGAGTTAATGGGTGCAGCAAACCAACACGGCACATGGATACATATGTAACAAACCTGCACATAGTGCACATGTACCCTAAAACCTAAAGTATAATAAAAAAAAAAAAAACCTCAGAGAATAAGTGGAATTATTTAAATTAGATTCCATAACTCTATATTTCATAATTATGAGAAGCTGCTTATTCAAAATTATGTGTAAAGGCATGATTGTGGAATTTCCTTGCTAATAATGGTAAAACACTAATAAAAAAATCCATTTTTCATCAGTTCATGGTGCTTATCATGTAACCAATCTCAGTAGCATTATTTCATTAATAGTAATTGAAAGGGGAGCAAACTTTTACAGTTCAGGTTTAAATTATGCAAGAGAGTTAAAAATAATGGTTGTAAAAAACTGCTCTTTTGTTTGTCACTACAATATAAAACAGTTTAATAATTTTTATTGACAGGCCTTGTACAGGGTATATTGGATGTTTCTCATGCACCACTTCAAATCTTCTGGTTTTGTCTCCCAACGAGTCATACCTGTGTGACTGAGCAGGCTTTGAGCAGCTTTGATGAAGGCGCCATCAAACAGTGTCTTGTCTATGGTCAGCCACAAATGCCTCTTGCTTCTCTGATTCCTTGGTGAGGAATGCTCCAACAGGGTATTTGACATTCAAACAAGAGCAACCTGGAAGTAGAGTAGGGTAAATTAGTACCCTGTAAGGCAATCTTTAGCCAATGGAGGGCAGAGCTGTTGGTTAAATGCTTTTCCCTTCCTTTTAGGTGGATAGTCTTGGGTTGCATTTCGTGGAGCCAATTAGATAAGCCTACATGATTGAGCACCCGTAGTGGTGGCTCAGCTGGTAATGTGTACTTGAATTGGTTCTCTCTCCTTCCCTGTTTCATGCCCCTGTCCCTCATTCCTGCTCTTGGTATCACTTTCCCAAGGAAACTTACTCACATATAAACTTTTCTTTTAGATTTTGTTCCTGGGGGAACCCAGGCTAAAGAATTGGCATAGATACCTTTAAAGCAATTCAGAGTCAATAAGGAGAAGGCCTAAATACTGTGCGTATTTATCTCTCTTCTTTACGTTACTCAAAAATAAAGTAAATTTGTTATGATTCATTTAGTTTTATCTGTATTTAACATTTGAAGTTTGCCTTTTTGCTCAAGGATGGAGATATAAAATAGAGATTTATGGCAGAGCACTGATACCAAAAAGCTCAATGCTCTAAAATCAGTGTCCTTTCTCATCTTGCATAGTCACCATGGTATTTCACCTAAATCAGGAATAACTGAATTAGGTGCCTGGCTAAGTCTATGGGTCAAGATAGCCAAGTTCTGGTAGCATTTTGACCCCATATGACAATGGTTAAGATTTAACAATCACTTTTTAGGAAAAATTCAGCTTAAAGTGAGGGCAAAAACATGTTTGGTTGTGAAGGTGTCTTTGGAACTGCTTCTAATTATCCAAGTCATCTTTCTTCTGAGGCCATTTAGCTCTGAAACAACAAATTAAACTGTACTCAACTGTAATAGTAATTGCATTTCAAATATTATAAACACTGAAGTTGGGTTATGCTTATGATGTCTTAAGGATGTGGATGACAAATACATTTTCTCATAAACCAACTCTGAATGCTTGACAGTGCATTCCTGGGGCCCTGTGTTGAAGGTTTCTGGTGATCAATGAGAAATAATCCATGAACAATTGGCCCACTGAATGTTTTCTACCCCTGATTTAGGGGTTTCAGGTTGTCATCTGAAGGATTTTCTTGCCACTGACATCTATCCAATTTACGAAAGTCTTTTTTTTTTTTTTTTTTTTTTTTTTTTTTTTTTTTTTTTTTATTATACTTTAGGGTTTTAGGGTACATGTGCACAATGTGCAGGTTTGTTACATATGTATCCATGTGCCATGTTGATTTCCTGCACCCATTAACTCGTCATTTAGCATTAGGTGTATCTCCTAATGCTGTCCCTCACCCCTCCCCCACCCCACAACAGTCCCCGGAGTGTGATGTTCACCTTCCTGTGTCCATGAGTTCTCATTGTTCAATTCCCACCTATGAGTGAGAACATGCGGTGTTTGGTTTTTTGTCCTTGCGATAGTTTACTGAGAATGATATTTTCCAGTTTCATCCATGTCCCTACAAAGGACACGAACTCATCATATTTTATGGCTGCATAGTATTCCATGGTGTATATGTGCCACATTTTCTTAATCCAGTCTATCGTTGTTGGACATTTGGGTTGGTTCCAACTCTTTGCTATTGTGAATAGTGCCGCAATAAACATACGTGTGCATGTGTCTTTATAGCAGCATGATTTATAGTCCTTTGGGTATATACCCAGTAATGGGATGGCTGGGTCAAATGGTATTTTAGTTCGAGATCCCTGAGGAATCGCCACACTGACTTCCACAATGGTTGAACTAGTTTACAGTCCCACCAACAGTGTAAAAGTGTTCCTATTTCTCCACATCCTCTCCAGCACCTGTTGTTTCCTGATTTTTTAATGATGGCCATTCTAACTGGTGTGAGATGATATCTCACTGTGGTTTTGATTTGCATTTCTCTGATGGCCAGTGATGATGAGCATTTCTTCATGTGTTTTCTGGCTGCATAAATGTCTTCTTTTGAGAAGTGTCTGTTCATGTCCTCTGCCCACTTTTTGATGGGGTTGTTTGTTTTTTTCTTGTAAATTTGTTTGAGTTCATTATAGATTCTGGATATTAGCCCTTTGTCAGATGAGTAGGTTGCAAAAATTTTCTCCCATTCTGTAGGTTGCCTGTTAATTCTGATGATAGTTTCTTTTGCTGTGCAGAAGCTCTTTAGTTTAATGAGATCCCATTTGTCGATTTTGGCTTTTGTTGCCATTGCTTTTGGTGTTTTAGACATGAAGTCCTTGCCCACGCCTATGTCCTGAATGGTATTGCCTAGGTTTTCTTGTAGGATTTTAATGGTTTTAGGTCTAACATATAAGTCTTTAATCCATCTTGAATTAATTTTTGTATAAGGTGTAAGGAAGGGATCCAGTTGCAGCTTTCTACATATGGCTAGCCAGTTTTCCCAGCACCATTTATTAAATAGGGAATCCTTTCCCCATTTCTTGTTTTTGTCAGGTTTGTCAAAGATCAGATAGTTGTAGCTATGCGGCATCATTTCTGAGGGCTCTGTTCTGTTCCATTGATCTATGTCTCTGTTGTGGTACCAGTACCATGCTGTTTTGGTTACTGTAGCCTTGTAGTATAGTTTAAAGTCAGGTAGCGTGATGCCTCCAGCTTTGTTCTTTTGGCTTAGGATTGACTTGGCGATGCGGGCTCTTTTTTGGTTCCATATGAACTTTAAAGTAGTTTTTTCCAATTCTGTGAAGAAAGTCATTGGTAGCTTGATGGGGATGGCATTGAATCTATAAATTACCTTGGGCAGTATGGCCATTTTCACGATATTGATTCTTCCAACCCATGAGCATGGAATGTTCTTCCATTTGTTTGTATCCTCTTTTATTTCATTGAGCAGTGGTTTGTAGTTCTCCTTGAAGAGTTCCTTCACATCCCTTGTAAGTTGGATTCCTAGGTATTTTATTCTCTTTGAAGCAATTGTGAATGGGAGTTCACTCATGATTTGGCTCTCTGTTTGTCTGTTATTGGTGTACAAGAATGCTTGTGATTTTTGTACATTAATTTTGTATCCTGAGACTTCGCTGAAGTTGCTAATCAGCTTAAGGAGATTTTGGGCTGAGACGGTGGGGTTTTCTAGATATACAATCATGTCATCTGCAAACAGGGACAATTTGACTTCCTCTTTTCCTAATTGAATACCTTTTATTTCCTTCTCCTGCCTGATTGCTCTGGCCAGAACTTCCAGCACTATGTTGAACAGGAGCGGTGAGAGAGGGCATCCCTGTCTTGTGCCAGTTTTCAGAGGGAATGCTTCCAGTTTTTGCCCATTCAGTATGATATTGGCTGTGGGTTTGTCGTAGATAGCTCTTATTATTTTGAGATACGTCCCATCAATACCTAATTTATTGAGAGTTTTTAGCATGAAGGGTTGTTGAATTTTGTCAAAGGCCTTTTCTGCATCTATTGAGATAATCATGTGGTTTTTGTCTTTGGTTCTGTTTATATGTTGGATTACATTTATTGATTTGCGTATGTTGAACCAGCCTTGCATCCCAGGGATGAAGCCCACTTGATCATGGTGGATAAGCTTTTTGATGTGCTGCTGGATTCGGTTTGCCAGTATTTTATTGAGGATTTTTGCATCAATGTTCATCAAGGATATTGGTCTGAAATTCTCTTTTTTGGTTATGTCTCTGCCAGGTTTTGGTATCAGGACGATGCTGGCTTCATAAAATGTGTTAGGGAGGATTCCCTCTTTTTCTATCGATTGGAATAGTTTCAGAAGGAATGGTACCAGTTCCTCCTTGTACCTCTGGTAGAATTCGGCTGTGAATCCATCAGGTCCTGGACTCTTTTTGGTTGGTAAGCTATTGATTATTGCCACAATTTCAGAACCTGTTATTGGTCTATTCAGAGATTCAATTTCTTCCTGGTTTAGTCTTGGGAGGGTGTATTTGTCGAGGAATTTATCCATTTCTTCTAGATTTTCTAGTTTATTTGCATAGAGGTGTTTGTAGTATTCTCTGATGGTAGATTGTATTTCTGTGGGATCGGTGGTGATATCCCCTTTTTCGTTTTTTATTGCATCTATTTGATTCTTCTCTCTTTTCTTCTTTATTAGTCTTGCTAGCGGTCCATCAATTTTGTTGATCTTTTCAAAAAACCAGCTCCTGGATTCATTAATTTTTTGAAGGGTTTTTTGTGTCTCTATTTCCTTCAGTTCTGCTCTGATTTTAGTTATTTCTAGCCTTCTGCTAGCTTTTGAATGTGTTTGCTCTTGCTTTTCTAGTTCTTTTAATTGTGATGTTAGGGAGTCAATTTTGGATCTTTCCTGCTTTCTCTTGTGGGCATTTAGTGCTATAAATTTCCCTCTACACACTGCTTTGAATGTGTCCCAGAGATTCTGGTATGTTGTGTCTTTGTTCTCGTTGGTTTCAAAGAACATCTTTATTTCTGCCTTCATTTCATTATGTACCCAATAGTCATTCAGGAGCAGGTTGTTCAGTTTCCATGTAGTAGAGCGGTTTTGAGTGAGTTTCTTAATCCTGAGTTCTAGTTTGATTGCACTGTGGTCTGAGAGACAGTTTGTTATAATTTCTGTTCTTTTACATTTGCTGAGGAGAGCTTTACTTCCAACTATGTGGTCAATTTTGGAATAGGTGTGGTGTGGTGCTGAAAAAAATGTATATTCTGTTGACTTGGGGTGGAGAGTTCTGTAGATGTCTATTAGGTCCACTTTATGTAGAGCTGAGTTCAATTCCTGGATATCCTTGTTAACTTTCTGTCTCGTTGATCTGTCTAATGCTGACAGTGGGGTGTTAAAATCTCCCATTATTATTGTGTGGGAGTTTAAGTCCCTTAGTAGGTCACTCAGGACTTGCTTTATGAATCTGGGTGCTCCTGTGTTGGGTGCATATATGTTTAGGATAGTTAGCTCTTCTTGATGAATTGATCCCTTTACCATTATGTAATGGCCTTCTTTGTCTCTTTTGATCTTTGTTGGTTTAAAGTCTATTTTATCAGAGACTAGAATTGCAACCCCTGCCTTTTTTTGTTTTCCAGTTGCTTGATAGATCTTCCTCCATCCCTTTATTTTGAGTCTATGTGTGTCTCTGCATGTGAGATGGGTTTCCTGAATACAGCACACTGATGGGTCCTGACTCCTTATCCAGTTTGCCAGTCTGTGTCTTTTGAATGGAGCATTTAGCCCATTTACATTAAACGTTAATATTGTTATGTGTGAATCTGATCCTGTCATTATGATGTTAGTTGGTTATTTTGCTCGTTAGTTGCTATAGTTTCTTCCTAGTCTCGATGGTCTTTACAATTTGGCATGTTTTTGCAGTGGCTGGTACCGGTTGTTCCTTTCCATGTTTAGTGCTTCCTTCAGGAGCTCTTTTAGGGCAGGCCTGGTGGTGACAAAATCACTCAGCGTTTGCTTGTCTGTAAAGTGTTTTATTTCTCCTTCACTTATGAAGCTTAGTTTGGCGGGATAGGAGATTCTGGGTTGAAAATTCTTTTCTTTAAGAATGTTGAATATCGGCCCCCACTCTCTTCTGGCTTGTAGAGTTTCTGCTGAGAGATCAGCTGTTAGTCTGATGGGCTTCCCTTTGTGGGTAACCCGACCTTTCTCTCTGGCTGCCCTTAACATTTTTTCTTTCATTTCAACTTTGGTGAATCTGACAATAATGTGTCTTGGAGTTGCCCTTCTCGAGGAGTATCTTTGTGGCGTTCTCTGTATTTCCTGAATCTGAATGCTGGCCTGCCTTGCTAGATTGGGGAAGTTCTCCTGGATAATATCTTGCAGAGTGTTTTCCAACTTGGTTCCATTCTCCCCATCATTTTCAGGTACACCAATCAGACGTAGGTTTGGTCTTTTCACATAGTCCCAAATTTCTTGGAGGCTTTGTTCATTTCTTTTTATCCTTTTTTCTCTAAACTTCCCTTCTCTTTTCATTTCATTCATTTCATCTTCCATCAGCGATACCCTTTCTTCCAGTTGATCGCATCTGCTACTGAGGCTTCTGCAATCTTCGCGTAGTTCTCGAAACTTGGCTTTCAGCTCCATCGGCTCCTTGAAGCCCTTCTCTCCATTGGTTATTCTAGTTATCCATTCTTCTAATTTTTTTTCAAAGTTTTTAACTTCTTTGCTGTTGTTTTGAATTTCCTCTCGTAGCTCAGAGTAGTTTGATCGTCTGAAGCCTTCTTCTCTCAACTCATCAAAGTCATCCTCCATCCAGCTTTGTTCCGTTGCTGGTGAGGAACTGCGTTCCTTTGGAGGAGGAGAGGTGCTCTGTTTTTTAGAGTTTCCGGTTTTTTTGGTCTGTTTTTTCCCCATCTTTGTGGTTTTATCTACTTTTTGTCTTTGATGATGGTGATGTACAGATGGGTTTTTGGTGTGGATGTCCTTTCTGTTTGTTAGTTTTCCTTCTACCAGACAGGACCCTCAGCTGCAGGTCTGTTGGAGTTTACTAGAGGTGCACTCCAGACCCTGTTTGGCTGGGTGTCAGCAGCGGTGGCTGCAGAACAGCAGATTTTCGTGAGACCACAAATTCAGCTGTCTGATAGTTCCTCTGAAAGTTTTGTCTCAGAGAAGTACCGGGTTGAATGGGGTGTCAGTCTGTCCCTACTGGGGGGGTGCCTCCCAGTTAGGCTGCTCAGGGGTGAGGGACCCACTTTAGGAGGCAGTCTTACTGTTCTCAGATCTCCAGCTGCGTGCTGGGAGAACCACTACTCTCTTCAAAGCTGTCAGTCAGACAGGGACATTTAAGTCTGTGGAAGTTCTTGCAGAGTTTTTGTTTGTCTGTGCCCTGCCCCCAGAGGTGGAGCCTACAGAGGCAGGGAGGCCTCCTTGAGCTGTGGTGGGCTCCACCCAGTTCGAGCTTCCTGGCTGCTTTGTTTACCTAAGCAAGCCTGGGCAATGGCGGGCGCCCCTCCCCCAGCCTCGCTGCCGCCTCGCAGCTTGATCTCAGACTGCTGTGCTAGCAATTAGCGAGACTCCGTGGGCATAGGACCCTCCGAGCCAGGTGCGGGACACAATCTCCTAGTGTGCCGTTTTCCAGGCCCGTTGGAAAAGCGCAGTTAGGGTGGGACTGACCCGATATTCCAGGTGCCGTCTGCTTCCCCTTTCTTTGACTAGGAAAGGGAACTCCCTGACCCCTTGCGCTTCCCGAGTGAGTCAATGCCTCGCCCTGCTTCGGCTGGCACACAGTGCGCTTCACTGACTGTCCTGCACCCACTGTTAGGCACTCCCTAGTGAGATGAAACCAGTACCTCAAGCAGAAATGCAGAAATCACCCGTCTTCTGTGTCGCTGGGGCTGGGAGCTGGAGACCGGAGCTGTTCCTATTCGGCCATCTTGGCTCCACCCCTCCGAAAGTCTTAATATAAGTCTGATATCTTACAAACTCTGGCAGGTTCATCATTGCAAAATCCAAGTAGGATGTGTTTTCTGAAAAAAGTGTCTTGCCCAAATTGGGGTCACCTTCAGAGAGTATGACTTTAGACCTTATTCCCTACTCTGAAGCTTCCTCTAAGTTTTGGTCCAGAAGACCCCATAAGAGTTACAGAGTTACTAAATGAACTTTACTGTAAAGTCATATGTGTGTGTCAAATGATTTTTATCAGCTTTTGGGTGTGTTACTCTATTAATCTGACTTACTCATTAGAACAATTGAAAATTTAGATGAACTATTTTGCATTTGATATCTTTTAACACATGAACACATCCTAAAGCTCAGAGAAAATCACAAAATTTAATTAAACTTTAGTTATCAAATTATATTATCTCCATTTGCCTCAACCTACGTCATTTGGATCAAATAGAATGCAAGTGCCATAACATAGATCCTATGGTGCTATATTTATTTCAGATATTCCCCATAAATTATTTATTGCAAATTTAAAATATTGGGAAAATTTGTAGTACAGACAGATTATCCAGGAATCCTTGAGTAAATCCTTTTTGCCTGTTAAGAAGTGCTGAGAAAAGCTGATCTAAATGTTTCCTCATATTTTTAAATTTCACTAATGACTTTAATGCAAGTTCCTTGTAGAGAGGCAGTGGTCTCTCTCTGCAAGATTCATGACATGTTTACTGCCTTTTTTTTCTTCCTGATGGACATGTCTACACTGCAAGAGACATAAGATCCTGGGTATTTGAAAATTAAAGAACAGCAGCAAAAGGCCAGATGCTATAGTTATAAAAGTTGCAAAAGCATCATAAACACCAGGTGTGCCATATAAATGCACAGGATTTTTTTACACTGCCACACTATTATCATATGGTTCCAACATCTGTTCGTTCCTGTCCGGGCTTCCCACAGACAGTATTTATTAAAATCAAATACACACTAACTCTCACTTATGTGCCTTGAGCAGGAAGTGCCACAGTGGCCTTATTATGGAGTGTAAGTGGGCCAATAAAAATTGATTTTTATCAGTAAAGTTCCAATTATCCTTACAAGCCAATATAGTATCGTCTGTATGCCTTGTACTTGCTAATGACTCTGTGGTTTCTGTGAGAGTGGGGCCAATACAGAAGTTTTTGTTACTAATTCCAAATAATTGGAGGATGAGAGGAGAGGCCAGTTTAGCTTTGTAAAGAGTCTATATTAAAAATTATTATTTAAAAAATGTTATTTTCTGATTTTCAGCTAGAGGACATAGTCAAAATTATAAATGAATGTAAAGAAGTAAATATTTTAATGAAAGTATTAAAAGGCTTCACAAATCTATATTATAAAGTGATACATTAAAAGCAACCAATCTAGTAAAGAGAAAATGACACTGGTCTGGAAATCAAGAACCTTACGTTCTGGTTCTTAATCTATCCCTGCCACTCTTTAGGTCTGAGTTTTCTCATCTGGGAAAATGAGCAGACTGGAAAATCTGTACTATGTTCCCTTCCTATTTTGATTATTTATGACTCTAATGATAAAAAAACTTCAGTGACAGAGACTTTTTTCTTTAGCTCTTGATTTAATAAATTCTTCCGTTTTTTACAAAAATATTTTCCTCTTGACTTCATAGAAAATATCCACATTGTATCTGAGATATCACAAACACCAAACCAGTAGATTTCAAATTAATAAGTAGTTTGACAGGGTTGTCTTTTGAACAAAAAGAAAATATTAAAAAGAAATGAGAAACAATGTGCTACCAAGTGAATGTTAAAAGAATTGGGTATCTGGCCAGGTGCGGTGGCTCATGCCTATAATCCCAGCACTTTGGGAGGGTGAGGCGGGCTGATCACCTGAGGTCAGGAGTTAGAGACCAGCCTGGCCAACATGGCGAAATCCCATCTCTACTAAAAATACAAAAAATTAGCCGGATGGTGTGGTGCGTGCCTGTAATCCCAGCTACTTGGGAGGCTGAGGCAGGAGAATCACTTAAACCTGGAAGGCCGAGGTTGCAGGGAGTTGAGATTGTGCCACTGCACTCCAGCCTGGGTGACAGAGCAAGACTCTGTCTAAAAAAAAAAAAAAAAAAAAAAAAACCAGAATTGGGTGTCTGTTTACTGGTTATCTGTTTAAATAGGAATATTAGAACCCCCACCTACCTCATATCATACATAGAAATAAATTCCAGAAGGATGAAAGATTCTAAATATTTCTTACAAAACCATACAGATATGTGGTGAACACTGAAGGACTGTTAAGATGTCTCTTTGATGAAGGACTTACTGCCCCAGCTGCTGAGAGTGTTGTTAGTAGATGGTCTTCAGAAGATTCCGGCGGCTTCAGTGATTGCCTCAGCTGCAGAAAGCTGCCTCTCCCAAGGTCACACCCCTTCCCATGGGGGCAGTCCACATCCAATGACTGATCACATGCAGGAATACATAGGCATGGCCATCTCAGTTCAATTAAAGAGCTGCCCATGAGGTAGGCTGAGGTTGTCATTGGCTTAGTATGGCAGCTCAATTTCTCCCTCTGACTAATTGTTTCCTTTTCCTCCAATTTACAGGTGTTGATCCCAAGAATGCTAATAAAAATCCAGAAGGCTAAAGTTTGTCTCAGATTCTGCATACGGGGGAACTCAAG
Organism: Nomascus leucogenys; assembly: GCF_006542625.1. Taxonomy (NCBI): domain Eukaryota; kingdom Metazoa; phylum Chordata; class Mammalia; order Primates; family Hylobatidae; genus Nomascus; species Nomascus leucogenys. The sequence continues at coordinate 85,284,913 of NC_044406.1, forward strand.
CTGTGACAACATATTAGAATAAAATGTAAAAGAATACCTATGTTTTTTAAAAATTTAATTTAATTTTATTTTAAGTTCTGGGATACAGGTGCAGGACGTGTAGGTTTGTTGCATAGGTAAACATGTACCATGGTGATTTGCTGCACCTATCAACCCATCACCTAGGTATTAAGACCCACATACATTAACTATTTATCCTGGTGCTCTTCCTCCCCCCATACCCGCTGACAGGCCCCAGTGTATGTTGTTCCCCTCCCTGTGTCCATGTGCTATCATTGTTCAGCTCCCACTTATAAGTGAGAACAAGCAGTGTTTGGTTTTCTGTTCCTGTGTTCATTTGCTGAGGATCATGGCTTCCAGCTCCATCCATGTCCCTGCAAAGGACATAATCTCATTCATTTTTATGGCTGCATAGTATTCCATGGTGTATATGTACCGCATTTTCTTCATTCAGTCTATCACTGATGGACATTTGGGTTGATTCCATGTCTTTGCTATTGTGAATAGTGCTGCAATGAACATATGTGTGCATGCATCTTTATATTAGAATGATTTATATTCCTTTGGGTATACACCCAGTAATGGAATTGCTGGGCAAAATGGTATTTCTGGTTCTAGATCTCTAGATCTAGAGGAATCATCACACTGTCTTCCACAATGGTTGAATAAATTTACATTCTCACCAACAGTGTAAAAGCATTCCTATTTCTCCACAGCCTCACCAGCATCTGTTGTTTCTTGACTTTTTAATAATTGCCATTCTGACTGGCATGAGATGGTATCTCATTGTGGTTTTGATTTGCATTTCTAATGATCAGTGATGTTGAGCTTTTTTTCACGTGTTTGTTGGCCACATACTTGTCTTCTTTTGAGAAGTGTCTTTTCATGTCCTTTTTCCACTTTTTGATGGGATTGTTTGTTTTTTTTCTTGTAAATTTGTTTAAGTTTCTTGTAGATTCTAGATATTAGACCTTTGTCCGATGGGTAGATTGCAAAAATTTTCTCCCATTCTGTAGGTTGTCTGCTCACTCTGATGATAGTTTCTTTTGCTGTGAAGAAGCTCTTTAGTTTAATTATATCCCATTTGTCAATTTTTGCTTTTGTTGCAATTACTTTTGATGTTTTTGTCATGAAATCTTTGCCCATGTCTATGTTCTGAATGGTAAAGAATATCTATCTTTAAAATAATCTTGAGTGTGGGAAAGTGTTCTTAAACAGAATATAAAAGCCAAAATCCATAAAGAAAGAAATGGAAAGATCTGACAAAATGAAAAGTAAAAGCTTCTTTCAGCATTATGAAAGACATCCTAAGCAAAATTAAAAGGTATTTTTTGAGGAAATATTTTTTAACATAAATAATAGACAGAGTTCATATCTGTAATATATAAAGACCTCCCACAAATAAATAAGAAGCCACCACCTGCCCAAAAAAGGATAATATATATGAGCAAGTAATTTTTTAAAAGAGATGTTGTGGCCAGGCGCAGTGGCTCATGCCTGTAATCCTAGCACTTTGGCAGGCCAAGGTGGGCAGATTGCCTGAGCTCAGGAGTTTGAGACCAGACTGGGCAACATGGTGAAACCCCGTCTCTACTAAAATACAAAAAAAAATACAAAACAACAAAAAAACCACAAAATAATTAGCCGGGCGTGGCGGTGTACACCTGTAGTCCCAGCTACTCAGGAGGCTGAGGCAATTGCTTGAACCCGGGAGGCAGAGGTTGCAGTGAGCGGAGATTGTGCCGCTGCACTCCAGCCTGGTGGCAGAGCGAGACTCCTTCTCAAAAAAAAAAAAAAAAGAAAAGAAATGTTGCCAATAACATAGGAAAGATGTTCTCAGCCTTTCTTGCAATCAAAGAGAGAATTGTCAACATAGAGAATAAGCTAACTTGTAAAATGAAAAAGGTTGATAATATACACAATTGGCAAGAGGATGGGGGAAATGGGTACTCAAGATATTTGTGGAAATGTAAATGTTATTTTGAAAGGCACTTGGGGAGTAATTTATCAACATTTTAAATGTGCATGCTCTTTGATCTAGCAATTTTTCTTTTAGGAATATATGCTGCAGAAATATTAACACATGCACACAAAAAGGTGCATGAGAAGGTTTATGCAAGACTTATTTTTAATAGGAAGAATTGGCTATCTATTTGAATAGGAAAATCAGAACCCTTATCTATCTCATATCATACATAAAAATAAATTCCAGAAGGATGAAAGATTCTAAATATAGGAAAACAAAACCATACAGACGTGTGGTGAACACTGAAGGATTGCATAGATGTCTCTTTGGTGAAGGACTTTCTGTCCCAGTAAGTCCTTTGAAACAAGCATCCAAAAAGAGGGGGCATCTGTTTAAAAATATTGTGCATTATTAAATGCTATAGATATGCTAAAAAGAGTGAAGTTGATCTGTGTGTATTGTCATGGAAGGATATTTGTGTCGTGTTATATTGCTAACAAAAGAGAAGTTGTATAAAAATGCATAACACACATATACATACATGCATACATTTTATAAGTGCATAGGGACATTCTGGAAAGAAATGCACACGAGGAGAGGGAAGCTGGGTGTGGTACTGTAGAAAGACAACATTTACTTTTACTCTAGATACCTCTGAATTATTTAATACTTTTACATGGAACTTGCATTACTTTTATAATTGAAACAATTTAAAAGAGCAGGAATAAAATGCACTAGAGGAACAAACTTGATGCTTTTTATTTGTTTGGCTTCACCAATATTCATATTACTACTACCACTAGAGACAGTCACTTGGAATTTTCTTTTGTCCAAATGCTGTATAATGTATTCCATTGTATTCCATTTTTCTGAAAATGATCTAATTTACATGATCAAATAGCACTTGATTCTCATTCACACAAACGTCTTGAAAACCAAGTAAGTGAAGTGAGCTACTGACATTTATAGAATATAATCTATATATTAAAATTTCTGGATTCAAGTTCACAAGATTCATTTTATTCCCCGCAAAGGCTGTGGTCACCTAAAAGGGAATGAAATATCTAAGAAGGGAATGAGCTCTGAAAAGTGGAAAGTAGGGCTTCAGAATATGAGAACATCCCTGAAGCCATTTCTTCACAGAATAAAGTGGAGTCAAGATTTGGAAATGCCGGTGGTGAACTGGAGATGTGCCAACAACTTTGTCCTGTGTAAACCAATTTAAAGAAAGTTAGTGTTGGGAGGTGAGGTTTACACCTTCATCCTTTGCTGGCTGATGCTAAGTTAAATCCTTCACCCTCCACTCCAGCAAAAACCCCTGCTCCTTTGAAGTTCTTGCCCTCTAGCTATGCCACCATCAGTTTCTCTTCAGCTCCCTTACGTATTGACTTTCTCCTCACTGTCTTACTTTCAGTGAAGACTTTGCTTTCTATTCTTCCCAAATTCTGCTGTCATCTGGAGACTTCAGGGTTTGTTCGGATAATCCTTCCAACCTCAGGGGTTTCCAAATCAGTGTGCACTGGAAACATCTGTAAAAGTTTTTCAAAGTGTGTATTTCTGAGTTTTGCCTACTACATCAGAATCTCTCAAGGTGGGGGGCCTTAGCTTCTGGAACGTCTAAAACCACCACAGATTATTCTAATACAGTCAGAACTGTGAATCACTTGTAGCCTTGCTCTTTGTCTGCCTCAACCTGTAACTCTGCATTCAACTTTCCTGGCTACGTGGTGGACATTTTCATTACCGTAGCTGCCCAACAGGTTCTTCTTTCCAGCTGCTCAGATAGAGTCGATTTATCAAGAGAGAGGAATTGCAATAAAGAGTTTAATACATATAGAGCCAGCTAAATGGGAGATAAAGTTTTATTATTACTCAAATCGTTTCCCCGAATATTCAGAGCCTAGGGTTTTAAAAAAATAGTTCGGTGGGCAGGTGGTTAGGGAATGCGTGTTGCTGATCAATTGGGGATGCAATCATAGTGGTGTGGAGAATGGTCTGGGTGGAACCATCCAGTCATCAGAAATGCAAAAGTCTGAAAAGACATCTCAAAAGGCCAATTTGATGTTCTACAATAGTGATGTTATTTACAGGAGTAACTGGGGAAGCTGCAAATCTTCTGACCTCTGGAACAATGGCTGATAATCGTTTAACTATGCCTACATCTTAGCAGAATTCAGGGCCCTCTCATTCTCCTAACCTGGTGGCTTTTCATTAGTTTCATAAAGGCAGGTTAGCTCTTTGGGAAGGGCTACTATCATTTAAACTATAAACTAAATTTCTCCTAAAGTTAGCTAGTCTCATGACAAGGAGTGACCAAGGGCAGTTTGGAGGTTAAAGGCAAGATGGAGTTGGTTAGACAGTAAAAGATCTCTTTTACCGTCAACAGTTTTCTCATTGTTACAATTTTTGCAAAGGCAGTTTCATTTCTTGAAACCTTACCACGTATGAAATCTTAAACTCCAATAATCCATTCTCTAGTTATGACCTCTAGTTTTCCAACTCACTCTCCTCAATTCTGCTATAGCTAGTCTTCACTGTACTGAGATATCCACTACCTTGACAGCTCCAATTCTTCTAGACTTTTTGTCCCTTACTGGCTTCTCAAAGATCATGTAATTTTCCCTTCTGCTGTACCAGTCCAGCGTAACTGCAACCCTCAGGTATACAAAATTATCTTTACTCTCTGCCTTTGCCCAGTCTCATTTATTCTCTACATTGCAGGCTGAGTAACCTTTTTAAATGCAAATTTAACCACAGGAACTTCCCCCACCCCCTCCAAATTGCCTTGCTTAAGCCTTTAAATGGCTCCCCATAGTTCTTAGGATAAAGTCCCAATTCCACAGTATGCCGTATAAAATCAGCAATAATTTTTGCCCTGTGTACCTTTGTTTCTGGGCTCAGTTCCTACCTCTCTCTATTTCAAAATCTATGCTTCATCTACACTGAGATGCTAGTACCTTCACCCACACTCATCATGATGTTTCTTATTTATGAGCATGTCCTCTCTGTCTGGAACGCCCTCAGCCCTCTTTGCAAGCCTAGCTCCTATTTATCCTTTAAAGACTCCTCTCAGGAGGCATCTCCTCCCTGATGAAATCTCAGAGGTGACTTAGTTTTTAAAACTCAAATTCTCTATGCACTTTATATTTGGTACCTAGACCCAGGGTGATATTAAAATATTGAGCAATCAGATACCAGTGCATGCTGGTTGTGCATCAAACCTGCTCAGGTAATAAAATATTGTAATATTTAAACAGTCTCTCTCCTTTCCTGTCTCCTCTTTCCCTCATTGGTTCCACTTATCAGCAAAACCCTGGGCAACTGAGCTGGGGCAGAATCAGCAGCTGAAACTTTCATTGTGCACCAATAAAAATGTCATTAGAAACCTTGAGGCTTAACTTTTTCCATCCTCATGCATCATTGCTAAGGGATTCCTTCAGACCACTTCTATATTTCTGCCTGCTCCACCCTGGTAATCAGTGCCTTACATACAATGGTAGGCTCTGGGTTAGTAATAATATCTTTTCAAGAAAGGTGACTGATAAGAATTTCTCAGGGACACACCTAAGTAAACCAAAACCCAAGGTCAATATATTACAGTGACAAAAAGGAGATTTGTTGGACTGAAAGAAAAAAATCCCAAGTTAGAGATGTGTTTCACTTTCTCTCTTTTTTGATATGAATAGTTTCTATATATAGTTGTCATACCTACGAAGAATGTAATTTTTAGAGGACCAGGCCATATTTATCTATTTGCCATGTTTAAGATAGTGCTAGAGATATGATAGTTATTCAATAAATGTTTGTTGACTGACTCAATGAATGAAAGGATGGATGTATCATTCTTTAGTAGAGATGAGCAATTATTACTTGGTAAAAGAAAGCAGAAACTAAGAAGGATGTTATACTTCTACTAAGAATACTTCTACTAAGAAAACTATAACAGTTGGAGGGAGCAATTTAAAGTTGAGCTGAAATTCTTTAGTATTGTTATCTCAAGTGCCACAATAAGGAATTCATTCTTTTGTACTGTGAAAACTCACTTGTGTGATACCTAGCATGTAATCCCAAACCATTTGCATGCTGTTCAAAGAATTGTTCTGCATATAGATTGGTTTGTGTACCCATATGTATAAAAATTCAATTTAAAGGAGCAGCAGAATTAGTCAATGAGATTGAAGGTTCTCTTCAACATTCACTTTAGATGAAAGAGGAAGTAGCCCCATACTCATTTGTATGTTTAAGGAGGGAAGCTGGAGGAGGTCTCTGATGCATGTCTTGCAAAGAATAAACAATATTAACATTTTTCCTGTTTATCATTGTTTTCTCTCTTGCTTGCTCTCTTTACTGCAGATGTTGTGGCTATTTCTTGATGGTTTTCGGGCTCCAGTTCATTAAGATTACTGCAATTGGTGCCTCTGCTGAGGATTTCACTACTATCTTTCACCAGCAGGTGCATAGCAACATGAACATGCTTCTAAATCACATTTATGCTTACTTCAAAATTATAACAGCTGGATTATCTGACTCTGTACTGTCGCTCTTGTCAAATAAATAAATTAACCCCTAAATCTCTTCTACAGCAAAGCCAAAATCTGTTCCTGTAAACTTTCTAAAGTTAAAATACAGGGGTTTTTCTCCTGTATTGTTTTAAGCAGGGTAAAAATACTGAATTTAAAATATTGGAAAAATATTAGATAGACTCAACCATGAAATAAAACTGTTTTATATTTCCCCATAGCTATCTTTTCACATGCAGGGTAGGTCTCTCTTCATTGATCGGTTTCCTTTTATTACATAGTGTTCTGGGAGAAGCAAAGTAATCTTGAGCACCATAAGTGTAACCACCCAAGGGGTTCACCTTGCCCGCTGCCTAGACAGAGCCGATTCATCAAGACAGGGGAATTGCAGTTGAGAAAGAGTAATTCACACAGAGCCAGCTGTGCGGGAGATCGGAGTTTTATTATTACTCAAATCAGTCTCCCCGAGTATTGGGGGAGCAGAGTTTTTAAGGATAACTTGGTGGAGGGGGGGAAAGCCAGTGAGTCAGAAGTGCTGATTGGTCAGAGATGAAATCATAGGGAGTCAGAGCTGTCTTCTTGCCTCTGAGTCAGTTCCTGGGTGGGGGCCACGAGATCAGATGAGCCAGTTCATTGATCTGGGTGGTGCCAGCTGATCCATCAAGTGCAGAGTCTGCAAAGTATCTCAAGCACTGATCTTAGGAGCAGTTTAGGGACGGTCAGAATCTTGTAGGCTCCAGCTGCATGACTTCTAAACCATAATTTCTAATCTTGTGGTTAATGTTAGACCTACAAAGGCAACCTAGTCCCAGGCAGGAAGGAGGTCTGCTTTGGGAAAGGGCTGTTACTGTCTTTGTTTAAACTATAAACTATAAGCTACGTTTCTCCCAAAGTTAGTTCAGCCTATGCCCAGGAATGAACAAGGACAGCTTGGAGGCTAGAAGCAAGATGGAGTCAGTTAAGTTAGAACCCTTTCACTGTCTCAGTCATAATTTTGCCAAGGCGATTTTGTAAGGGTCAAAGAAACTGTGAACTTTTGGATTAAACTTGCAAAAATGCTGCCTTGATGAGGACTGTTTGTCTTTCTTGTCTTCTGATATATATCAATTTGCAAACTAAAATAGAACCTTTAAGGCCTTTCTGATATCTGTTTGAATTCGAAATGGGATACAGCTCCCAGATTCCTTTATCTGACATTCTAACTCATAGGGGTACTGCTCAAAGCTGCCAGAACATGTTTTTCATTCCGTAAGTGTCAACTGAGCCCTTAATCCTCTTCGAGTTGGTTAAAGAAGTTAGTGCGGGAAGTAGTGTCATGAGAAGGAATCCCACAGACTTGGAACTAAACAGATTTAGGGGGAATTAGTTAGGTCCTCTTGAGATAATGCAGGGTTGCTTTATCTAACTGGTCACTCCTTTTACATGACTGATAGAGGATGAAAAAAAATGTCTCTGAACTTCTCAATCTAGATTTATTTTTGCAGCTTAACTCAGCCTTGGCTCATGTGCCTGCCCATCTCCATTATTAGAGTCAAAGAAGAGTTTTTGGTGTGCGATTTTTCCTCTGGAATCAGATAGAGAAAGATAAGCAGATGAATAGAGCTTTGCATTTACTTGACAACAGAAGAGCAAAAGACAAATGGCGCCAGACGTGGTGGCTCATGCCTATAATCCCAGCACTTTGGGAGGCCAAGGCTGGTGGATCATCTGAGGTCAGGGGTTCGAGACCAACCTGGCCAACCTAATGAAAACCCGTCTCCACTAAACATACAAAGATTAACTGAGTGTGGTGGCACACACCTGTAATCCCAGCTACTCAGGAGGCTGAGGCAGGAGAGTCGCTTGAACCGGGGAGGCAGAAATTGCAGTGAGCCACGATCATGCCATTGCACTCCAGCCTGAGTGACAGAGCAAGACTTTGTCACAGAAAAAGAAAAAGAGAGAGAGAAAAAAAAGACAAATAGAAACAAAAGACACCCTTGTGCAATTGTGTCTTTCTTTCAACAATTTGTCAACACATGTGTTTGGATTGTACTCATCATTGGTTTATATTGGACAAAGAACACCCTTATCAGTTCCTGTGTTGAAAAGAGGGCAAATTCATGTGAACTGGAGCAATCTTTACATGGAGTAAGTGCAAAAGGAGACCTTGGCTACTTATAATACAGAATCTTCCACCTCGAGGGTCAGCATACTAGGGTCTGCCTGTTCTGGTAAATAAAGTTTCATTGGAACACAGCCACATTCATTCATTTATATGTTGCTTATAGCTGCATCTAAGTAGTTGTGACAGCAGTTGTATGACTCACAAAGCTTAACATAATTACTGTCTGGCCATTGACAGAAAAAGTTTCCTAACCCTGTTCTACCCAACACAGATCAGGAAGAGATGCCATGGTCCTGAGAGGTGGTCAATAGATATGATCACTTTTTGGGAAACATTTATAGTTTAAAGTTTAAAAATGTTAGTTGCAGACAATTATTTAGAAATTATAGCTGTATATCAGTTAATTAATTTGATAAAATTAATATATATACTGTTTATCAATATAAATAGTTTACATTATGGATTTGTTTTACTGTATTATTCAGACTTTGTAGTCACTGGAAAGGTATAGAAACGAAGGCACTATCTAAAATGATAGTAATAATTCATATCAGTCAATAGCATTGATTGGGCACTCATTTGGAACAGAACTCTATTCCAGGCCCAAGAGGAAGAAGGGAACAGCCCAAAAGAAACAGATGCTGTTATAACTGAGGATCTTACTAAATGGTCTAATTAAGAAGCTGTTGTATATTCCTGCAGTGATTCCAGGAAACTCATAAAGTAATATAAACCCATGAGAGCAAATGAAAAGAGCTCAGAATCTAGGACAGAAAGATAAGGGATGAATTGCCTGTATGTCAGTCACCTAGATGCTTTTGCAGGCCTTCATCCTGTGGATTTGCCCTGATTCTTTTGGTTTTTCAGGAATTTGTTTAAACATAGATTTCATACTTTGGCTTTTGACTTTCATCTTGCTGATTTTTGCCCATTGGTAAGTATATTGAGATTATTTTGGAACTTGTATCTGAAGTTGAATGTAAAGACATTTTATTCTGACATTTCCTGAAAAATATATGCATGACTTGTATGTCTTCATCCAAGTGATAGAGGCACAAGAATCCTAGAGGTAGCTGTGATCTTAGAGGCGATCTAGAGCAAGCTTTCTCAAACATTAATTTTCATCTGGATAAACTGGGGATCTTATTAAAATGCAGATTCTAATTCAATAGGTCTGGAGTGGATCCTGAGAAGTCTGCAGATGAGACTTTGAAGAGCAAGGTGCTAGAGGATCAGCTGGTAAGAATTTGTTCTGCAATATCTCTGAAGATTTTCATGTAGCTTCATTGTGAATATTCTTAAGGTACACAAAGAACTCACAACCTTCAAGGCAACCCAGTTCATCATGGAGAATTTTAATGGTTAGAAAATCTTTATGTCGTCAATATTATACCTTGTGAAGTTTTCGTTTGTTTGTTTGTTTGTTTTGAGATGGAGTTTTGCTCTTGTCACCCAGGCTGGAGTGCAATGGTGCAATCTCGGCTCACTGCAGCTTCAGCCTCCCGAGTTCAAGCAATTCTCCTGCCTCAGCCTTCCGAGTAGTTGGAATTACAAGTGTGCACCACCATGCCTGGCTAATTTTTATATTTTTAGTAGAGATGGGGTTTCCCCACGTTGGCCAGGCTGGTCTCGAACTCCTGACCTCAGGTGATCTGCCTGCCTTCGCCTCCCAAAGTGCTGCGATTACAGGCATCAGCCACGGTGCCCGGCCGTGAAGTTTTTTATGATGAATTTAATTTCTTGTAAATTTAATAATGGTTGGTATTGAATTGCCACTTTTGAGATTATCAGCCAATTCTTTCTTCTTGGCCAAATTTAAGCCCTCTAGGAGACTCTGTATTATAAGTGGGGTGTTGTCCAAGGGAATTAACTAGTGATGAGAGATTGGATTTGGAGCTTCACTTAGTTGCTGGCTGACTACTTCGCTTTCCCTATATGCTTCCTTTTCTTTCTCCTTCTCTCCAATTTCCTGAATTGAACACACATCATACGTACAGTTTATCATATGTACACACATTAATACCAATTGGAGGTATTCAAGCCCCAGGATGGTATGCCATCTGACCTCAGTGGTGTGCTGGTAAATGATTAACAACTGTTTTTGGGGGTGAGGGTGTGGAATAGTAACACATTACTATTAAAGTTAAATGCTTGCCAATTTCCATGGTGTAAATACCCCTACCATCGCTTATTTCTAACTAAAATTCTTAAAAAATTAATAGCCAGTAGGAATCTCCAGTACAGCTCCATCTGACCCCTTATAGTAAACAACAGTTAACATTTATAGAACACTTACTATGTAAGAGGCAATATGTTACACATTATACATCTGGCCTCTAACAAAATTAAAATGAGACCCTATTTATTCATTCAACAAGTCACGGAATTTCTTTCATGGTAGGTGCCAGAGAAATAAAGATGAATGGGAATCAACCTCTGCCCTAAACCTATTCATGGAGTCTAGTGGGAGAGACAGATACATAAATAAATTACAGTGCAACATAATGAATAATGGGACAGATGGTGAAGGTAACTGATTTAGTACCCATTTTGGTCCCTGCTGGGGGTAAGGGAAGTGGAAGAGAGGCCATTTCCTTTACCTTCTTGCAAAAGCCCATGCTTGCCATGTCAAAACATCTTTTGTGAATACATTTTATGTAGATATTCTTTATATCTAAGGGAATTGAAGAGCATATCAGTTTCTTTAAAAAGAAAATTTTTGACATGCATGTTACATCTTAGAATTGGGTCTAAATTATCTGTCATATAGGCTTCTGAAAGAGAATATGGAATATAGAGAAGAAACCTTTTGAGAAGTGACAATTTGCAGACCTCAGGAGTACTATCCTTATTCAAATTCAATTTCATTTTAGAAAGCTTGAAGGCATTGGACTGTTACGGAGATAAAAAGCCAAGTATTAATCTTTGAGTTAGTATCTTATTCAAGATGTTGAACCTGAGAAGAGTTTGCAGAACTCTAATTCTTTTAAAACTAAAGATCAAGCAAAAAAAAATTTTAAGAAATGGTGACTTGATGGCTACTTCCCATTTGATTATTGCTAAAAATTAATGTAATTTATTACAACCACTGACTGCTTATTTATTTTATTGCCTGAAGTCCTTTATGGAAGTAGGATGGGCCAAAATAATAAAATACTATTTTATTTTGCTTCCAAGCTTCTTTGCCTCATTACTCTATTTGTCTATCACTTTTCTATTGGCTTACACAGGCCAGAATTATATTTTAGCATTATGATCGGAGTATGAAAATAGGGTTTGGGGTATATCAAAAACCAATCTTGATGTGACAGAATGGTGTGCCAGGAAACAAAGTTGTTATGCTTCTTTCTCTTCTGTCTGTCCTATGTGGACCTAGCATGAGTGAGGTGATTATTTAGTGCAGAATTCTTGATATTTCACGAGGAACCCTACTGAGCAAGCTTGCTTTGGTTTCTCATAGGATTGAGGAAGACAGAATAAAGAATGATGCTTTGAAAAGAGAACAGTGAGGGACCTAGCAACCAGTCACAACCTCCTAATTCCCTGCAAGGCCTTGGGGATGCTGTGCTGAAATTTTTAAATACAAAATGGCAGTAAAGGTTTACATTTTACAGAGTTAGTATGAAGGGGAAAAAATGTAAATGGGAAAACTCAGTAACTGATGATCAAGTTCATTGATTGGATATATTTCTATATTATTAAATGATTTACTTTTATGTTTATTTTATATAGCTTTTCATTTGGTTTTACTTTTCTATAGGCCTTTGTAGATGAACAAGTCTCTCTGGACTGTTATTCAAAAGATGAATTTATTGACATTTTAATGTTGGCTTTTTTTTTTCTGCCGAATAATAGTCAAATGGGGAAGATACTACAAGTTAGGATGACCAACAAATTTACCATTCAAACCAGGACATTCTTGAGAATGAAAGGAGGTGATGTTATTAATATACTATAATAATTATTCTGGTAGATTAGGAATAAACAGACTGTCAATTAGCAAACTGGAATGTATGGCCATCCTAACTGTGGGTCGTTTAATCACGCCATTTGGTTACCATTGGATTTCTGTTTTTTTTTTTTCTTAAGCTCCAGCAGAATAAATGCCATGGAATTTCATTGAAACATCTGAAAAACATGAAGTCATGTAGTTTTTACAAAATTGCCTGGGATTCGCATGTGTTCATATCATGGAAATTAGAATAGGGTCAAGAAATGGTAATTCTCTCCCTTATGACTGAAACAAGAGAGTGAGAAGAAGCCTTCCAAAGTTAGATGATCCTTTTTCTAGGTCATTACTTCCCTGAGCTTATGTACCTACATTCCACAGGGCTCAGAAACCTTTCGCTACTCTATATTCCTGTTACAAATGTTGCCTGAGCCCAGACTTTTCTCATATCTCACCTGGGCTATAGCAAAAATCTTCTTACTGATCTCCCTGTCTACAGTCTTTCTACATGTCAAATCCTTTCTCCATATCATAGCCAGATTGGTTTACCTAAAATGTAAAGCTGACTATATCACTCTCTATTTCAACATTTTCCAGTAGCTCCTATTCCCTACAGTACAAGATCAAAATCACTTTGCAGGGCATACAAGACCCTCCATAAATTTATTCCTGTCTAATTCTTCAGCATCACTCTTTAGCAACAATAAATTGTTTCAATTTCTCCATACACACTATGATATCTTTTACTTTTATTCATTTTTGAACTTATCTTCACATGTAGAAAACTGTGCAAATGGGGTCTTCCCCCACAGGAGGAAGGATAGTGTTTGACTCTGAGAATATCTGAATTCATCACTTGTCATTTATCTTTTATGTACATACAGCAAAATTCACTCCTTTTGGTGACTATTCTATAAGTTTTGGCAAATATACACAGTTATGTAACCACAACCACTACAATCAAGTTCCAGTTTCATCACTCTCCTCTCTTCTCGCAAAATGATCTTGTTTGTTACCTTTGTAATCAAGCCTTTATTCCCTGGCAACCACCAATCTGTTCTATACCCTTATAATTTTGCCTTTTATAGGATATCATGTAAATGGAATGATGTAATATATATGTATTACTCAGCATAATGGAGACTCATCCTTGTTGTTGCATGTATCAGTATTTCATTCCTTTTTATTTTTGAGTAAATATTCCATTGGATGGATGTACCATATTCTGTTTATCCATTCCTCTGTTAAGGAACATTTGGGTTGTTTCCAGTTATGGGTAACTATGAATAAAGCTGCTATGAACATTTTCAAACAGATTTTCCTGTGAACACAGGTTTTTATTCCACTTAGACAGAAGCCCAAGAGTAGGATGACTGGGTTGTATGGTAAGTATATGTTTATAAGAAAACTGCCAAACTATTTTCCAAAGTGGCTGTACTGTTTTGCATTCCCACAACCAATATATGAGGGTTTCAGTTCCTCCACATCCTCAACAAAATTTGATATGGCCAGTATTTTTAATGTAAGCCATTCTGTTAGGTGTGTGTAGTATAATTTCATTGTGGTTTTCATTTGCATTTTTATAATGACTAATTACATAGAGCATCTTTTCATATGCTTTTATGCTGTCTGTATATCTTCTTTGAAGTGTCCGATCAAATATTTTACCCATGTCTTTATTGAATTTTTAGTGTTCCAATTGTTAAGTTTTGAGAATTCTTTATATATTGTTACTGAAATTCTTTTCTCAGAAATATGATTTGCATATATTTTTTCCCATTCTGTGGCTTCTTTTCCATTCTCTTCACAGTGTCTTTTGTAGAGCAAACATTTTCAATTTTGATTAAGTTTATGAATTGTTTCTTTTAAGCATCAGGCTTTTGCTGTCATATATAACAGTTGTCCGCCTAACCCAAGGGGTATTAATTTGCTAGGGGTGTTATATACCACAGACGGGGGTGCTTAAACAACAGAAATTTATTTTCTCACAGTCTGGAGGCTAGAAGTCCAAGATCAAGATGTCAGCAGGTTTGGTTTCTCCTCAGGTCTCTCTTCTTGGCTTCTCTTCTCACTGTGTCCCACATGGTCTTCCTTTTGTTAGTGCATCTTCGTGTTTGTGTATTAGTCAGTGTTTCTTAGAGAAACACAACTAATAGGATAAATTTTTATATATAATATATATATATAATGTATGATTTATTATGAGGAGTTGGCTCATGCAATTATGGAGGCTAAGTCCCACAACCTGCATTCTGCAAACTGGAAAGCCATTGGTGTAGTTCAGTCCAAGTCTGAAGATCTGAAAACCAGGGAAACTGATGGTGTAAGTCTCAGTTGAAGGGTGGAAGAAGACTGATCTTCCAACTAAATAGGCAGAAGGAGCAAATTCTCCCTTCCTTCAACTTTTGTTCTTAAAAGAGTGGATGATGCCCACCCACAATGAAGAAAGTAATCTTCTTTACTGAGCCCACCAATTCAAAGGCTAATCTCATCCAGAGACACCCTCACAGACACACCCAGAAATAATATTTAGCTAAATATCTGAGTACCCTGTGATCCAGTTGATACATACAATTAACCATCACAGTCCTAATTTTCCCTTCATACTCTTCTTATAAGGGTACCAGTCATATTGGATTAGGCCCCATGCATATGAAATCATTTTACCTTAATTTGCTCTTTAAAGATCCTATTTCCAAATAAAGTCATATTCTGAGGTACTGGGGTTTAGGACTTCAATGTATGAATTGAAGGGTTGTCACAATTTAACTCATGACACAGGTCAAAGATTTTCTTTTATGTTTTCTGCTAAATGTAAATTATTTTAATAGAGAAATTGTAAAGTTATTGGTGAGAACAGAGACTGATTCGCTCAATGCTGTACTGCGAATGCCTAGCACAATGCTTGGTATGTAAAAATGCACACCAAAAGCTTGCTGAATGAATGAGTGAATGAATGTGGATCGCATTCATTATTCCATTTATGCTCTTCGAATCTCAAAAAATGCTCGTAGCTGCCCTGCTGGAGGACTTTTATGGTATTTAATGATTCAAATTATTGCCTAATAACTTATCAAGAACTATTCAAAATTGCCCCAAATGGCAATATCTACTAAAGACAACCATGAGCTTACTCTATGACTCATCAGTTTCATTCCCGGGTATATACCCTACAGATTCGTACATATGTTCACCAAGACACAAATACAAGAATGTCCAAAACAACACCACTTATAAAAGACAAAACTGGATGCATCCAGAATGCTCATCAACAGAAAAATTGATACATTTTGACATATTCACAAAATGTGACACTAGACAGAAATGATACTATGGTTTGGATGTCCTCTCCAAAACTTATGTTTGAAATTTAGTTTCCATGGTGACAGTATTACGAGGTGAGACTATTAAGAGGTAATTAGGCCATAAGGTGCCTACCTTCATAAATGGATTAATATTATTATTGCAGGAGTGGGCTCTTGGTAAAATGATGAAGTTCAACCCCCATCTTTTCTCTGTTTTATGTGCTCATTTGCCCTCCCACCTTCTGCCATAGGATGACACAGCACAAAGGCCTTTGCCAGATGCCAGCATCTTGATATGAACTGTCCTAACCTCCAGAACTGTGAGAAATAAATTTATTTTCTTTATAAATTATCCAGTCTGTAGGATTCTGTTATAGCAACAGGAAACAAGCTAAGAAAAATAACAATAAATGTATTACTTATATATGCAACAACATGAATGTATCTTAAAACATTGATCAAGCACAGACAAAAAGAACACAAATTTCATTACTTCATTTATGTAAAGCTAAAAAACAGGCAAAACTTACCTATGGTTATAGAACTCATGACAGTTGTTACCTTTAGGGAAGAGGGAATTCGGAGAGAATATTAGGGGGCTTCTGTGGTGCTGGTAATGTTCTATTTATTTACATGGGTGGTAGGTACATGTAGGTTCACTTTGTAAAATATCATTGAACTCTGATTTATTATTTGAGTTTACTGTAAAGAATTATGCCATATGGACATGACCTTGTTATTTCTGTACAAACTGTGAGAAGATCTGGGAAGGTATTTTACTGAGCCTTATTAAAAAACAAAGCAAAATAGAATATAGATTATTTTCCTATTTTAAAATGTTATCTGTTTCTTTTTCCCTTCTAAGTTTTTTTTTACATGGCTTCAACATCAAACTTCGTTGGCTGTGTGGATACAAATCGGGAAAAGGCAAAATATCAGCACAAAAAGGGAAAGCTCCTCTTGGAGAAGTTCTGAGGAAACACTAGGATCTGGTCAAACTTATATGGTCTTATCTTTTGAGTGCCCATAGCCTGGTCACAAGTGGCAATTCAGGTTATCACACAAAGTTGAATTTGTCATACCAGCCGCCTTTCTTATTAATAGTAAAGCCACTGAACTATGTACTTTTTCACTGTTGATCTATTTGTGATTTGCACTCAAATTTCACTAGTGGGGAAATTTCTTTGTAAACAGGTGCTCAGCATCATGTTTCTGAAATGTTTAGGTATGTTGTGCAAATTGCTACCCACCTAGAGAGGTGGTACATGCTAATTTAAAGTTGCCTATTATAAAGTCATTATTTCTTGGTACTCTTAGGGCACAAGTGGAAGTGATAACTTTTGAAAAATAAGGTTGTTGGCTGGGCGCGGTGGCTCACGCCTGTAATCCCAGCACTATGGGAGGCCGAGGTGGGCGGATCACGAGATCAGGAGGTCGAGACCATCTTGGCTAACACAGTGAAGCCCCGTCTCTACTAAAAATCCAAAAAAGCCAGGCGTGGTGGTGGGTGCCTGTAGTCCAGCTACTCGGGAGGCTGAGGCAGGAGAATGGCGTGAACCTGGGAGGCAGAGCTTGCAGTGAGCCAAGATCGCGTCACTGCACTCCAGCCTGGGTGACAGAGCGAGACTCCGTCTAAAAAAAAAAAAAAAAAGAAAGAAAAAGAAAAATAAGGTTGTTGAACATCAAGAGATGCCCTGTGTGATGTGTGTGTGTGTGTGTGTGTGTGCATGTTTTGAAAGACAAGAGCATTAAAATTAATGTCTGTTCTAAGAGTTCCTCACTTTGATGGATATATCTGGAGCAATTAAGGAGATTTGTTCTCCTAAATCGAAAGTTTTACTCAATTATCCTTTTAAATTAATCCAAAGTTTTACAAGAAAGACAGGAAAATATAAAATGCTGATAAATAGTATCATTTTCTTTTATTTTTTCTTTTTTTTTGAGACGGAGCCTTGCTCTGTCGCCCAGGCTGGAGTGCAGTGGCTTAATCTCAGCTCACTGCAACCTCCGCCTCCCGGATTCAAGTGATTCTCCTGCCTCAGCCTCCCGAGTAGCTGGGATTACAGACACCCACCATCAGGCCTGGCTAATTTTTGTATTTTTTTTTAGTAGAAACGGGGTTTCACCATGTTGGCCAGGTTGGTCTCGAGCTCCTGACCTCAGGAGATCTGCCCGCTTCAGCCTCCCAAAGTGTTGGGATTACAGGCGTGAACCACCGTGTCTGGCCCCATTTTCCTATCAGTATGCTTTATCATATATTGTAATCTACTTTCTAAATGCCCATATGAAATTATCTCCGGGATGATCTAATCAGTATTTTAGCAGTTGGCTGTTTCTGTGGCTATTGGAGAGAAAAAATCAAAGATGGACTTGACGTTCTGTGATGCTATGCCAGTAAGTGAACATGAAAAAAGTCCAATAGTCAATTTGCTATCAAACTACCTAGTGACTACATTGAGCCCCTAAGTTCCTTTTAGATTCTTTTCAAATACAGAACTTCCAGTAATGACGGCAAAGTGAAGTGGTTGTGTGAAACTTTGTACAGTTAATAATTATAAAATCTAGGAAAAAAAAATCTCAACAGTTTAATTTACTGGAAGGTATGTAAGAGCAGACAGAACAGAAGAAGGAGAAAAGCTTACTCTTGAAAAGCTGCAATTAGAGGGGGAAGAATTGCAAATTTGTGACTTTCTTTTCTGAGGATTTCCCCTCCCTCCATGGCTAGAGCAGAAAAAAAAAAAAAATTGACAGCAGGAAAAAATGCAAAGCTGGAAATGCAGGTATGGATCTAAGGAGGGAAATTTTGGAAGCAAAGGAGTGAAACACAAAATCTGAGCACTAACTCTACCCTAAAGCTGGCTGATTGTTAAACTATGCATATGTAGGGGAGATACCAGGGCATCTGTTGGAAAAAACAGGCAAGGCACAGAGAGGAATTTACCCCAGAAAAACAGCTGCACTGGGTGAGATTTGTGTTTTCTGTTTAAAAAAAAAAATCCAAGTGCGTTTCCCAACCTATGCAGGTGGCTGAAAACTGAAGTTTTACTGGCTTGATGTGTCAGAGGACAGCAGAGAAATTTAGGGAAAAAATTCCAAAAGCAAGAGAACTAAACAGAGGGCGAACCCCAATATCTGAGTGTAAGCTATGCTGAAGTCCTTGGCTGACCAACAAGATATTCAGGTGCAGGTGAACTCCCAGGAAGCCAGGGTAAAAATAGTAGCATCAAGAAACTGTAAGAACTGAGCAAATATATCAGCTGCTGTACATCACAGGAGAGACAGAGTTTGCCATTTGAATTCATACGATTTACCTATAGGGCAACAAGAAAACCATCCTCAGAACACAATATAATCCAGAATCACCAGAATGTATCTATAAAGTCCAATTTTAGCACAAAATTATAGATATGCAAAGAAACAGGAAAGTCTTACTCACATTCAGGAAAAAACTATTCAATAGAAAACAAATGCATCAGAATGGGTCTAAATGTTGGGTGTAGCTGACAAGGTTTCAAAGGTGGCACTATAAATGTATGCATAGAGTTAACAAGAGAAATGAAATTAGTGGGTGAACAGAGAAAGAATCTCTGAGAGAAATGAAAACCATTTTAAAAATGAAAATTCAAGAATTCAAAAGTACAATACTGGAAATGAAAATTCACCAGATAGGCTCAAGAGCAGGTTGGAGATGAAGAAAAATAATAGTGAACTTGAAGATAGATCAATTAAAACTATACAGCTCAAAGAAGAGAGAGAAAAACATAGAAGAAAAATAAGTGGAGACTCTGACTTTTGAGACAAAATCAAGAAGAGAAGAGATACTTTAAAATGTAATTTAGTAAGAATTAATTTAAATTAATTTAATTAATTTTAATGTAATTGTTTTAAATGTAAATGGACTAAATATTTCTATTAAAAGGCAGACATATTGTGAGACTGGATACAAGAAAGAACTATGTACTATTCAGAAGAGACACACATTAAATATAAGGATATAAGTAGGTTGAAAGATAAAAGATGGAAGATTATATATAAATCAAACTGTAAGTATAAGAAAACTGGTGTGGTTAATTTAATCAAGTAGATTTCTAGACAAGATGCATTATTAGCTTCAAAAAAACCTTCATAATTATAAAAGTGTTAATATATCATGAAGATATAACAATTATAAACATATAGGCACCTTATATTAAAGCTTCAAAATACAGTAAATGAAAACTGGCAGAGGCAAAAAGAGAAATAAACAAATGCACAAACATTTAGAAGTTTCAACATACCTCTTTCAATAATTGGTAGAACAACTGGACTAAAAATAAGTAAATATAAGGAAGATCTAAGTATCAATTTTAATTACCTTAATTAGGACTCATGGAACATTTCCCTCAACAATAGTGCAATTCCCATATTTTTCAAGTGCCTGTGGAACATTCACCAAGCTAAGCCATATACTATGACATACATTAGTCTTAACAAATTTTTAAAAATTGAAATCATATACAGTGTCTTTCCCACCATGAAAAAATTAAATTAGAAATCAACAATATGACATCTTACAAATTCTCAAATATTTGGATACCAAAAATTGACTTCTAAATAACCCACAGATCAATTAGAAATTTGAAAATGTCATATGCTGAATAATAATGAAAACATATCATTGCAAAATTTATGAGATGCAGCTAATACAGTGCTCAGAGGAAAGCTTAAAATGTTTGCATTAGAAAATAAGGAAACCCTAATATCAATACAATTTTATTCTACTTTCTAAAGCTAAAATATGAAGAAAAATTAAAACCAAAGTAAGTAAAAGTGCACAAATATTAAAGACGATAGATGTTTTAATGAAATGGAAAATGGATAAGCAATAGAGAAAAACCAATAAAACCAAAGTTTGGTTTGTTGACAAGATCCAAAAAATCGGTACATGTCTAGTTAGACTGATTAAGAAAAGAAAGAAAAGATACACTATAGATCTTTCAGGCTGTAAAATAATAATATGAGAATGTTATAATAAATTAATGCCAATACATTTGACAACTTAGGAGATATGGACAAACAAATATATCAAAAGGCACAAATGATCAAAATTGATGTAAGAAGAAATATAAAAATCCAAGTAGCCACATCTACTGAAAAAATTGAATTTGCAAGCAAAAGTCTTCCTACAAAGAAAATTCCAAACCTAGATGGTTACATGGATGAATTCTCTCAAACAAGTAAGGAATAAATAACATCAATTCTTTAAGGTAGGTCAGCTGAGATTATCCAGTCTGAGGAACAGAAAGAAAAACAAATGAAGAAAAATGACCAAAACTTCAGAGACCCGTGAGACATCAAACGTAACAACAGATGCATAATGGAAGTCCCAGAAAAAGAGGAGAAAAAGAGAACAGTTAGAAAGAACTTCTGAATAAATAATGGCTAAATTTTTTTTTGCAATTGATGAAAAACTTTAATCTCACATGCAAGAAGCTCAATGAATTCCAATTAAGATAAACTGAAAGCAATCCACACATCATAATTAAACTGTCAAAAGCCAAAGACAGAGCCCACGAAAGCAGCAAGAGAGAAGGCAACTAATCAAGGTATCTTCAATAAAATTGATAGATCAGAAACCATGGAGGCCAGAGGCCTTGGGATGAAATATTCAAAGTGCTAATAGAAAAAAAAAAATACATGCCAACCAAGAACTCTATATTCAGCAAAACTATCTTTCAAAAACGAAGGAGAAAGTAAGACAGTCCTAGATAAGCAAAAACTGAGAGAAGTCATCACTAGCAAACTTGCCCTACAAGAGCTAAAATGAGAACTCTTCATGCTGAAATAAAATAAAACTAGAGAGTAACTTGAATTCACATGAAGAAATGAAGAGGACTGGTAAAGATAAATACAGAGGTAAATATTGAAGAGTATAAATATATATTTTGCTTGGAACTCTTTCTTTTCACCTTTCTGATTATAAAAACAATATAATGCGGGAATTCGAAATCTGTATTAATGGGCATACACTGAATAAAATATAATTTCTATGATAATAGCAGCACAAAGGTTGGGGGAAGGATAGGATCTATGTAACAGCAGAGTTTTTGTATACTATTGAAATTAAGTTGGTATTAATCTGAGTTAGATTGCTGTATGTTAAGATGTTAATTGTGGACAGGCGTGGTGGCTCACGCCTGTAATCCCAGCAATTTGGGAGGCCGAGGCGGGCAGATCACCTGAGGTTGGGGGTTTGAGACCAGCCTAACCAACATGGAGAAACCCCATGTCCACTAAAACTACAAAATTAGCTGGGCGTGGTGGCACATGCCTGTAATCCCAGCTACTCAAGAGGCTGAGGCAGGAGAATCGCTTGAACCTGGGAGGCGAGGTTGCAGTGAGCTGAGATTGTGCCATTGCACTCCAGCCTGGGCAACAAGAGTAAAACTCCGTCTCAAAAAAAAAAAAAAAAAAAAAAAGATGTTAATTGTAATACCTATGGCAACCACAAAGAAAATGACTCAAAAAATATAGTAAAAGAAACAATAAGGGAGTAAAAGTGATACACAGTAAAGTGTTTACTTAGCACTAAAGAAGATAATAATGGAGGAATTAAGGAACAAAATGACAGGACATATAGAAAACAAACAGCAAAATAGCAGATGTAAATACTATCTTATCAGTAACCATATTAAATGTAAATGGATTAATAACTCCAACTAAAATATACAGAGATAGGCAGAATGGATAAAAAATGATGCAACTATATTCTGTCTATAGGGGGCACACTTCATATTCAGACATATATAGGTTGAAAGCAAAAGGATGAAAAAATATGTATCACGGAAACAGTAACCAAGAGCAAACAGGAGCAGGTATACTAATATCAGACAAAATAGACTTTAAGATAAAATTGTTATTAGAGATCATGAAAATTTTAGTTCATGATTTTAGTTACTAAAATGTCAATCCATCCAGAAAACAACATAATTATTACAATGCAGGTGCCTAACAACGGAGCCCGAAAATACATTGACTTCAACATTCAAGTCTTACTATTTGAGCAAAAAAAAAACAACAATTAACTTGAAGAGACATACGGGCAATTCAGCAATAATTATTAGAGACGTCAATGCTCAACTTTCCGTAATGGATAGAACAACTAAAGAAAAGATTAGTAACGAAGTAGAGACTTAAGAAACACTGTAAACCAACTAGACTCTGTGGAGTGGAATATAGTAACAGTGGAATATATCTTCTTTTTCAGCTCACGTGGAACAGTCTCCAGGATAGACCACATCATAGGCCACAAAACAAGCCTTAATCAATTTTGAGAGATTGAAATTATACAAAGTGTGTTCTCTCCCACAATAGAATGAAATTAGAAATCAATAGCAAAGGAAATTTGGAAAATTTACAAATATGTGAAGTTAAAAAAACTCATGCCTTAATCACCAATGGGTCAAAGAATAAATCACAAAGGAAATTAGAAAATATTTTAAAATGAATGAAAATAAAATACAGGCACATCTTATTTTATTGCATTTCATTTTATTGTGCTTTACAGATATTGCTTTTTTTTTTTTTAACAAATTGAAGGTGTGTGTCTCTGTTTAACATTTTGGTAATTCTCAAAATATTTCAAACTTTTTCATTATTATTATATGTGTTATAGTGATCTGTGATCAGTAATCTTTGATGTTACTATGGCAATTGTTTTGAGGCACCACAAACTGCTCCCATCTAAGACAAAAAACTTAATCGATAAATGTGGGTGTTCTGCTCCACTGACCAGCTGTTTCTCTGTCTCTCTTCCTCTCTTTGGTCCTTCCTATTCCTTGAGACACAACAATATTGAAATTAAACCAATTAATTACCATAAAATGACCTCCAAGTGTCCAAGTGAAAGGACGAGCTGCACATCTCTCACTTTAAATCAAAAGCTAGAAATGATTAAGCTTAGTGACAAAGGCACACAAAGCCCATAAAAACTAAAAGCTAGGCTTCTTACACCAGTTAGGCAAGTTGTGAATGCAAAGGAAAAGTTCTTGAAGGAAATTAAAAGTGCTACTCCAGCGGAAACATGTATGATAAGAAAGTGAAAACAATCTTATTGATGATATGAAGGTTTTAGTGATCTAGATAGAAGATCAAACCAGCTACAATACCCTTAAGCCAAAGCTGATTCCAGAGAAAGGCCCTAGCCCTCTTCAATTTTATGAAGGCTGAGAGAGGCAAAGAAGCTGCAGAAGAAAATTTGAAGCTAGCAGAGGTTTAAGGAAATAAGCCCTCTTCATAGCATAAAATTGCAAAATGAAGCAACAAGTGCCAGTGCGGAAGCTGCAGCAAGTTATCCAGAAGATCTAGATAAGATCATTGATGAAGGTGACTACACTAAGCAACACATTTTCCTTATAGACAAAACAGCCTTATTTTGGAAGAACATGCTATCTAGGACTTTCATCGCCAGACAGAAGTAAATGCCTGACTCCAAAGCTTCAAAGGACAGGCTGACTCTCTTGTTAGGGGCTAATGTAGCTGGTGACTTTAAGTTGAAGCCAATGTCCACTTGCCATTCTGAAAATCCTAGGGCTCTCAAGAAATATGCTAAATCTACTCTGCCTGCGCTCTTGAAATGAAACAACAAAGCTTGAATGACAGCACATCTGTTTACAGCATGATTTACCAAATATTGAAAGTGCGCTATTGAGACCTACTGCTCAGAAAAAAAGATTCCCTTCAAAATATTACTGCTCATTGACAATATAGCTGGTTACTCAGGGCCTCTGATGGAGATGTACAAGGAGATTAATGCTGTTTTCATGCTTGCCAACTAAATATCCATTCTGTAGCCCATTGATCAATAAGTGATTTCAATGTTCAAGTCTTATTATTTAAGAAATACGTTTCAAGAGGTTGTAGCTGCCATTGATAGTGATTCCTCTGATGCATCTGGGCAAGTAAATTGAAAACCTTCTGGAAAGGATTCACCATTCCAGATGCCATTAAGAGCACTTGTGATTCAGGGGAGGAGGTCAAAATAGCAACATTTACAGGAATTCAAGACGTGGATTCCAACCTTCATGAATAACTTTGGAGGGGTTCAAGACTTTGGCAGAGGTAGCAACTGCTGATGTCATAGAAATAACAAGAAGAGTAGAATAATGAGTGGAACCTAAAGATGTGACTGAATTGCTGCAATCCCGTGATAAATTTGAAACAGATGAGGAATTGCTTCTTATGAATGAGCAAAGGAAGTGATTTCTTGAGATGGAATTTACTTCTGGTGAAGATGCTGTGAACGTTGTTGAAATGACAATAAAAGATTTAGAATATGAGGCCAGGC
The DNA here is from genome assembly GCF_006542625.1 of Nomascus leucogenys. Lineage (NCBI taxonomy): Eukaryota > Metazoa > Chordata > Mammalia > Primates > Hylobatidae > Nomascus > Nomascus leucogenys. Next base: position 85,310,085 of record NC_044406.1, read on the forward strand.
ACAGTGGCTCACGCCTGTAAACCCAGCACTTTGGGAGGCCGAGGCAGGCAGATCACGAGGTCAGGAGATCGAGACCATCCTGGCTAACACAGTGAAACCCCGTCTCTACTAAAAATACAAAAAATAAGCCAGGCATGGTGGCGGGCGCCTGCAGTCCCAGCTACTCGGGAGGCTGAGGCAGGAGAACGGCATGAACCCAGGAGGCGGAGCTTGCAGTGAGCCAAATTGGCGCCACTGTACTCCACCCTGGGTGACAGAGTAAGACTCCGTCTCAAAAAAAAAAAAAAAAAAAAAAACATTTAGAACATTATATAAACTTAGCTCATAAAGCAGTGTCAGGGATTGAGAGGATTGACTCCAATTTTGAAAGAAGTTCTCCCGTGGGTAAAATGCTATCAAATGGCATTGCATGCTTCAGAAAAATCTTTTGTAAAAGGAAGAGTCAATCAATGCCACAAACATCATTGTTGTCTAATTTAAAAAATTGTCACAGCACCCCAACCTTCAGCAACCACCATCATGATCAGTTAGCATCCATCAACATCAAGTGAAGACCTTATACCAGCAAAAAGATTATGAATTGCTGAACGCGTGGATGATCGTTAGCATTTTTCAGACAATAAAATACTTTCAAATTAAAACATGTAATTTTTCTTTAGACATAATGCTATTGCACACTTAATAGACTACAAGGGCCGCAAGGACATTTGCCAGTATAAACAAATTTCCTATATGGGGAACTCCTAGTCTTGGGATGGACATCTAGGTACTAGGTCTTTCGCCAGGTAAAAGAAGTATCCTTGGGCAAGGCGCAGTGGCTCACGCCTGTAATCCCAGCACTTTGGGAGGCTGAAGCCAGTGGATTACCTGAGGTCAAAAGTTCGAGATCAGCCTGGCCAACATGGAGAAACCCTGTCTCTACTAAAAATACAAAAATTAGCCAGGCATGGTGGTGTGCACCTGTAATCCCAGCTACTCGGGTGCCTGAGACAGGAGAATCGCTTGAACCCAGGAGGCAGAGGTTGCAGTGAGCCAAGATCATGGCACTGTACTCCAGCCTGGACAACAGAGCAAGACCCATCTCAAAAAAAAAAAAATGAAGAAGTATTCTCTGCAAGGCACACTGTAAACACTCATGGTCTGCTCCCCTTTCTTTTCTGTTAGCACAGGACTGCTAGCTGCTCTGGTACTGGAATCCCAATTTAGCTGAGGGCTCTCACAACAGCGTGATATACAGTTAATATATAAAAATCAATTGTGTTTCTATATGGTTGCAACAAATGGTTGGATAATAAAATAAAAATATAATTTATTTTAAAATAACATCAAAACCAGGAAATACTTTGGGATAAATTTAACAAAAGATTATATGGCTACTGAAAACTTTAAAACAATTTTAAAGAAATTAAAAAATACCTAAATGAAATGAAAAAGTACCTAAATGACTTAACATTCAAATATGGGTAAGTTCAATATTACTAAGATGTTAATTTTCCCCAAGTTGATGTATAGATTCAACCCAATTCCAATCTAACTTTTAGCAAGATGCTTTATACAAATTCATGTAAGTTAATTCTAAAATTCATAAGAAAATACAATGGCTTAAAAGGGTCAAACAATTTTAAAAAGAATAAAGTTGGGTGACTTATGCCACCTGATTTCAGAACTTATAAAGCTCCAGTAAAGAAGATAATATTGCTTTTGTGAATGGATTGACATGTAGATTAGTAAACAGAAACAGCCCAGAAATAGAGTCAGTCATATATAGCCTATTGATTTGTAACAAAGGTGGCAAGGTAATTCAATGGTGGAAAGAAAAATCATTTCAACAAATTGTGCTGAAACAACTGCTTATCTGTATGGAAAAAAAACGAATATTTATTCCTACCTAAAACCATACTGAAAAATCTAAACAAACCATACAATTAAATATAAGAGTTAAAAGTATACAAATTCTAGAAGAAAACGTAGAAGACATCAGAGTAGGCAAAATTTTCCCAGAAAAGAAGCATAAACCACACAAAAACAGAGACCTTGGAAAATGTCAAAAGCTTTACTCTTTGAAAGCTATCATTTAGAAATGAAAAGGTAAGCCACAGAGTAGAAAACAATAATCACAAAACATGTCAGACAAATGGCTTTCATCCAGAAAATAAAATAACTCTTATAACTCAATGATAAGAGGAAATTTTAATATAAAATGAGAAAAATGTCTGAATAGACACTTCACAAAAGAATATATACCAATGGCCCAAAACACATAAAGAGATGCCCAACATCTTTAGTTATCAGGAACATGCAAATTAAAATGACAGTGAGATATTACTATATCCCCAACAAAAAGGCTAAAAATAAAACTGCAATACTAAATATTGGAGAGAATGCCAGAGTACCTGAAATTCTCATATACTGCTGGTGAGAATATAAAATTGTACAAATATTTGGTAGTTTGACAGTTTGTTTTAAAGTTAAGCATTCACCTTTCACACCTCCTATCTAGTCCATTCCTAGATATTTATTCAAAGAAACAAAAATGTTTATTCACATTAAGGTGGCTCACGCTTGTAATCCCAGCACTTTGGGAGGCCGAGGCAGGCGGATCATGAGGTCAGGAGATCGAGACCATGGTGAAACCCCGTCTGTACTAAAAATACAAAAAAAGAAAAAATTAGCTGGGCGTGGTGGCGGACGCCTGTAGTCCCAGCTACTCGGAGAGGCTGAGGCAGGAGAATGGCGTGAACCCGGGAGGCGGAGCTTGCAGTGAGCCGAGATTGCGCCACTGCACTCCAGCCTGGGCGACAGAGTGAGACTCTGTCTCAAAAAAAAAAAAAAAAAAAAAAAAGACTTCTATATGAATGTTTATAGTAGCTTTATTAATTGTTGTAAAAACAAGAAGCAATCCAGATATACCTGAACTTGGAAATGGATAAACAATCTTAGGTGTATCCACACAATGCTATACATAATACCCAACAAGAGAGAATGAGCTATTAACACCTGCAACAATATGGGTGAATCTTCAACACATGCTGAGTAAAAGAAGCCATACACAAAACAGTGCGTATGTTATGTTTTTATTTATATTAAATTCTGGAAAATACAAACTGATCCCTATTGATAGAAAGCATATAAGGTGGTTGCCTGGGTTTGGGGTGGAAATGGTAATGAACTGTAAGGGGGTATGAGGGAACTTTTTAGGGGTCAAAGAAATGTTTTTTTTATCTTGATCATAGTAGTGGTTGCACAGGTGTATATATTTGTGAGTACCTCATAGAACTGTACACTTAAAATGAGTACAGTTTATTATATACACATTATATCAATAAAATTGCTCAAAAATGAAAAAAATACTGTATGATTGAAGTAACTATTTTTATCTGATCATCTGATAATGGGCACATTATTAGGGTAGTTGTTTTCATGTGCCCAACATCCCTTTGCTCTTCTTTCAATAACAACAGCTTCATATTCCTTTAGGTAACTACCCTCCAGCAAGACTTTCAATCTTTGTCATTTTAATTGGACAGATTCCATCTTCCAGATTACAGATTTGGGAAATGTGATCCTGTGGGCCTGGTAAATCAGAGTCAAGGTAATTAGGTCAGCAAGTGCCTGTGACCCAAGGATGCGATAACTGCCAAAAGTTTGCTGGGGCTGTTGGGAACAAGTAATTTCTTTTCCTCCTGGTAGACTGTGAAATCACATCTGAGTCATTAGAAGAAATTGAGTTCTGATGATATTTTCTGAAGTCCTGAATCTAGCTATGCTTAAAGTAACCTTGCAAGATACTCTAGTTATTTGGGCCAATCAATTTATTTCTTTGCTTAAATTTATTTTTAAATGTGTTGCTGTCATTTTCAATAGTTAATACAAAAATGAAATCAGTTCTATGAGTTTTGACATTTGTCACAGTTGTAAATTGTCAGATTTTGTAGAGATGACCTAAATTGTATTGACAAAATAATCTCTTCTCCCGCAACCTGGCAGCTATGATGTACATGAGGAATTTATAAGCCTACAAGAAAAATAGAGTTGGGGAACCATAGTGATCTACAGAAGCAATTATGAATATTTTTAAATGTATAAAAATAAATTTATCAGTGTACTAATGACTATATTAGTCGTAATTTATACTGTGTAGTAAAGAATTTTCCCTTGCCCAAAGAGGTCTGGCCTTTGTTCCTGTCTCCTGGGGAGGTAACCTTTAAACCCTTGCAGTTCCTTAAAGTGATACGAGTATGTTTGTTATTCATGGTGGGGCCCTCAGATCACACTTGATAGTTTATGCAAATGAGGTGACTCATCATGGGTCCATTAGACCATGTGATATCAGTCTGATCTCCAGGAAGTTGCTGGAAATTGAGTTCAACCACATGGGCAACCAACCAATGAATTATGCCTATATAACGAAATCCTAATAAAAACTCTGGACACCAAAATTTGCCAGGCGTGGTGGCACATGTCTGTAATCCCAGCTACTTGGGAGGCTGAGGCAGCAGAATCGCTTGAACCCAGGAGTGGGAGGTTGCAGTGAGCCAAGATAGGGCCACTGCACTCCAGCCTGGGTGACAGAGCAAGACTCCGTCTCTACAAAGCAAAATAGGCCGGGTGTGGTGGCTCACACCTGCAATTCCAGCACTTTGGGAAGCCAAGGCGGGGGCGGATCACCTGAGACCAGGAGGTCAAGACCAGCCTGGCCAACATGATGAAACCCTGTCTCTACTAAAAAAGTACAAAAATTAGCTGGGTGTGGTAGCAGGTGCCTGTAATCCCATCTACTCAGGAGGCTGAGGCAGGAGAATTGCTTGAACCCGGGAGGTGGAGGTTGCAGTGAGCTGAGATCACGCCACTGCACTCCAGCCTGGGCAACGAGAGCAAGACTCTGTCTCAAAGAAAAAAAAACAAAAAAACAAAAAAACTCTGGACACCAATGCTCAGGTGAGCTTTCCTGGTTGGAAATACTTGGTGTGTATTATCACACATCTACATTGGGAGGGTAATGCCTACTGACTACAATGGAAGCTTTGTGTTTAGGACTGTCTCATACTCTGCACTATGTGTTTCTTCCTTTGTGGCTGTACTCTTCTCCCTTAAAAACTATAACTGTGGGTATAATAGCTTTCAGTGAGTTCTAAGAGTCCTTATTGTGAATTATGAAACTAAAGATGGTTTTGGGAAACCCCTGAACATGCAGCTGATGTCAGAAGTAAAGACAGTCTTGGGGACTGTGCCCTCTAACTTTGTAGTTATACACTAAATCCTTGAAGTTGGTGTCAGAAATCTTGGGCAGTATAGGCAGTCTGAAGGTTTGGGCTCTCAAACCTCATGGTTTGTCTAACTCTGGGTATACACACTTAATAGTAAATGGTTCTGTACAATTAATTTATATTTATTATTACTTACTTCCTGGACACGAAGGATTACCTTCCTCAGAGGTGAATTTGCCCCCATGAAGCTAATGCAGCTTATGCTTCAAGGCCCCTCATTTGCAGGAGCACCTTCTAAGGCTTGAGTGTTTACATGACAACGTGTTCACATGGTCATATGTTTTTGTAAAATTTGTAAAACTTGCAAAAGTAGGATATTTAACCTCATTTGGTTCAGGCTACTGTGCATTTTATGTCTAGTTTTATATTTATAATTTTGTGTTCTTTTCTTAAAAGAGAGCCTTCCAAACTTCAAGCCAATAAAATTTGATCCATCCCTGATCTTCTCGCAAAATTATCAGACAATGGCAAATTCATTTTGCTCTGTTGTGGATAATATGCCTACTAAGTGACAATTTGATGTGTGTGTGTGTGTGTTTCCCTCCATACTGAAAAGTACTTTTCTGATTTTAAGACTCTAAATATCAGTGTAGTGCCTTTCTATTTTCAGACAGCATCATGATTCCAGAAAACATTTCATGTGTCTCAGTCCTTTTCTTGCTAAGGGATGCAACTCCAAGGTCAGGGTTCATGTTCTCTCTTTTATGGCTGTATTGTAAAACCATTACTCTTCCTCACCTATTTGCCAATCTTTCCTCAACCATTTGCTTTTTTTTCTCTTATCAAATTCCCTTCTTTTTAAACTATCTCCAACAGAAGTAACCCATATAACTAAAACCAAATTCTTGTGGCTGTAGAAATTATGCCAAAGTAAATTCTTGCATGGTAGAATCTCACTTAAGAAACCTCTGCCTCCTGGGTTCAAGCAATTCTCTTACCTCAGCCTCCTGAGTAGCTGGGATTACAGGCGTGTGCCACCACACCCGGCTAATTTTTGTACTTTTAGTAGATATGGGGTTTCACTGTGTTGGCCAGACTGCTCTTTTGAACTCCCGACCTCAAGTCATCCAACTGCTTCAGCCTCCCAAAGTGCTGGGATTACAGGTGTGAGTCACCTTGCCTGGCCCCTCTCTCTATATTTTTAAACAGCTCTAATTTAACCTATTTTATTTTTAAAATAAAGGGAAATTATTTTATTTTCATGCTTTTGTAAGACTTTTCACATAAATACAATCATGAATTGGAGAAAAATCTTTTAACACACTATATAGCTTAACGTATAGTTGAAAAATATGATATCTTAACACCACATTTTTGTGGGTAAATAATGCTCCACATAAATGATCTGTTCAACAGATACAAACACACACACACAAACACACACACACACACACACACTCTCTCCCTCAAATTGCAAATCAGTAGGCATGTTATCCACAAGAAGGCAAAATAAATTTGCAAGCTTCTGGTAAATATAGTTTTTACCATATGCCAGGAGCTGAGTTATTTCTTATAACTGAAGTTTATTCCTTTGAAAGCCACAAGCTTAATTTTGGGGGAAGAAGTACTTCTAAAATATATGGCATGGAGAGACGTCTTCTTAAATAAAAGCCACTGAACATAATTTAGGTTTCTGATTAATCAGGCTCATCAAAGTGAACATCAACTATGGTGCTAACTTGTACATATTACACTGCTTTCAGAGCCAGTTCATGTATTTCAGACTCTCTGGCCCTATGATAATGCTGTGGTTTCTGAGTTCCTTTCTCTTCTCTCTCTCTCTCTCTCTCTGTCTGTCTCTCTCCTTCATTAGTGCCATCCACCACTGTCAACTATAACTTCATTTTGTGGTCAGCACTGCCTCAGTCTAACAATACCACCTTCACACACAATTCCAGTGTACTACTTCTAAACTCTTATGACCTAAGAAATCAGAACATCACTTTTGTTTGAATTCTGTGTAAAATAGGAGTAAACAGCTCTAAGGACCTAGGGGGAGGGAGGTCCTCTGACTAAATCAATGTATATTCTTGCAAGAATTTCATTATATATAATTGGGCTTCATAGAAAATATTGTAGTTTCTTCCTGATTTTTATCTATACTTTGGATTGAGTTGCCAAATAATAACTCTTTAGGTAAGAAATATATTCCTGAAATTGAAAATATTCTGTGTGTTAAGTAGAGTACATGCCATTGCAGTCATATATGCTCTTCTTATTCACAGTACACGAGTAAGGCTATAAATCATCTCACACAAACCTTGGAGATTAGGAAAATACAATGGACTTCAAATGTCAGATCTTTATAAGATGGTATTTGACTAGCTGTATGTGGGCAAAGTAAAAAGTTGTTTATGAGTTCTAAAGAGTTTGGGAAGATCCGAAAGTCTAATCCAGATGAACTAGGTACAATCTCATGAAGGTAGGACTAACATTGGGATTCAGCAAGTGAACTGAACCCTTATTTTATTATCTTGTAGCTGAGAATAGCAATTCTCAAACTCTTTTTGCCTCATGATTTTCCACACTATCATGAGTAACAATGGTTTGCTAGAGATTCTATTGGGAAAAAAGTATCTTTCTTATGTCAGAATACTTTTTGTGGCAATTCATCCAACTCAAAGCAATTTAAATAACGAAGATAATTTATAATCCTATATAGCTGAAAATTCCAAAGTAGTTTTAGGTAAGGCTTGATCCTGCAGTTCTATCAAGTCCCAGAAGCCACTATTTCTTTTGATGTTTCTTCTGTCTTCCTTGATTAACTTGTCATCATAAGACTTATTTCCTTCATAGCCCCGTGATGGCTGTCAGCAGCACCCCAGCATACATGTTTCCTTTTTCATATGCAGCAGAAAAAAGTAAGCATTTTTGCCTTAGCATTTCCAGCAAAACTCCTCAGATTCACTAATTGCACTGGCTTCACTCACATCACCCCTTGAACCAATCTACATGGGTTGGGGGAAGGAACGAGCTTAATGGTTTCACATGTAGTTTTCCTTTCTAAATGTATCAAACTCAAATGCCTATATAAGCCAGAACAAAGATATAAATAAAGAAAATGGGCCTGATGTGTACACTAATATATTAGAGAGTCTGTGTCCCATAGAAAAGACTCAGATCCTACTCAGACCCTTGCAACTGATGCCACAGAAAGAAGAATCAGTGTTGGTGGGTATTGTGGCTTTTCAAGAGAAGTTGGAAATCCAGATTTTTATGTGAAGTTTTAGAATTCTTTATTTAATTTCAAACTCCTTATATACTATACCACAGGCCTACAAAAAGCATCTGCAGATTGAATCCAGACTATCAGGATGCAACGTATGTCCTAAAGAACAGAATGCAATGACCTGCTGTTCCAAGGATTCTGGTCCAATGAATGACTGTCTTTCTCATTGTCCATTAATCAACTGGCATTTTAGTTTTCTATTTTAGTCTCTGTGAGCTTGCTTAATGGGAATTCTTCCCTGAGGGACAAATCCTATCTTAGTGGACCAACCAAATCAAATTTCTAAACCTACCAGGATGAGAATCAAACCCAGGAAGTAATGCAATTACTAAAGTCTTCACCATCTTTCATGGATCATGAAAGCCAGCCCAATAGCCCTCCCTGATTCACTGTGAGTCATTTGCACCTTTCTATCCAGGTTGTAACACCTTTCCTTCAAACAAACAAACTGTACTATGAAAGACCCCCCAACATGTCTCCTCTTAGCAATGTGTTATTTTTGCTATAGTATGATTTGATTCATAAAATTTAGATTTACTCCGAACTTCTGAAAAAGGCACCAATTATATAAAATGAGGTATACTTCTATATTTAATTTCTTTTGTCCTAAGTAGACATGGAAATGTGTAATTTGGGAATATTTTGGTTACAAGTATCAGAAGTCAAACGCAAACTAACTTAAGTAAAATAAAGTGGATGTAATGGGGAATGTACCTCTGAAGTCAGAGGGGCATTTCATTAGCTGTAGACACAGCTAGATCTAGAAGCTCCAATTCTTTCTCTACCTCCCACTTCTACTTGTTTACATTCTCACAGAGCCCCACCCCCACTCCCCATAGAGGCACAGGAGTGAGAGAATGTGACCATCAGCCACCCCAGAGGTGTTTTGCAGCAATTTCAGCAGAAATACTGTGGCTAGCCTGACTTTAATCATATGCTCATCCCTGGACGAATCATTGGGGACAAGGAAAAGGAGTACTTTGGCTAGATCTGGGCCATAAGACCACCCTTGTCTCATAAGACCACCCTGAGATTAAAATAATATAAACTGTGTTTCCCCATAGGAAAGAAGGGTTCTACTCCCAGGAGAAGGAGGTAAGTTTGTGGATAGACAAAAGCAACACAGATCCACTATAACAATTTACAACCTTTGGAATTAATCCTTTGCTTTATCTACTACAGATAGAAACACTATTCTGCTGATGAAGAGGACACATTCAAATAAGTTCTATATTAAATCTAATTAAAACACAATAAAAGAGAATCTTCTACAGTAATGTGAAATTCCTTGGAAAGTACAGTGCTACTTCATTATATAAAACATAGAGATGGAAGAGATCCAGCAACGATGCAGGCCATCCATCAAGTGGTGTATTTTAAGCCTTTCTCCTTCTCAGGCCAGTCTAGCCGGAGTGTCAAATTATGCCACTTATGCCACATTTCTTAACTTAATAATCCTCTCAGTCAGGACATTTTGGGCTGATTGAACATCATTCTAAGCTCATGTGAGTCCACAGCAAAGTGAGATCTCAAAAAACCATTAAAGGACTGGGAGGGAAAGTATAAGTGGTACATGTGGATTCTTATATGAATCTGAATACAATTTTGAGCATTTAAAGTTGTGTACTGCTACGCTATGATGCCAGGCCTTCAGGAAGTGCTCTCTGTAAGCTAGGATGATGTCTCTGAATTGACAAGGAGCAGAAGAGGCTAGTATGAGGCAGTGCTACTACATCTGGTATTCTCTGGTGCCATTGACCAGTCTGGGATTTTGGGGTAGCAGTTTAGAATCACTAATGTCAACTGAGAGCTATTGATGGTGCTCCTCTTCTCCTCAAAAGCTTAGCATTCAGGTGCCTCAGTGCTGAAAACTCTAATTTTAGAATTTGTGTGTTTGGTTTATGCATCTTTCTTTTTCCACAGTCCTCTTTTAAAGTGATCACTGTCCCCAATCCAGAGGTAACATATTAAGTCATTCTGTATATAAATGGTGTCTATTCTATTGTTTTCATCTTGCAGAAGGAACACTTACATATTCAGAGACCTCTTGGAACTTGGAGCTGGGGGTGGCACAAAAGAGTGTCGAGGAAAATTTAAAACTGGCCAGCTTGCCAGAGTCTGGCCCTATTGCCCATCAGTTTCTTAGCCCCTCAAGTGGAGGAGGTCTCTTTAGCTTCACTACAGACTCTTCTAGGAAGCTCCTGATGTGTTAAGGCTACTAGACCTACATGCTTTTCCCTATAGGAGTAGAGGCTGCAACTCTGGAAAAGGTGTAAATGTTAAACAGCCACACTGGCCAGGGAGTTAGGGGGAGTGTGGTCCAACAAAAGGATAGACCCTAGAGCAAGACTCAGGCCGGTTTTGTTTCCGGGGAAGATCAGTAGAGCATATCCCTTAGGACAGAAGTTGGATACAGTATGCAGAGCAGTAATGCTTAGGTTGAGTTATAAGGAATGAGAATTTGGTCAATTACATTCTCTTAATGTCTAATTATCCCTCCTTGTTCTTGCTTAACAAATTCCTCCTCTTCTTTTTAACATACGATTTAAACATTCGTAAACTGTTATCACACCCTTGCTTAGTGACCACTTAGCAAAGCCGCATTTTAAATCCCTTTCATCTTTTATTGTAAATCAACCCCTTTCTTCAATGGATCTTTTTGTTCCCTCATTGCTGGTAAGCCTTTTCTCTTTTCTCCTTTCTTCCTTCCTTCCTTCCTTCCTTCCTTCCTTCCTTCCTTCCTTCTTTTCTTTTTTCTTTTCTTTTTTCTCTTTCTTTCTTTCTCTTTCTTTCTTCTTCTTTCTTTCTTTCTTCTTTCTCTCTTTCTTCTTTCTTTTTCTCCCTCCCTCCCTCTCTCCCTCCTTCCTTCCTTTCTCCTTTCCTTCCTTTTTCATTCTCCTTTTCTTATTCTTTTTTCTTAAATCTTATTCTGGAATTAAAACACTCCAGTTAAATGCAATGCTTTACCTCCCAGGCTGTAGACTTGGTCCTGGGCGATTACCTGCTTTGGTCAAATTCTCCTTCCACTTTTCAGCACCTTTTCTTTATCTACAGAACTGCTATAGGAGTGGATTCCATATTCTTCAATAATTGCTACAATACAGCCCTGTTTCTCAAATTTTATTGTACATCAAAATCGCCTGGGAGTGTTCCTTTAAAATACAATTTATTTTGTTGCAGTTTCCTGATGAAGTAGCAATTCATTAATTACTTCCCCAGTTTTAAAAGAAGTACCCATAGGTAATTGTGATGCAAGTGATCCAGAGGCTACACACTGAGAAACACTGCTATAGACCTTAGAGGAACCAGAAACCGTTCTCCATTAATCACCTATGCTAGTGCTTTGCCAAAGGTGCTGGTGGTGCACACAATAATTTCAGGTGGTCCACAAATGCTATTGATATTAAATTATACAGGATTACATAATGAGAAAGCTTTGCCTTTTACATTCTTTTTCCATTCTCACTTTAGTATAAGTTTGTTTTGAACATTTACCTGACACATTCTAATTAAACTTTTCACAAAGGAAAAACAGACCTCAAAGCCACAGGCAGCAAAATTTAGCTAGATTTTAAGAATATTGTTTTGTTTTCATTGCATTTGCTTTTACTCTTGCCTTCCATTTATGGCAAATGATACTGGTTTGCATTTACTGTAATGACGTAAACTCTCCTTTTCAAATAAATAAAAACAATTTGAGTAATTTAAAGAAAAAATATATTAAATAAATAATAGTAAAATTAGTATGTGTATAAAGCAAAAATTGTGAAGGAAGCTTTTTGGTGGTAAAGAGAGATAATAAACTTGGCAAAGTGATTCACAGAAATCTCAAGTGTGAGAACCAAAGCTGTGCCCAGGTAAAGCCATTAGTTTGACCTTTCTTTTTATTTTGCTGTATCATCTGTTGTCATTACCAATATTTTCGAGTAGGAGATCAATTGTTGTATTGTTGTCTCTTGGTAATATTTATAATTCACCAAAAATCACTTGTGCTGTTTGACTTACACTATCAATTTTTAATAAATCCAATCTTTTCATGGCTATGAGTTCACAATTTTGATATTTGAGTTTCTACTATTGAATGAGGACTCATTTCTTTCTTTCTTCTTTTGGCTATCTGTGAGTCACTCCTATTTGCATAGAACACACTGCTAGACATTGTAGTATAGACAAAGAAATGTAAGAACCATCCTCTAGGACTTTAAAATCTAGTTGGAGAGTCAAAAGGAAAACACACAACAAAAGCTAGTGAAGGGGATTAGAATACGCCATACCAAAATATGCCACTTTTGCATGAGGCTTATTTAGACCTGAAAGCAATTGAAAATCGACTGAGGAATAAAAACGAAATCCAAAGCCCCCCAACTGACTGAGGAGACCCCAGAGAAACCTTGGAAGCTATTCCCGGTCATGATGAGATGGGAGGTTGGACACACCTTGTTATATTCCATCCCTCACTAATGGCCATTAGGCTTTCTTCCCTAAGGGCTAAACAAAGCCAGACCCTTTGAAAGGCTCTACTGCTTATGTCAATCAACTGTCTATGTTGCCTCTCCCTTTTGTGGTTTTGCCACAACAATCAACCAGCATTCCTCCCTGATAAGAGACCACTGTCCATGGAGTGGTTCTGGCCTGTCTGTGGAGAATGTGCAGTAACAGTTTTCATCATTGCTTCACCTTTTGATGTCAGAGGGCCAAATACTCCACCCTCAGATCATGCTAATGCTGCCACTTTTTGTACATGGGACTCATAAAGGGGCATAAGGCTCAAGTGTGCATGTGCACATTTTTCCTTTCATAAATATTCATGACTCCTCCTATAGCTTATTAAATATGGATATTTAGCCACCCTGCTCAGTGTAAATTCTTGTTCCCTTTGCCCCTCTCTCAAAGTGTCTGTTTCTGGCCAGAGGCTATGCTTCCCCGCCTGTCAAAATAGCCACCTTGCAGGCTGCAACCCTTTATGAGAAATAAAGCTCTCATTTCTAAATCTGTGAACCTCATCATTCTTCAGTTGAAACAACAAATGCAGGAAGAATTCTTTGCTCTCCCTTCATCTGCATAAAAGCAGGGCATAAATTTCCCTTTGTGATGGTGTTTTCTCCCTATTCAAGCAAGGGAAAGAAGAGTAACTTTTATCATTGAAGGTGGAGAGTCCATACCAAGATGAGTTTGCATAAACAGACCTGACTAAAATAATCCTTATCTTTTATTACATTCCCTTTTTTTATTATACTTTAAGTTCTAGGGTACATGTGCACAATGTGCAGGTTTGTTACATATGTATACATGTGCCATGTTGGTGTGCTGCACCCATCAACTCATCATTTAACATTAGGTATATCTCCTAATGCGATCCCTCCCCCCTCCCCCCACCCCATGACAGGCCCCCGTGTGTGATGTTCCCAACCCTGTGTCCAAGTGTTCGCATTGTTCAATTCCCACCTATGAGTGAGAACATGCGGTGTTTGGTTTTCTGTCCTTGCAATAGTTTGCTCAGAATGATGGTTTCCAGCTTCATCCATGTCCCTACAAAGGACATGAACTCATCGTTTTTTATGGCTGCATAGTATTCCGTGGTGTATATGTGCCACATTTTCTTAATCCAGTCTATCGTTGATGGACATTTGGGTTGGATCCAAGTCTTTGCTATTGGGAATAGTGCCACAATAAACATACGTGTGCATGTGTCTTTATAGCAGCATGATTTATAATCCTTTGGGTATATACCCAGTAATGGGATGGCTGGGTCAAATGGTATTTCTAGTTCTAGATCCTTGAGGAATCGCCACACTGACTTCCATAATGGTTGAACTAGTTTACAGTCCCACCAACAGTGTAAAAGTGTTCCTATTTCTCCACATTCTCTCCAGCACCTGTTGTTTCCTGACTTTTTAATGATTGCCATTCTAACTGGTGTGGGATGGTATCTCACTGTGGTTTTGATTTGCATTTCTCTGATGACCAGTGATGATGAGCATTTTTTCATGTCTGTTGGCTGCATAAATGTCTTCTTTTGAGAATTGTCTGTTCATATCTTTTGCTCACTTTTTGATGGGATTGTTTGATTTTTTCTTGTAAATTTGTTTAAGTTCTTTGTAGATTCTGGATATTAGCCCTTTGTCAGATGGGTAGATTGCAAAAATTTTCTCCCATTCCGTAGGTTGCCTGTTCACTCTGATGGTAGTGTCTTTTGCTGTGCAGAAGCTCTTTAGTTTAATTAGATCCCATTTGTCAATTTTGGCTTTTGTTGCCATTGCTTTTGGCGTTTTAGACATGAAGTCCTTGCCCATGCCTATGTCCTCAATGGTATTGCCTAGGTTTCTTTCTAGGGTTTTTATGGTTTTAGGTCTAACATGTAAGTCTTTAATCCATCTTGAATTAATTTTTGTATAAGGTGTAAGGAAGGGATCCAGTTTCAGCTTTCTACATATGGCTAGCCAGTTTTCCCAGCACCATTTATTAAATAGGGAATCCTTTCCCCATTTCTTTTTTTTGCCAGGTTTGTGAAAGATCAGATGGTTGTAGATGTGTGGTATTATTTCTGAGGGCTCTGTTCTGTTCCATTGGTCTACATCTCTGTTTAGTACCAGTACCATGCTGTTTTGGTTACTGTAGCCTTGTAGTATAGTTTGAAGTCAGGTAGTGTGATGCCTCCAGCTTTGTTCTTTTGGCTTAGGATTGTCTTGGCAATGCGGGCTCTTTTTTGGTTCCATATGAATTTTAAAGTAGTTTTTTTTCCAATTCTGTGAAGAAAGTCATTGGTAGCTTGATGGGGATGGCATTGAATCTATAAATTACCTTGGGCAGTGTGGCCATTTTCATGATATTCATTCTTCCTATCCATGAGCATGGAATGTTCTTCCATTTGTTTGTGTCCTCTTTTATTTTGTTGAGCAGTGGTTTGCAGTTCTCCTTCAAGAGGTCCTTCACATCCCTTGTAAGTTGGATTCCTAGGTATTTTATTCTTTTTGAAGCAATTGTGAATGAGAGTTCACTCATGATTTGGCTCTCTGTTTGTCTGTTATTGGTGCATAGGAATGCTTGTGATTTTTGCACATTGATTTTGTATCCTGAGACTTTGCTGAAGTTGCTTATCAGCTTAAGGAGATTTGGGGCTGAGACAATGGGGTTTTCTTCTAGATATACAATCATGTCATCTGCAAACAGGGACAATTTGACCTCCTCTTTTCCTAATTGAATACCCTTTATTTCTTTCTTCTGCCTGATTGCCCCGGCCAGAAGTTCCAACACTATGTTGAATAGGAGTGGTGAGAGAGGGCATCTCTGTCTTGCCAGTTTTCAAAAGGAATGCTTCCAGTTTTTGCGCATTCAGTATGATATTGGCTGTGGGTTTGTCATAAATAGCTCTTATTATTTTTAGATACGTCCCATCAATACCTAGTTTATTGAGAGTTTTTAGCATGAAGGGCTGTTGAATTTTGTCAAAGGTCTTTTCTGCATCTATTAAGATAATCATGGGTTTTTTGTCTTTAGTTCTGTTTATATGCTGGATTACATTTATTGATTTGCGTATGTTGAACCAGCCTTGCGCCCCAGGGATGAAGCCCACTTGAACATGGTGGATAAGCTTTATGATGTGCTGCTGGATTCCGTTTGCTGGTATTTTATAGAGGATTTTTGCATCGATGTTCGTCGGGGATATTGGTCTAAAATTCTCTTTTTTTGTTGTGTCTCTGCCAGGGTTTGGTATCAGGATGATGCTGGCCTCAGAAAATGAGTTAGGGAGGATTCCCTCTTTTTCTATTGATTGGAATAGTGTCAGAAGGAGTGGTACCAGCTCCTCTTTGTACCTCTGGTAGAATTCAGCTGTGAATCCATCTGGTCCTGGACTTTTTTTGGTTGGTAGGCTATTAATTATTGCCTTAATCTCAGAGCCTGTTATTGGTCTATTCAGGGATTCAACTTCTTCTTGGTTTACTCTTGGGAGGGTATATGTGTCCAGGAATTTATCCATTTCTTCTAGATTTTCTAATTTATTTGCGCAGAGGAGTTTATAGTATTCTCTGATGGTAGTTTGTATTTCTGTGGGATGAGTGGTAATATCCCCTTTATCATTTTTTATTGCGTCTATTTGATTCTTCTCTCTTTTCTTATTAGTCTTGCTAGTGGTCTATCAAGTTTGTTGATCTTTTCAAAAAACCAGCTCCTGGATTCATTGATTTTTTGAAGGGTTTTTTATGTCTCTATCTCCTTCTGTTCTGCTCTGATCTTAGTTATTTCTTGCCTTCTGCTAGCTTTTGAATGTGTTTGCTCTTGCTTCTCTAGTTCTTTTAATTGTGATGTTAGGGTGCCAATTTTAGAACTTTTATGCTTTCTCTTGTGGGCATTTAGTGCTATAAATTTCCCTCTACACACTGCTTTAAATGTGTCCCAGAGATTCTGGTATGTTGTGTCTTTGTTCTCATTGATTTCAAAGAACATCTTTACTTCTGCTTTCATTTCATTATGTACCCAATAGTCATTCAGGAGCAGGTTGTTCAGTTTCCATGTAGTTGAGCAGTTTTGAGTGAGTTTCTGAGTCCTGAGTTCTAGTTTGATTGCACTGTGGTCTGAGAGACAGTTTGTTATAATTTCTGTTCTTTTACATTTGCTGAGGAGAGCTTTACTTCCAACTATGTGGTCAATTTTGGAATAGGTGTGGTGTGGTGCTGAGAAGAATGTATATTCTGTTGATTTGGGGTGGAGAGTTCTGTAGATGTCTATTAGGTCTGCTTGGTGCAGAGCTGAGTTCAATTCCTGGATATCCTTGTTAACTTTCTGTCTCGTTGATCTGTCTAATGTTGACAGTGGGGTGTTAAAGTCTCCCATTATTATTGTGTGGGAATCTAAATCTCTTTGCAGGTCTCTAAGGGCTTGCTTTATGAATCTGGGTCCTCCTGTATTGGGTGCATATATATTTAGGATAGTTAGCTCTTCTGGTTGAAATGATCCCTTTACCAGCATGTCATGGCCTTCTTTGTCTCTTTTGATCTTTGTTGGTTTAAAGTCTATTTTATCAGAGACTAGGATTGCAACCCCTGCTTCTTCTTGTTTTCCATTTGCTTGGTAGATCTTCCTCCATCGCTTTATTTTGAGCCTATGTGTGTCTCTGCATGTGAGATTGTTCTCCTGAATACAGCACACTGATGGGTCTTGACTCTTTATCCAATTTGCCAGTCTGGGTCTTTTAATTGGAGCATTTAGCCCATTTATATTTAAGGTTAATATTGTTATGTGTGAATTTGATCCTGTCATTACGATGTTTGCTGGTTATTTTGCTAGTTAGTTGATGCAGTTTCTTCCTAGCATCAATGGTCTTTAGAATTTGGCATGTTTTTGCAGTAGCTGGTACTGGTTGTTCCTTTCCATGTTTAGTGCTTCCTTCAGGAGCTCTTGTAAGGCAGGCCTGGTGGTGACACAATCTCTCAGCATTTGTTTGTCTGTTAAGGATTTGATTTCTCCTTCACTTATGAAGCTTATTTGGCTGGATATGAAATTCTGGTTTGAAAATTCTTTTCTTTAAGAATGTTGAATATTGGCCCCCACTCTCTTCTGGCTTGTAAAGTTTCTGCTGAGAGATGCACTGTTAGTCTGATGGGCTTCCCTTTGTGGGTGACCCGACCTTTCTCTCTGGCTGCCCTTAACATTTTTTCCTTCATTTCAACTTTGGTGAATCTGATAATTATGTGTCTTGGAGTTGCTCTTCTCGAGGAGTATCTCTGTGGCCTTCTCTGTATTTCCTGAATTTGAATGTTGGCCTGCCTTGCTAATTTGGGGAACTTCTCCTGGATAATATCCTGAAGAGTGTTTTCCAACTTGGTTCCATTCTCCCCATCACTTTCAGGTACACCAAGCAGACATAGATTTGGTCTTTTCATATATTCCCATATTTCTTGGAGCCTTTGTTCATTTATTTTTACTCTTTTTTCTCTAAACTTCTTGCTTCATTTCATTCATTTGATCTTCAATCACTGATACCCTTTCTTCCACTTGATCAAATCAGCTACTGAAGCTTGTGCATGCTTCACGTAGTTCTCATGCCATGGTTTTTAGCTCTATCAGGTCATTTAAGGTCTTCTCTACACTGTTTATTCTAGTTAGCCATTGTCTAATCTTTTTTCAAGGTTTTTAGCTTATTTGCGATGGGTTCGAACATCCTCCTTTAGCTCAGAGAGGTTTGTTATTACCGATCGTCTGAAGACTTCTTCTCTCAATTCGTCAAAGTCTTTCTCTGTCCAGCTTTGTTCCGTTGCTGGCGAGGGGCTGCATTCCTTTGGAGGAGAAGTGGCACTCTGATTTTTAGAATTTTCACCTTTTCTGCTCTGGTTTCTCCCCATCTCTGTGGTTTTATCTACCTTTGGTCTTTGATTATGGTGATGTACAGATGGGGTTTTGGTGTGGGTGTCCTTTCTGCTTGTTAGTTTTCCTTCTAACAGTCAGGACCCTCAGCTGCAGGTCTGTTGGAGTTTGCTGGAGGTCCACTCCAGACCCTGTTTGCCTGAGTATCACCAGTGGAGGCTGCAGAAGAGCAAATATTGCAGAACGGCAAATGTTGCTGCCTGATCCTTCCTCTGGAGGCTTTGTCTCAGAGGGGCACCTGGCTGTATGAGGTGTCAGTCGGCCCCTATTGGGAGGTGTCTCCCAGTTAGGCTACTCAGTGGTCAGGGACCCACTTGAGGAGGCAGTCTATCCATTCTCAGATCTCAAACTCCATGCTGGGAGACCCACTACTCTCTTCAAAGCTGTCAGACAGGGACGTTTAAGTCTGCAGAAATTTCTGCTGCCTTTTGTTCAGCTATGCCCTGCCCCCAGAGGTGGAGTCTACAGAGGCAGGCAGGCTTCCTTGAGCTGTGGTGGGCTCCACCCAGTTTGAGCTTCCTGGCCACTTTGTTTACCTACTCAAGCCTCAGCAATGGTGCATGCCCCTCCCCCAGCCTCACTGCCGCCTTGCAGTTCGATCTCAGACTGCTATGCTAGCAGTGAGTGAGGATCCATGGGTGTGGGACCCTCGGAGCCAGGCGCAGGATATAATCCACTGGTGTGCCATTTGCTAAGACCACTGGAAAAGCGCAGTATCAGGGTGGGAGTGTCCCAATTTTCCAGGTACCATCTGTCATGGCTTCCCTTGGCTAGGAAAGGGAATTCCCCAACCCCTTGCTTTCCTGGGTGAGGTGATGCTCCACCCTGCTCCGTGAGCTGCACCCACTGTCTGACAAGCCCCAGTGAGATGAACCTGGTAACTCAGTTGGAAATGCAGAAATCACCTGTCTTCTGTGTCACTCATGCTGGGAGCTGTAGACTGGAGCTGTTCCTATTCTGCCATCTTGGAGCATTTCCCATTGGTTTTGTAGTCACTTTCTCATGATTTACCATCCCTTGAGGCCTCTATTAGGCTGTCCTTGCATTGCACTAAAGAAATACCTGAGACTGGGTAATTTATAAAGAAAAGAGATTTAATTGGCTCACTGCTCTGCAGGCTGTACAAGCATGCACTGGCATCTGCTCAGCTTCTGGGGAGGTCTCAGGGAGCTTTTACTTGTGGCAGAATGTGAAGTGAGAGTAGGCACATTACATGGTGAGAATAAGAGCAAGAGAAAATATTGGGGAGGTGCCACACACTTTAAAAAAACCAGATCTCCCAAGAACCCACTCACTACTGGGAGGACAGCACCAAGCCATGAGGGATCCACCCCCATGACCCAAACACCTCTCACTAGACCCCGCCTCCAACATTGGGTGTTACATTTCAATATGATATTTGGGTGGGGACAAATATCCAAACTATATCAAAGCCCAACCCCCGTTTCCTTTGTTAAAATTCTGTAAGCCCCTGAGTCTACTTCTTTGAGTTTCACCTCTTTTCTGTGAACTCCCTTGCACATAAATATTAATGAAAATAGTACTCCTCTCCTTCTGTTAATTTGTCTTTTGTTAGTTTAAATCACAACCCCCCAGGCTCAAGAAAAATTTTTTCTTCCATCTATTAGTAGTTATTGAACACTTCTTAGTTAGCACTTACTATACAGAGCTAAAAGCTTTTCATTCATTATCTCATTTTATCCTCACAATGACCTTCTGAGGTAGGTATTAAATACATACTTATTGAACTCTTACCAGGTGCTTTATGTATGTTCTAAAATTCTCACAATGACCCTGTAAAGTCATGATAATGATCAGTCCCATTTTAATGAGGGGATAATTTTGGCTCCAAAGCCAAAACTCTTTCTGCCTTGCTCTAATCCCAGTTTTACAAATGAGGAAACTGAGGTTTAAAAAGGAAAAAGTAACCTGCTCCAGACCACATGACTGGAAAGTGACAGAACTGGGATTTAATTTGACTCTAGGGCACATATCCTTAACCCTTAAGGTATACTGTCTCACAAAACAATGCACTAACAATGTAAAAGAACAATAGAGCAATGTCATATGGCAGAGCGTGGCAATGATAAGTTTAGCAGAAGAATTTCCAGACATTGTCTTCTTTTCCAGGAGAAAGCTTGTAAAATGTGTATTGTTTTCAATTTCCTTG
Organism: Nomascus leucogenys; assembly: GCF_006542625.1. Taxonomy (NCBI): domain Eukaryota; kingdom Metazoa; phylum Chordata; class Mammalia; order Primates; family Hylobatidae; genus Nomascus; species Nomascus leucogenys. The sequence goes on from NC_044406.1 coordinate 85,331,113, forward strand.
TACAGTGTATTTGCTTTTATACTTTGTTTTGCGGTTTGTTTTTTTGTCAAAATTAAAGGGCAACTAGTTCAACACCCAGACGCCTCAGTGCTTTGGGCCAATTGTCTTGCTGCCCTGATGATACAGATATGCTCGATTTTCTTGTGTTCTATTTGCTGTTTTATCGATGCAGTTATTGATAAAAGAAAGCTCTTTGCCCAGATGCATTCTTTGGCCTTAAATTGGCTTGACGGGTGGACATTACCTTTGGACAATTAACCTCTTTAGTAGCAAAAGTCTTTTCAGATCAGCAGTGCTCACAGTCTATTGATGTTTAAATCTCAAATGCCTCCAAATTAATCTTTTCTCCAGCTTTTGAATACAGCAGCTTTTGAATGTAGCAGCTTTTTGTTTTTCTTTTTGCCTGAGAGGTTCTACATTCTGTTGATATCACGGCTTTCTCCAGTTAAATCAATTTTGTCACTTCCTTTCAAACAAACAAACAAACAAACAAACAAGTAAATAAACAAACCTGTTCCAAATAAAGCCCAGGAATAAGTTAGGCCATGAAAGATGAAGAGCACTTTGACCTGCAGAAGTGATGATTGTGGTGATGGTGGTGTATGGATGTACATGTGGCAGAGGGAAGTGGAAATACAAAGAAAAAAGCAAAATGGCATAGGAAACAAGGAAAGAAAAAAAAATCCAATTATAGTCGGTTTGTTAGAGTTCTTCTCTTTATATATGCTATCTCATCTAGAGATTCCCTCGAAGACAGAGGCTCTGTGTTACTCCATTCAGGAGTGCTGTAGGAAGGAAGGTATTCCATGAGTGGTATTGCATTTGAATATCAAACCAAGATGGTGCTTGCTTTTCAACCCTGAAAAGAAGGTTTTAGGTTCCTGCTCTACTTGGAAATAAAGTACATATTTCCCTTTTATGTAATAGGTTATGTAAATCTTCTTAATGAAACTGAAAGTGCCAGTTGAATACTGTGCGAAAGTGTTCCTTTAAAAATGCTCTTGTGGAGTCACAAAGGACAGGATAATTAAAACTCCTTGCAGAGTTTAGTTCTTTGACCTCTCATTAGTTTCAGCATTATAAATTGCCATTTGTTAGAAGCCTAATTTGATTATTAGCCCCTCTGAGCTTACAGCATGCATTCTGAAGAGTGTTCTCTACGTGACTCAGAATGCACGCTGCTGCTGCATACTGGAGATGGAAAATGGAGGAGCAAATTGCCTTGCTCCTGTGTGTTCATGAGTTAGTCATACTAAAGCGGTTAAACAAAGGGAAAGCAGTCCTTTCCAACATCCACAGTTATGAGTTTGATAAAAGAAACTCAGCGGGAAGTATGACTATTTCATTCTGGAAGCAGCTTTATTAGGTGTCATGGAGGGAGGAGGAGAAAGAGGAAATTTTAGTCCCTATAGTTTTATCATTTAAAAAAATTGACATGTCATATCTCCTTATATCACCCTGCATGGTGAAATAGAAACTTACTTCCTCAAGGTATTTCAGCAAATGATTGCAAAGGTTTAGAGCAGGGGACTACTAGCACACTCATTCTTTGCCTCTCTGGGTAGGTACTGTGGTCTCAGCATTTTAATTAATTTCTTGATATTGCTACTAGGGGGCTCAGCAAGTGTAATCAGGCTTCTTGCCAAAGCCAATGTCCATAAAACAACCTACTTCTATTATTTTTAAGGGAACAAGTTGAATCAGAGGGTTGTAAGAAAGCAGAAAAACACAATAATAAGAATATGGAAATGAAACACCCCCACCCTCTGTGCTTGCCAAATACAAATAACTGAAAAAATTGCTCCCACTGCCTCCATTACACACCAGAAGATCAATTAAGGCAAGCATGAAAGTCTTCAACTTTTCCAAGTTTGAGATTGTGAAAGAGGCTTACATGAAGTGAGAGTTACAGTTCGAAAAATGTGGAAGAACATACAATCATAATAGTAGCAGTAATAGTAAACAGTATATAGTACACTCTCTCTCTTTGTGAACTTCCACTTAATCAGCCACTGAATTAATTGACAGTAAGACCCAGCAAGGAATGGCCATGGTACACTAACTGCTTGTGGCTAATAGAGTGGTTAGGAGTAGTGTGGCTGGAAATATCTAGTTTGCCCAGACATTTCTGCTTCAGGCATTTAAGTTGTAAGCTTACCAAACATTAGTTGAGCTTGTTCCAAATCTATTTATGCCAGTTGTGCATAATAATATAATTATGTGATTTAATTAACTATTATATAAACTGATAAAATATGAATGCAAAGTGAGTTGTTGCTTCTATGAAATCTCGGCTGAATGTCTTTGTAAACCTTAGTTAAAGCAGGATGCTGGAAAAAATCCGTCAAATTTGGCGTGGGTGAGAAAAAAGCAGAAGATAGGAAAATTATAATAGTTTAGGAAGATTCTACATTCAGATAGCTTCACACGTTTTGTTTTTCAGTTTATTTTATGGAAAATTGCAAACATATCTAAAATTAGAAAGTTTACTATAATTAACATGATATACTCATCACCCAGCTTCAACGATTATCTCTACATGTCCAATCTTGTTTTATCTATACCTCACCCACTCTCCTGCCCAATTATTTTAAAGCAAATCTCAGCTATCATATCACTTCCTCTTGTGGATCTTTTAAAGTTCTCATTCCACTGTAAAGGAACCCAAACGGGAAAATATTATAGATGTGGCTTGTATAATAGCAAGATAGCGTGAAACTCCAAGTGTCAACCCATACCTAAGGAAGAGGCTAGAGGGTAGGAAAAAAATCATGGAAATGTGATTTTCCATGACATATCTGTATTGGACCCTAGAAGGGAGGAGATATCCATTAATCAACCTGCTTTTCAAAAAGTATTTGTTAAAATATTTAAAATGTATGACATATTTTAATGATTATTTACTTCAGTTGCTTTATTTGGCTAAATAGTGAACTATTGTACTGAGTCCTACTTACTGATTGCGAAGTTTCTGGCATAAAACCAGGTGATAACGATAAAGATGTAATGTAGCTGACATACTGAGGATGACTTGCATGTCATGGTTAAGATAAACCATTAACTGGGAAATGGCATATTTTCAAAGCTTATTTCGTTTGAATAAAAAGAAATCATGGCTTCTCAGTTAACCGCAACCTCTGCCTCCCGGATTCAAGCGATTCTCCTCCCTCAGCCTCCCGAGTAGCTGGGATTACGGTCATGCACCACCACACTGGGCTAATTTTGTATTTTTAATAGAGACAGGGTTTCTCCACGTTGGTCAGTCTGGTCTCCAACTCCCGACCTCAGGTGATCCACCCACCTTGGCATCCCAAAGTGCTGGGATTACAGGCGTGAGCCACCGCGCACGGCCTAAGGTTTGTTTCTTTTGAGAAATCATGGCTTTGACAGTAGCAAAGTTATCATGTTAATTCAGTTCTTTGTCCAAATTCAACTCCTTCTTTTAGCATAGCCACTCCAGTTCACAATGGTGGCATACTTTAACGATTCTGTGCCCCATGTCTCAACCCCCAGACATATCTGACTGGACTAGGGATACTGATGTCAGTCAATTGCTCTTCCTCAAGAATTTGAAGTAAGATACATAAATCTAGTTAGAAAATGGGAGGGTGACTGACCTGAATGGTTGCTTCAGCCAACTTAGGCCATATGAAAGCAGAGGAGGTGAGTTAAGATGAAGAGAGAGGACACAGAGACAGAGATGCAGAGAGGAGAGAGGCTTTTTCGCTTTTTTTTTTTTTTTGAGACGAAGTCTAGCACTGTCACCCAGGCTGGAGTGCAGTGGCACGATCTTGGCTCACTGCAACCTCTGCCTCCTGGGTTCAAATGACTCTCCTGTCTCAGCCTCCCAAGTAGCTGGGTTTACAGGCACCCACCACCACGCCTGCCTAATTTTTGTATTCTTAGTAGAGACAGGGTTTCATCACGTTGGCCAGGCTGGTCTCGAACTCTTGACCTCATGATCCACCACCTCGGCCTTCCAAAGTGCTGGTATTACAGGTGTGAGCCACCACGCCCGGCCCCAAACTCACTTTTATAACAAAGCCACTTTGTAATAACTAGTCCACTCCCCTGATTATGGCATTAATCCATTGATGAGGACAAAGCCCTCATGACCTGATGACCTCTTATTAGGCCCCACCTCCCAATACTGTTGCGTTAGGATTAAGTTTCCAACACATGAACTTTGGGGCACACAAACTACAGCCAGGTACAAGTAGAGAATCAAAAGGCAGAGACAATAAATCACCTCATAGTTTAAACTAAATGTAGCACTAGCTAGGGTTTCTATGTATGTGTGTATATGTGTACATACACTCATGTGTACAGGTGTGTATGTATGACTATTTAATATCAACCAATACCTATGCTATTTAGAAAGCATTCAGGGCCATGCCAGTTTAAGGTACTTCATTCACATGTTATCTCACACAGGAAGAAAGAATTATCTACTGGCAAACCCGGGCCTAGGGAATAGGGCAGGATTTCATATGTTATTCACATTTTTACTGCTATGCTCCTCCATTATTTCCAAGTTGTTTCAGCCTGAAAAACAGGATTTGGGGTTTTTATTTTGTTTCATTCTCCATGAACCTATTCCAGGCCAGTGCCAGAAGATAATGATTTCCCATACATTTTGTTTATTTATTTATTTATTTTGGCGACAGAGTTTTGCTCTTGTTGCCCAGGCTGGAGTGCAATGGTGCCATCTTGGCTCACTGCACCATCCACTTCCTGGGTTCAAACGATTCTCCTGCCTCAGCCTTCCAAGTAGGTGGGATTACAGGTATGCGCCACCATGCCTGGCTAATTTTGTGTTTTTTGTAGAGATGGGGTTTCACCATGTTGGTCAGAACGGTCTCAAACTCCTGACCTCAGGTGATCCACCTGCCTCAGCCTTAATGAGTAAATGAATTTATTTATTCCTTAATGAATAAATAATTGGTAGCATTACAGATAAAATTCCCTTAATTTAGCACTCTGTTAATTCATCACTTGGGCTGTTAAATGGGTATATTGCTATTGAGCAAAATTTGCTTCATGCAGGACAGAAGGGAGATGATCAAAGCCCTATGCTCAAATTGTAAGAACACACCTTGGCCCACTTGGGTTTAATTTGGGTTCAGATCATAAGCAAATTTGAATCACCCCTGATTTGACCTTAGCCTCTTTTCTATTTATCAGTATTACCTACAATATCCACTCTGCTCTCCTCATGAAATACCCTGAGTGGAAATGTCAGGGAATATTTTGCATTTAGGTGGGAGCTAAATAATGTGTACACACGGACATAGAGTGTGGAATAAGAGACATCAGAGAGTCAGAAAAGTGGGATAGCCGCATGGGGGTGAGGGATGAGAAATTATTTAATGGGTACGATGTACACTATTCAGGTGATGGTTACACTAGAAGCCCAGATGTCACCACTATGCAATGTATCCATGTAACAAAACTGCACATGTACTTCCTCAATATATAAAAATAATATTTTGTATTATCTTACAAATAACGGTCTGTAAGAATTTCAAAGTCTCCAGTTTGAGGAAAACTTGGAAGGGTATTCAGGGAGTATGGTTAGAACTTTTGTTTTGCAAATAGCTCTGTCCAAGCCTAGCACTAGTCAGGCCCACTTTTTCTTTTATTTTTTTCATTTTTCTTTTTTTTTTTTGATACTGAGTTTCACTCTTGTCACCCAGGCTGGAGTGCAATGGTGCCATCTCGGCTCACTGCAACATCCACTTCTCAGGTTCAAGCAGTTCTCCTGCCTCAGCCTCCCGAGTAGCTGGTATTACAGGCGCCTGCTGCCATGCCCAGCTAATTATTGTACTTTTAGTAGAGACGGGGTTTCACCGTGTTGGCCAGGCTGGTCTCAAACTCCTGACCTCAGGTGATCCACCCGCCTCGGCCTCCCAAAGTGCTGGGATTACAGACATGAGCCACCACTCCCAGCCCCGCCTTTGCTTTTCTATGCACTCTCCTAGAGGAAATCACTTGCCTTACCTGGATCTCAGTTTATGCATTTGCAAATTGAGCAACGTGATGTAGATTCACTCTATAAGTCTCTCCTCAGTGGATAATTTTACATTTCATACAATATACTTTCCAAAAGCAACAGCTCACTGAAATAGAATTATCATGTTCTTTTTTCCTTTTAGAAAGTCACTTAATTGGATGGCAATGCCTTTCCTAGCTGGTGAATCTAATATTTGATGGGTACCAGCCTAGTTTGTACTGACGCCTTGTGTGGCTTCCCCAAGACATTACGCAATCTAACACGACACTTCCATCCAGCTCATCTGGCCCAGAGGTTAAACATGTTCATTTGCTTATTTTTAGGGCCCTGCATACACATATCTGCCAACACTTCTAGCACTTGGTAAAAAACTAATTGCAGAGAGACTTGGCACTACCTTTCTGTTTGCTCTTGGCAGGATTGTTGTTTTCCCTTTGCAATTTTATGAGCATTGTATGGTCTTTATTGAATGACCAAAATGTCTTTGTTTTTGGAGTATGACAGAGAACTATCATTCCCCTTTAAAAAAAAATCTTTGGGAAATAGTCTGCTCAATATCTAAGGCTGTCACTCATGCAAAAACATTAAATAGGTCGGGTGCAGTGGCTCACACCTGTAATCCCAGCACTTCAGGAGGCTGAGGCTGGTGGAGCATGAGGTCAAGAGATCGAGATCGTCCTGGCCAACATGGTGAAACCCTGTCTCTACTAAAAATACAAAAAAAAAAAAAAAAAAAAAAAAAAAAAAAAAAAAATTAGCTGGGCGTGGTGGCGTGTGCCTGTAATCCCAGCTAGTCAGGAGGCTGAGGCAAGAGAATTGCTTGAAACCAGGAGGCGGAGGTTGCAGTGAGCCGAGATTGCGCCACTGTACTCCAGCCTGGGCCACAGAGAGGGACTCTGTCTCAAACAACAACAACAACAACAACAAATTAAATACATTTAAAACAGAAAAAAATCTCTGCCACAAAATGAAGGCAACTTCTAAAGAATTCCATATGAGCAATTTCTAGTTTCCATTAGGCATTACAGAGCCAACTAATCCTCAACTCTACCTCACTCATATAGTACAGGGCTTCCCCACAAATCTATTCACTGTAGCTTTCCTCAGTCTAATTTCCATCCTCATAAATCTATAGTGTTAACGATACAACTGAAGGAGAGGTTGGGAACAAACAGTCAGTCAGATGTATGCATTCTTTTCTTTGAGGTTTTACATACAAATGTTTTACTTTCTGAGTCCTGAGAAAAATCAAAACAATAAGTTTTATCATAAATAGTATCTTCATCCCCAGGGATAACACTTTTGGCTTCTATGACATTCAAATTGATGTTCTTATTTCTAAGGCATTTCCTTGTTTTTACACAAGTTGTCTTTTCTCACACCATTAAAAAAAAATAACTAAACCTTTGATGTAACTTCCATGCTCTCTTATATCTTCTCTAATAGTACATATTGATTATTTTATTACACAGCAACAGAAGACTATATGGCTAAACTCAGTGCTACTCATGTTCTGGAAAAAGTGTTCATCTTTCCAACTGGCCGCTGAAGCAACTCTACCAAGGGAAAAGTAGTTCAGACTTCATTCAGGTATTGCTGTCTTGCCTTGAACAGTTTTCTTACACATTTCTTTGCTGTCATGGTTTTTTTTTCTTACAATAGAAAACAGCTAATAAATAATGTTTCACTGTCTGCTGCTGTTCTGACCCCAGTCTCCTTTCACTTTTCAAGATGGGAGTTTTGAATGAGGAGTACACTGGTTTATTTGCCATACATATTTGTATTTGTTAGTAAGAGATTGCAGCCTACTAATTCTCTGGGGAATGGTGACATTTGGGTCCTGTATGGATGTGCTATAGGTTACATTTATAACATTTTGACTCACATGATTGCTTCAGTTATTAAATACTTCAATGTGTTTTGAGAGGGCTAGAGAGTTACCCGTAACTTCAAAATTATTCCATTGTTTCCAGCTTCTATTACACTGTAGACAATAGAATTGACAGTGTAGAAAACAGCAGAATAAAGAAATAAGTGACTTTTTCTGTTTCTGAAATTGTCCTCATAAAATTAATAAAACTAAATTGCTAGGTTTTTAACAAAGGCATAAGCCTTGAATTGAAGCATAGCTAAGTATTAGCCATCTTGCCCTACAGCCCACTTCCTTATAGCTGCTTACTGCTTAGAAGTCCCATAATCCCTGTCACAAGGGCCTGACTTCTATAGATAACATCTTTAACATTAAGAAACCTCAAGTTTTCCATTCCAGATATTTTCCAGATCCTGTGTTCCAATGGGTCCAAGGATGCTAGCCAGTCCGAAGACCTCTTCTGAGAAACAGACCCAGCACAGGAATGTGATTTCTTCATCTCCGTGTCCCATGACTTCACTCCTCACTTCTTGACCAATCAGCAACCCCAGCTCCTGAGCTGCCTACCCATCAAAATTCCCTGAAAAACTCCAGTCCAAACTCCTTGGGGAGGTGAATTTGAGGTTTGAGGTTTCCTCCCACCTCCTTGTTTGACTGTCATTTGATTATTAAATATTTCCTTTGCTGCAACTCCCACTGTCTTGGTGTATTGATCTGTTATCTCAGAATGGGCACGAACGTGGTGGTCCTATAATACTTCTATCATCTAGGAGTCTAAGGAAAAACTTAACATATTTTGGTGAAGAATTTTATAAAGCATAAACTATCAATAACTATCAGGAATATGCAGAGCATATTAAAAACACTATATATTAGAAGAAAGATAGAAATATATTTCAGGAAGAAAGATTGTTCTTCACAAAGAGATAGTAACACAGCTTGTTGGAAAAAACCAGGGCTCTACCCAAATGATGGTTTGGTGGAATTGAATAGCCACAGACCAGTTGTTGGATTGACATGGCCAGTTATTTCCATCACTTCAGTTAAACTGACACCTGGTTTTTCTACCAAGTTAGGATGAGCTTCTCTGTATGTTCTTTCTAAAACTAGAAGAGTCACCAAATTGTGCCCTGTTCCCAATTTTAAAAATTTTTGCTATATTGAAGATACAGTGTTAATTAATCACTGTGGTGCGGGTAAGAACTTCAACCTGGCTGAATAGAATCTGTGGAATCAGGTACTTCCAGGGCATAAAATTGCATGAAACAAAATATTTGGAATTTTTATCTTCTTCCCCAAGTTAAATGATCTCAGCATTAAAGTACAAACTTGGACAAGAACCAGGCTTCAGCCATGGCACATTGGTTTTAACTCAGATATGAAGTTCTTTCCTGAGTACTGGATTACAATGGCAAGCAATCCCCTTTTAC